>NC_142101.1:8484848-8787878 GCF_054644295.1 Miniopterus natalensis
AACCCTCTGCAATGTCACCCTGCAGCTATTTATAGGGCTCTGGCACTTGGCTGAAGCTGACTGATGGTGGCACAGTGACACTCGAGAGCGTTGCTGCCGTCTCCTAAATCACTCCTCCAGAGGCCTTCTGCAGCCTCGCTGGCCTGGACCACAGGAGACAGGTCGGCTGGGTCTCTGGTGGGGTGGACACAGCCAGGACTCACTCAGCGCCTTAGGGCAGGAGAGGGAAGTGATGTCCGCTGGGCCCTGGCCACCAGCCGGCCCTGTGCTGGGAGCCATGGAGCGAATTCTGAACAACCTGTGGGGTTAGCGGTTGCCACCCCTGTCTTGAACATGAGGACGACACTCAGAGGTTATATTTCTTCTCTCCAAGACAGACACCTGGTACGTGGCTGAAGAAGCCAATTTGAGGCCCTGTTGTGTTTTTTTAGAGAGAGAGGAAGGGAGAGGGAGAAAAGAGAGAAACATCGGCTGCCTCCTGCACGGCCCCCACGGGGGATGGAGCCTGCAACCCAGGCATGTGCCCTGACCGGGAATCGAACCAGCCACCCCTTGGTGCACGGGAGGGTGCTCACCCAGCTGAGCCGCACCGGCTAGGGCTCCCCCTGAACTTTTCACTGCTGTCCAGTTAGGACCACTGTCCCCCCTCAGTTCCAATAGTCAGCCAGGGACTGATCTGAGTCTGGGAAGCGATCAGGATGCACTTTCTGTTTCCTCCCCAGTGCCCAGGGCTCAGCCCTGCCTGGCACATGGGAAGTGTCCTCCTCGCTGGCCCTGCCAGGGTGACCGGAGTGCTGGCTGCTGGTCCTGCCACTGTCACTTTCAAGTCTTCTCATCTTGGAGACATCATTCCATCTCTCTGAGTCTTGGTTTCCTCATCAGTGAGGTGAGAATCACATCTCCACGACTTCACATGGGAAGTGCTGAAACTAATTTGAAAAACACGAAGTTCCATACAAACATAGGCCATGTACTATGCTAGGGGCCACAAGGGACCCAAAAGTCATGAGACGCAAACTGACACCCATTAGGATGGCTATTATTAAAAACGACGGCACAGTACATGGTAAGTATTGGCAAAGATGTGGATAGATTGGGACCCTTGTGCACTGTTGGTGGGAATGTAAAATGGAGCAGCTGCTGTGGGAAACAGCATAGTGGTTCCTCAAAAAATTAAACACAGAAGGACCCTACGATCCAGAAATTCCACTTCTGGGGTGTACCCCAAAGAACTGAAAACAGGGGCTCAGACGGATAGTTGTACACCCATGTTACCCACAAGCACCGATCGTATGTGCACTGTTTGGGGGTTGATGGTGCCTTCGTTCTGGAAAACACACCTGAGTGAGCAGGTGGCTACCAACCAGAAGCAGACGTTTTAGAGTAAGATCCTGAGGACTGGGTGTGCGGAAACAGGTGTGACAGGGACACTGGGGCGCGGCTGACTCTCCAAGGCCTTTGCTGCTTTTGGTGGAAAGGAATTAAACGGTGTGTTTGGGCAACTACCAATCTGAACTCCTCAATCCCTCACCTTTTTCATCCCCTCCCCTGTGGCAACCATGTCTGCTCTCTGTGTCTATGAGTCTGCCTCTGTTCTGTTTGTTCATTTATATTGTTCATTAGATTCCACATATAGGTGAAATCATATGGTATTTGTCTTTCTCTGGCTGACTTATTTCACTCAGCATAACACCCTTTAGGTCCACCCACGCTGTCACAAATGGTAAGAGTTCATTCTTTTTTATGGCTGAGTAGTATTCCACTGGGTACATGCACCAAAGCTTTTTTATCCAGTCATCTCCTGACGGGCACTTGGGCTGCCTCCATAGCTTGGCTGTTGTAAATAAAGCTGCAATGAACTTAAGGGTACCTATATTTTTTGGAATTAGTGTTTTCATTTTCTTAGGATAGACACCCAGAAGTGGCAGTGCTGGGTCATGAGGCAGTTCCCCAGTGGCTGCACCGGTCTGCATTCCCCCCAGCAGCGCACGGGGGTTCCCTTTCCTCCAGTCCTCGCCAGCACTTGTTGTTTGTGGACTTATCGATGGTGGCCATTCTGACAGGGGTGAGGTGGCATCTCATTGTGGCTGGGGGGATGCAAAGTACAGCATAGGAAATAAAGTCAATAAAAGGGTAATAACTATGTACGGTGCCAGGTGGGCACTAGAAATAGCGGGGGGAACACTATGCTGAACACCCGAAGCTAATACAAAATGATATTGAATGCAAACTGTAATTGAAAATCATAAAAAAATAATAAAACATAAAAGGATAAATAAAAATAAACTGTGTTGGGTGGAGATGAATATAAACGGCTCTCTTATGAGCAGCTGCTCACCTAAATCAGGACCAAGGACAGCCGTCCCTTCCTCCCGTTCACCCCCCTCCTCCTGCCACTCCCTGGGATGGGCTCTGTTCTCCAGGAGCCCAGGTGGAGACACAGGGAAGAGTGGGGTGAGGGGGTCCCCTGCCCCTCCCCTTTGGGAGCTTCAAGGCTGTGGGCTCAGGAGGGCTCCAGCACACACGGGCGCTCCTGGGGGTGAAGCTAAGCTGTCCCAACATATATTCAGTATCTTGGAGGCAGCCCCAGAGCTGGGCAGGAGGGACGGAAAGCTCTTTGGGGACGGCCGTACCCAGCGGCACTTGGGAGCCGCAATCATCCCCAGTCTCCTGGTTCGATGTCACAGGGAGGAATCAGCTCGAGGGCAGGCGGAGAGCAGACACCAGGAGTCAAGTCCTGCTCTGCCGCCAGCTGGCTCACAACCTTGAGCAAGTCACTGAACCTCAGCTCCTCCGGAAGACGGGGACGCTGTGCCCTGTGTTAGCTGCCACAACAAAGCCATTCTAGGACGTATTTACCGAGAGCTGCTTAAGTCCTGCATATCATGCGACCTTCCCTTTGACTTTGGCTCCTCTGTCACAGAGGCTGGAAGGGGTTTTAGACACTACTGTTCCTTTGTTCTAGAAAACAATCTGACAGAAGAAGGCTCCCACCATTGTTCTTGGGAAAACCAGAAAGAAACCACGGGATCGGCGCCTTCCAAGAGGAATTTTGAAAGAAGCTAAAAACGTGGCTCTCAAAGAAAACAGAATAAACCCCCACCCAAGATTTTATTCAGCTCATCAATTGTGGAGGGAGCCAGGAAGTCGGTAAGGCTGGTTCAAATGGCATTTGGAGTATTGAGATTTACATGGTCCACCGGGATGGATTTCTGATGTTTGAGACAAATCAGGTTAATGCCCTACAGGGCAATAAATCAGTGGCTGCCCCCTTTCACTGGACAGGAATCGTTTGCATCTCTACTGGACAAGCATCTTCAGTGGAACATGGGACTTCACAGAGCCTGAGCCCTGAATTAATAGTAAATGGCAACGCCGAACAATGGCCCGTCCTCCTAGACCTGTAGATAATCCTCGGGGGGCCTGTGAATCAAAGCTCCCGGGTGACATTGGAAGCACATGCAGTCATCCTCATGGTCTTAATTCCAGATTTTGGATACTTTTTCATTAACAGCACAAGCTTATAGCCACCTCTGTAAAAACATCCCAAACCACACGTTCTGCTGGCCAGCTCTGCGGGCAGGCACCTTCGTGCATGAAAGGACCCCAGACCTTCCAGGAAAGCAGTCAGCATGTTGGCAGGGCCTCTGCCCTCAATCTCTATGGTGAGACGCATGTGATCCTTAAGTTCCTTTTTCTAAAAATATGTTTTTATTGATTTCAGAGAGAAGAAAAGACAGGGAGAGAGAGAGAAAAACATCAATGATGACAGAGAATCATCAGTCAGCTGCCCCCTGCAAGCCCCCTACTGGAGATGGAGGCCGAAGCCCAGGCATGTGCCCTGACCAGGAATCAAACTATGACCTCCTGGTTCACAGGTCGACATTCAACCACAGGGCCACGCCAGCCAGACCTTAAGTTCCTATTTTTTAAGTATTTATGTGTTTTGTATTTGAAACTACATAGCAAACTTTTTGATGGTACAATCCACGACTTATAAACCCACAGACCTCTAGAAATATAGATATTTTGAAATGTCTAGTCCAATGCTCTCATTTATCATGTAGCCTGTGATCCAGCTTTGTTAAAGGACTTGCCTAAAGACATCTGGCTAGGAGGTGTCAAACCAGGAGAAACACTGGACCCCTAGACCCCTGCCCCAGGTTCCACCCAGTCTTATTCCTCCAACCCCAGCACAGCTTCAGATGCAAAGCATATATGAGTGAGATGGAAGAACGGATGGATGGATGAATGGATGGATGGATGGATGGATGGATGGATGGATGGATGGATGGATGGATATACAGATGAATGGATAGCTGGATGGCTGGATGGCTGGCTGGATGGCTGGATGAATGGATGGCTGGGTAGATGGATGATGGATGGATGGATGGATGGATGGATGGATGGATGGATGGATGGCTGGGTAGATGGATGATAGATGGATGGATGGATGGATGGATGGATGGATGGATGGACGGATGGATGGATGGGTTTGGATAGATGTGGGTACATAAGTGAATGGATGGGTGGGAAAATGAATGGATTGGTTGATGTTATAAATATTATTCTTTTTCCTTTTAAAGAAGAAAATGACACCAACACAGTTACTCCCTTTTCTGGAAGGGGAAGAAAAAGCTTGATTCTAACTTTAGAAAATTTCCTGCCCACTGGCACCCTTGCACTAACTATGTTAAGGACACTCAGCCCCACAGGAGGATGGCGGAGTGGTTGTGACTTTATTATTTTGTGTGGTTCTCAGCCCTGGCAGCATATTGACATTTCCTGGTACTGGGTCTGCTCCTTGGGCCATTGAATCAGAACTCCTAGGAATGGGCCCAGCATCACATTTGTGGTACAGCTCCTGGGGGGAGTAATCACTGAGCATTGCAGGGAGAGGATGACTAGTAAGTCCGGGGCCAAGGACCAGCCGGGCCTGCCTCTGAATGGGAAGAGCCGCTGTGCCAGGGGTCGCTGTGGCCTGACAGCTGTGCCCTGCACCCTGGGCTCAGAATTAACCAGCGCAGTCAATGTGCCCTTCTCCAGGCCACCGTGGATGAGCCAGCCCTTGCTCAGGCTGAGTGAGGAGACCCCGTCTCTTGGGAAGAATGAGCTGCAGGTTATCCAGCTGCTCTTGCCAGGAGTCAGCCTCCCAGGATGTGGGAGTTGGCGTTGCCTCCTAAGAAAAATCAGCTTTAAGAGGGCACTTCAGCCTGAGCCATTAGCGCCCTGCTGGGGCCCAGCTGGGCCTCATCGTCAGAGGGGGCGGAGCACATGCTCTGCATAGAATATTTCTGTGAGGTTATCTGTTAATTTGTACTTACATCCTTCTAAGAAGAGCTCCCCATGGAGCTTAACCTTTCACGGGAATTTGCCATAAGAAGTGGACATGTGACCGAGTGGGAATTCTTTGTGACACCGCTTTGAAGACACTGTCTATTATGCTATTCGGGCACTTAAAAGGCGCCCGAACAACACATCCCTGTTAGAGATAATGACAGAAAAACGTTTCTTTCTCCGAACAGATGGGGCAATCCTTTCATCGGACAGTTAGGACCGTTTTTGCTTTTACATCAAGACAAGCAGCCACTTTTACTACTGAATTAGGGACCTCTTGCTAGCCCAGGCCCCTGGGAGAGTCGTGTTTAGGTCTTGTGTGTTCTGCATCTAAACCTCAGCTGCATGGTTCTTGATCTCTGCCTTTTTGTTTTCGAGACAAGTATTTAATGGGCGCCTATGGGATGCCGAGTACTTTGCATATATTATTTCAGTGAAACTGGGCCAGAGAGCATCTTAGGAGGTGAGGACTCTCGAGGGAACACACACCTGCCACACTTGGCGTTTGCCAGTTTTCACAACTCCCTACGACACTCTTTTTTTAAAATTTTTTTATCTTCACCAGAGGATATGTTTGTTTGTTTTTTTAACTGGTTTTAGAGAGAGAGGAAGGGAGAGAGACAGAAACATCGATGCGAGAGAGAAACATCGATCAGTTGCCTTCTGGACGCACACGGGCTGGGGATCAAACCCACAACCTAGGAATGTGCCCTGACCGGGAATCAAATTCGCGACCTTTTGGTGCATAGGATGATGCTCCAACCAACAGAGCAACCCAGCCGGGCACCCCTGGGAACCAGCGCCCAGTCCTCACGTGGGGAGACCGAGGGCTCCCAGTTCCACCCTGCGCCTCTCCACGTCTCCAAGCCCCTCTGTGCTGCAGCTTCCCCGGGCCCCAGGGTGCCCTGCAGAGACCCGGCTTCTTTGCCAGGCTGCCTGGAGGCGCGCTCCTGGGCCCTACGTCTCACAGGGCACACTTGCAAGGAGGAAGATCCAGCTGACCCTGCGAGGGTCCAGCCTGGTCCAGTGGGCCCTGGCCACGGGCAAACAGGGATGCCAGGGCAGAGGGCGGGGGAGGGCTGCAGGAGCAGCGACCAGTCTCAGATGTACCTCACGCCACGTGAAGCTCTAGGTAATTCAGTGTAAGTTTTGAGCGGTTCAAATGAAATGCCATAGAAAGTAAATCATGAAACTGGGTGTTCTGCAGGCTCTCGTGGAAGTTTTGGTCCAGCCGCTTTGCTCCAGAGCACGAGGCGTCTCCCCAGGGCCCAACATTTCTTCCAGCCTCACCCCCAGGGTCTCTCACTCCTGCTGTTGCTCAAGCCCTGGCCCTTACTGCTAAGCCAGACACCTCCCTCTGCTGATCTCTCCCATGAGCTCATCAGCCAGCTTTGCCACCGGGCACTACCCTTGGGACATCTTTGGAACCCCCCACGGCCAGTCTTGCTCACTGCTGGCCCTTCCCTGAGCCCCAGACAGCCTGGGGGAGGGAGGACAGTGGCCTCTCGTTGCCACACGCACCCACTGCAGGGCGCCCTGGCACCAAGCTGGCCTGGACCACTGTTGATGGTTGGCCTCGCCCTCTGACACCCCGCCCTGCTCTGTCCCACGGCCCTGGGCAAGGGCACCTGTGTAGTCCAGCTGCTCCTCCAGCCCTTAGGCCACTGCCTCCTGCCCCCTCTGGGGTCCTATGCTCCCCTTTCCTGAGGACCCCAGCCCCCCATTCTAAGCAAGAGGCACGGCTAAATCAGGGCATGTAACTGACTTACCCAACCAAAAGCCATGCCCGTGGAGACCACATGAGCCCCAGCTTAGACACCTAACCCCTCGGCGAGTGGCCTGCGAGGACTGGACATGAACCAAACGTTACTGAAAGGCTGTACCCACGCACAGTCTCCTTTTGCCACTAATTCTGCATAATACCCAGTTTCATGATGTCCTTTCTAAGGAATTTCACTTGAACGGGTCAAAATGTATACTTAATTACCTGTGGCTTCATGTGCCATGATTAATGGCTCAGTCCTGCTAGGGTGACACTTGGCAGCAGTCGTTGGCAGGAAGCGGGTGGTGGCCGTGCGCGAGGCCAAGTCGGCCATTTGCTCACATCTTCTGATCAAAGACTCAAAACATCGAGTTTAACCAAATAGCTTAGACAGGCCAACGCCTCAGGCCAAGGAAGCCCCTTTCACTGGGCCCTTTAAGATCCCTTAAAGCTGGACCACGCCGCGGTCCCCATCAGCCACACAGCGCTCCTGCGTCCTGGGGGCCACCGTGCCAGGTGCCTGCTTTCTGTTTCTGCCAGCATGTCATTAATGCACATCTACTTAATTATATTTAATGCTCCCAGTGACACGGACTCCTTCGAAGAGAAGACTGGTCTGCATGATAACTCCAACAGAAAAAAACCTGAGGAGACTCGGAGGAAGGAAGAATTTTATGGCTTATCAAGAGGGCAATGCAGACAACTCATTTCTACATAAAAGTCTACTGCTATTGGCACTTCAAGGTCTGCAAGGTCTTCCACCTCTGCGATCTCGTTCTAGCAAGAGAGCTTCCACGACGTGGCCCTCGTTTCTGCGCTAAGTGAAAGGGGTTTAGACCAGAAGTCAAGAGACCCACTCAGGCCTGGCCGGTGTGGCTCAGTGGTTGAACATCGACCTATGGTCCCGGAGGTCACAGTCTGATTCCCAGTCAGGGCACATGCCCTGGTTTCAGGCTCAATCCCCAAGAGGGGGCGTGCAGGAGGCAGCCGAGCAATGACTCTCTCATCATTGATGTTTCTCTCTCTCTCCCTCTCCCTTCCTCTCTCTGAAATTAATAAAAACTTTAAAAAAAAAGAGAGAGAGAGAGACCAGCTCAGGCCGACCCCTGGCTCCAAGACAAGCCCCATCCAAGTCTCTTCCACTCCGCCTCTGAGCACAAGTACTTGGTTTAACTCCTGTTTCCCAGGGGGCAAGAGGCTGGTGAGGCTGGAGTAACCGGCTCCACACTGTTTGGACAAAGGGGATTAGGACCCAGGTTGTAGCTTCATGACTTCGGAGCCCACACAGGCCAGTGTTCACGGGCAGCGAGCCGCTGGGCTGAGCTCCTCAGACACTGACCCGCGGCCACCAGAACCTGAGACTTTTAAAAAGAAAAGATTATTTTTCCCAGTCACCACTTAGAAGGAAGTAGAGTTATTTTCCACTGACTCCATTAAAAAATCCATCACTAGGCTACAAACAGAAAACATTTGATTCTGATGGAAAACTCCTCCCAAATTAATGAAATGCAACCCGGTGCTGCGCGTAGAGTGCAGGGCCCTAGGATGCTCGGGTGGGGACCTTGGGAGGTCACCTTGCCCCCTGCTCCCATTTCACAGGTGAGCAAACTGAGGCCAAGACATGGATGGGATAGCTGCCTGAGGCAGGTCCTCTGGCTACCTGCAGGCCCCCTGACTCCAAGGCTCGGGTTTTTTCCACACCTGTGGCCCTTCAGCTGGGACACACAGTACCCAGGAGGCAGGAGGTGGTGAACCACAGGCCACACAGGCCACACCTGTGGGTCAGTTCTACCAGACGTGTTTTAGGGAAAACAGTTATTAAAGCGAAACACACAGGGATGTATGGAGTAAAATTAAAAACTCCCATGAAGTCTAAAGTTAACACGAAGTTGTACAAATAACATAACCAACTTCTTTAAAATCGACCCCATTGCTGACCCCTGGCTTCTTCTAACCTCCTGTTTCTGCTTTATTTTTCTCCTAAGCACTAGTCACTGTTTGTTGTTATATCTTTACTTATTTATAGTTTTAATTTTTTGCTTTCTCCCATTAGCATGCAAGCTCCACGAGGGCAGGCTGGTTCCCTCTGTTGTTTGCTGGAACCCTGTGGCCCAGAGCTGACCCTACCACACAGGCTCGATTAGGAAACTTCCATCTTCTAAAGCGCCTTCCAATAAAGAGCCTAAAGATGCTGGGGAACCATGTAAGACGTCCTTCTAAATACGTGGCTGAGATTACAGCACCGATCAGGGAGGCAGCAGTGGAACCTGGGCTTTTCCATCCCTGCTGGCTGAGAACAGGGTCAACAGGTTACGTGTGGAGGGAAAGTGGACACAGCCTGGTGTCTGGTCAGGCTGGGAGGTCAGGTCAGGGACCCTCATGAAAAGCCAGCATTTCTGAAGGGCCTAAGCTCTCGTAGGTGAACTAGAAGAAGCCCATCCTGCAGAGGAGATAACTGTCTTTGTCTTGGTTCTGAGACAAGCAGAAAACAAATACAACATATACCTCTTGACAATTCCTAGCTACCAGCTCACACTCACACAGACTTGGAGTCTGGGTTTCCACTGTACGGATGGCCTTAAAAGTCAACAGACAAATATCTTTTTTTTTAATATATCTTTATTGATTTCAGAGAAAGGAAAGGAGAGGGAGAGAGAGAGATAGAAACATCAATGATGAGAGAGTCACTGATCGAGCCCGCAACCCGGGCATGTGCCCTGACCGGGAATCGAACCCCAATCACCTGGACCCCAGGTCGATGCTCAACTGCTGAGCCACGCCCAGCCGGGCGACAAATATCTTTTTAAAGGGATCCTGGCTTGGTACTTCCCCCAGATCCTGGCAGAAGGAAGTGCAGTTCTTCCTGGAGAACACATCTCTAAGAAGTCCAAGGGACCTGAACTCACCGTCAAAAGTCACTACATAGCTGAGGAAACAAACCACCGTGAGGGAGTCAGCAGAAGCAACAAACTACAAAGTAAGTTCCGCAGAAACAACAGATGGTACAATCATCAGATGCAGCAAACAAAGTAAGTGTGTGTTTAAAGAAATAAAAGGGAATAGCAAAAATAAAAAATAAAAATACAGAACAAGAGGCTGTAAAAGCACTAGACAGGCCCTAAAAGAACCAAGTAGAACTTTCATTAAGGAAAAACATAATCGTTATTAGAAATTCAGTGAATGAGTTAAATAGCATATCAGAGCTACACAGGGTTGAGCATTTATTCCAATATCGCCGGCAATATGGGAGAGCAATAAGGGCCACCCATGAAAATCTGCTCTGCTGCCCCCCAAAAGCCAGCTGCTTATATCGGGTAGAAGGACAAAGATTACAGGGGACAGTAGGAATTACAGGCAGGGGGAAGTAGGCAAGGTGGGCCGGGGGGTCGCAAAGGCCTAAGGGATTCCGTTGTTTCTGGAACAAGGCTGTTCATCTTTCCAGGATGACAGGCAGTTCTCCGAAAAGGAGACTGGACCCCATTCCAAGGGTAATTCCCATGTCCCGGGGCGTACAACCCCCAGCCAGGTTAGAAAGTGCTTTTTCTGATTAGAACAGAACAATCACAGTTAACAGAACATAATTAATATTTCTTGCCCGGCCAGGCCGGGCGTGGCTCAGCGGTTGAGCATCGACCTAGGACCCAGGCGATCGGGGTTCGATTCCTGGTCAGGGCACATGCCCGAGCTGCGGGCTGCAGCTGATCCATGACTTTCTCATCAATGATGTTTCTCTCTCTCTCTCCCCCTCCTTTCCTCTCTCTGAAATCAATAAAGATATATTTTAAATATATATATATATATATATATATATTTCTTATAGCTATAGCTAACAATCACGGTCAACATCTCTGCCCCTAACAAGTGGATCTGTCCTCTAAGAAATTCAACAGAAAAAAAAAAGCAGATACCAAAGAAGGAAGGGATTGTTGTTGGGTTTTGTCTGTTGTTTTGAACGAGAAGGACTTGAGTGAGATAAAAGTGAAAGGGCTGCGAGCATAGCCCAAGAGGCTCCTGGGCAGCACCCCAAGGCTTCGCTGCCATCCCGACTGCTTTGCACGCGGCCCACTGTCCACTCTGCCCTGTAACCCTCGAGCGCTTTGGGACTGAACCGCCTCACCTGTCCCCGCGTCAGACTCTTCCCTCTCCTCCGGCGAACCTCTGCCATGTCTGATCCCAGCTGCTGGCGTCATGCCCGGCTCTAGTGACAACAGCCCCCAAGCCTCAGGTACCGCTGGGCTGAGTTGCAAGGAAAAGAAAGCCCTAGAGAGAAGGGACAGAAGGATGGCAGGACACTAGGATGGAGGGAGCGCTGTGTCCTTGGAAATGCACATTCCTCCTTTGGTCCCAACTGATTGGTCCCTTTTTAAAGCCACTACCATATTGAATGGATTGCAGTGGGGTGAGGCAATAAAATTCTTATTTTAGCACAGGCAGGCAATTTGAAAACGGCTTTGTCTCGGAGTCAAGAGTAAAATGCAGCTAAAATTAAGGATGCATCCATTCCGCGGCCTCTTTTGTAGTAGCAGGATGTTAGGAACAAGCACAGCGGCCTGGAGGATAATGAACGGATGGTGTGCAGAAGAACCTGAGATTGTTATAATTATCCTGTAATTGTTAGTCGCCCTCCTAATGCAGGAACACAATGGAGCCAAAGTATGTTACCTTAGAGGGGTGATCTGACTCTTTCCCTTCCTTTGTTCCATTGTCTCCCCCCCCCCCCCCGCAGTCTCCCCAACTGGCCTGTGGTCTCTGCCCCCCACCCAACCACACACTTTCCCCCTCCGAGCTTCCGTGGCCTTGCTCACAGCCCGTTTCAACGTCTTTTTCTTATTAAAATTTAATATATCTACACTGTACATATTTTATAAAATACATTCATTGTGGAAAAGCACAGGGAAGGAAATAAGAATCATCTGTAATCCTCACCACCCAGATCCCACTGACGGTTAACACTGAGGCCTGTGTAATTCTCTGCAAATAAATGGAAAACTTCATTAACCCACTGGCACCAGAGCGGCTCTTAAGATAACTGGCTTCACTAGGAAAGATCCTTGGCTAGACCCTTGAAGTAGATGAAGGTTAGGAGGGTCCCCCCCCCAACCCCTGAGAGCCAATGGGTCAGCTGCTGTAGACATCCCGGGGCAGGGAATGCTTGGGGGGGGCACAGAGAGAGGGAAGAGCAGACTAGCACAGGGCTGCACACTCGTCGGGGTGGCTGCTTCATGACCCCCCAATAAAGTTTGTTGGATTAAAAGAAGGCTGGTGTGAGCAACTTCTGTGTTTTGGAACCAAAGGAAGGGGCCGAGTCCATGTCAGTGACAGAGGCTGAGGCAGCCCTTGAGGAATCTGGAGCCCAGCAGCAAGGAAGAGCTGAAGGCTGTAACCCTCCAGGCCACACCCCAGGAATGAGCAGAAATCTCCTGAGAGGATTGAGGGGCTCGTGGCAATTTCATCCAGCACTCAGCAGGCGGAGAGGCCACCTGCCAGCTTCTCAATCTCAATCTCTCTCTCTCTCTCTCTCACACACACACACACACGCTCTCTTTTTTCTGCAAAAAACACACACAACAAAAAACCCAACCAGGATCATGTTTCTTAAAGCTTACAAAGGCTGACAAGGATGGTGATTAACCCTGCTCACCTACGCACACATAACCTGTGCTCACACAGGCAGTCCCCATTTGGCACAGCGGCACTGCCCTGGACAAATGACTGTGCCCACGGAGACCCTACAAAGGAGCTTAATAACCCACAAGAAGATGATGACTCTTTAGTAACTTTTAATAATTTTGTCAAAGCATTAGAAGCTCTTTTGCTGTTGGATATATATATATATATATATATATATATATATATGGAAATAGAACTAGTAAAACCTATATTTACTTAGAACACTGTAACGTAAAACATTAGAAACAATGACAGTGTTGCATTTCTTTGCATAAAGAAGTATTAAGAGGAGCCTGAACAGCCACTTAAATGACACAATGAGCCATCTAACTCGCTACACTGACTGAGCACGCTGCTTACTAGCGACTGGCAGAGAGCGTGTTCCTTCCTGAGCCTGAATCAGCTTCCAGGAGTTCATCTTTTATGGTTTCAATGTCGCAAAGTATCTCTGAGGGTCCCTTTAAGGTGAAGGTTCTGCTTGTGTCACCTCCTGTTCTTCACACCCGGTGGACTGTCCATGTGGTTTACACCATGGACCATGCGGGCCCAGCTCTCTTCTAATAGCGCTTTGCTCTCGTCACTTTCAAATCTTCTGATCACAACAATTTCATTTCCGGCGTTACTGCTTTTTGGGTTTGGTATTTATTTATTTATTTATTTATTTATTTATTGAATATATCTTTATTGATTTCAGAGAGAGGAAAGGAGGGGGAGAGAGAGAAACATCAATGATGAGAGAGTCATTGATCGGCTGCCTAGCCCACAACCCTGGCATGTGTCCTGACTGGGAATCGAACCCCGATCTCCTGGATCCTAGGTTGCTGCTCCACCGCTGAGCCACGCCGGCCGGGCTGGTTTGGTTTGGTTTCGCTGCACCTGCGTCTTCGCCGGCCAGCTCCCTCTTTCAATGATCCATGTTTGTAAACTGGCACCTGGGTTTGATAAGGCCACAGCACGGCCACCCCTCTGCTGTCTGGGTGTAACCTGGAGAACTGCATGACGGCTGTGCTGTGACCAGTGACCCACAGGCTTTGACGATCACACCCCACTTCCTTAAGTTTCTTGTCTTCTTGACTGTTGGGGGCACCTGAGAAATCAAGATCCAGGGAGGGATCAGACGGTCAGATGGGCCCCACCTCACTGCGAGGCTCCACGGGCTGGACTGGTTCCCTGAACAATGAAAAAGGGGGGGGGCGTGGAACTCCCTAAATTAAAGGCAAAAAACATTGTCCCACCCAGAATCTGTAAGCTGGACATCCTCGAGCATCAACGGACTCTGCCCAGGTGTCCTTGCTGTGCTTCTCTTTGAGAAAGAACACACCGCAGAGGTGTCATTCGTCCCTCTGCCAGGGAGAGAGTGTGACGCTGGACCCAGAGGAGGGACCCAGAGGAGTGGAGAGATCGCAAGGAAATGGTAACACGTGGCAGGGGGTGGCTCCTCTGGGGGTGGGGGAGCGAAGAGAGCAAGGCGTCCTTGAGGACAGGCCCCTCTCTGCGCTGTAAGCTCATTTGGCAGCCACTCTGCGCAGCGAGTCCTTTGTGCGGCGTGGTCATGTCTCTAGGATGTGCTCCGCCAAGAAAGGACGCCTGGTTCGTCCCCCGTGGGCGACGGCAGCCTGAGTTCCTCTCATTCCTTCCGGGCAGGGGTGCTGCGCTGTCATCTTTCATGAAATGAAAAAAATTACCCCAAACTGGCCCCCCAGAAGGGTAGCTGGTGAGCAGTCGGAAAGGCTCTGGGGGGGAACAAGTCATTTGATTCATGGGGCGCAGGCTCAGGAGGTGAGGAGAAGCGGCCAAATGGGTGTCCCCGAAGCCCGATCCATCTCACAGGCTTCCCACGCGCGCTAACAGCCGGGCTGCAGACAGAAGGTGTTTGTTTTGCTCTGATAATAGGAAACCCCAGCAAAGCAGTTGGTGCCCGCTGCAGGGAGGGAGCCGAGGCCTGGAGTATCGGGGAGGAATTCAAGGGGATCTGAAGAGAGAAAGGAAAGCTCGCCATGCACGAAATCCCACCAGCAGTCTGACTGGGGCTCGGTTCAAGTCCGTCTTCACCTGCTTCCAGTGAGCGCAGACGGGAAGCAGAGAGCAGATGCCCTGCAGCCATCCCGAAGGCCGGACGGACAGACGGGAGGCTTATAGCATCTACAGGAGGTGCCGCCCCCCAAAGCACCCTGCATTTTGCTCACTAGCTACTCTCCTGACCCCACATTTAGGGGCCCCGGGCAGGGAGTGAAAGGCCCACAAAAGTGGTCCCGACGAGATGATTTTTTGGCCCTTGAGATTTGGGGCCTTTGGCAGGAAACACTTGGCAGCATAACCTTCTCCTATCTTATGAGCTCATTTCCCCTAATTTAAAAAAAAAAGACAGGAAAGTCCCTGGCAAACCAGGAGCTGGCCACCCTGCACTCTAGCAAAATCCACCAGGGGCTGAGAAATGACTGTCCCAATTTATTTCTTCCACACTGAGAAATACAAATGCCAAACATGTTGATCAGTCGACTCAGTCTTTCCACCATGGACAAGTCTACCAGGAAATCAAATCACTATCAAAGTTTGGTTGGAAGTAACAGGATCAGAGCAAAGGAAATGGGATGATCTTAAGTGGGAGGCCAAACAACGAATTCTCAGGCACCGCCTTGGTGGCCTACAGTTCAACTCAGTTCTCACGCTGACTGGAATTAGTGCCGACTCCGCAGGTTCAGGCCCAGTCTCACAAGACTGTCCCCTCCTCAGATATCAGTGTCAAGTCTCAGGGGTCACCAACGCACGTGAGCAATGAGCTAACTTTGGGGGTTCCTAGAACCCCCTTTAGTTTTGATAATTCACCATAATGACGCACAGAACTCAGGAAAGCTCTGCAATCACAGTCTCGTTATGAGCACAACTCAGAAACAGCCCGGTGGAAAGATACACAGGGCAAGGCATGGGGGGGGGCAGGCACAGAGGCTCCTTTTGGAATCGGGGTGTGCCGCCCTCCCAGCACCAACCCGCATTGCTTCGCTGTTTTAATTAAAATGTCGTTGGGTAGGCATGATCAATTCAAACATTAGCCGAGTAACTGCACTCAACCCCCAGCTCCTCTCCCGAAAGTCAGGGAGGGGGGCTAATCGTTCTAACCCTCTAATCACACGGTTGGTTCTTCCGGTGACCGGCCCCCATCCAGAAGCTCTCTGGGGTCTCCTGTCTTGAGTCACTTCATTAGCACAGACTCAGGGGTGACTGGAAGGGGCTCCTTGTGACCAACAAAAGGCATTCCCAGGATGTTCCAAGGGGCTTCGGAGCTCTGTGCCAGGAAGCAGGGACAGGGACATTATAGCACCCACCTGTGACGCTCCGGGGAGACATCTGCTAAGGGGACAGGCACTCCTGGCAGCCAACGAGGGTGCCCTCTTTCAACACAGCCCTGAAAGAACAGTCAGCATTTATCGCACTAGGGCTCTTCTCTGACTCAGTGACATATTACAAATCCTGATGCTGATGGGAGCTAACAGATCCCCATCGCGGCAGCTGGGAATCAGGCCCTGGTGTTGCTCGTGGCTCGGGAGCCCTATCTGCATGGGACAAACTGGAACCCTGCCCTCTGAGCACCGTCGAGGCCCCCAGGAGCCACCACAGCCTCAACAGCAACGCTCTCAGGGCATCTCTGAGTACGGGGCAATTTTCTGTAGCTGGATGACGCCATTCATTCCCTCGTCCTTGAATCCTAGGGGTGCACCCAATGCAGAGCCAGCATCTCCCCGACCTCATGCCGACCTTTCTTGAGAGAGAGCAGGTCTTCAGGCTGTAGTGTTATTTATCACTGAGAAAAATTGGGAAACAGCACATAGTTAAATCAGCTGTGATGAAATATCAAAAGTAATATTTTGCAGCCGCATGAAGTGGTGTTTAACTTTTAATGACATGGGAGAGTGTTCACAACATAATGTCAAGTCATAGGTGAACCAAAAAGGCTGCGAAGGAACGAATGGTAACAGCTGCTCTCCCAGGTGAGAAAATAAGAGCTGATTCTTATTTTCTCCTCGATGCTTATCTTTCTTTTTTCCTGCAATGATCATGCATAATTTTTATAATCAAAATATATATAAATATGTTATTTCCTTATAAAAAGGCAATAAAATAGAAATGTTCGTGATTCATCTCCAGTCTTTGGCTTCTGGCTTCCTTCTCGGGCCTGTCTCAGCACCGTCTCATGTGAGTGACCACTGCTGAGGTCACATCTGCCTCCAGCCGTAGGGAAAGCCTGACCTTGTGCTGCACTTGCTCCGGTCCCCACCCCCGTCCTCACGACCAGTTTGGCAAACCTTCCCCAGAGTCTGTTTGCACTAATTCTGCCATACTGAGGAGCACTATCGCGAGGAAGGTAGGCATTTAAGGAGGTAAATCAGTTAGTCAACAAAAACCCATTGCATTTTCATTATAAATTCGCAAGTACGTATAAGACTAGGCCATCGCATGCCACAGAAAGCAGCTCGCACGCTGATAAATGCTGCCTTAACGGGCCTAAAACCCATAACAAACCTATTCTGGGAAGACCTGATTTTCTCGGGCAATTTTCTACCTTAATCAATTCAAGATCATGTTCAACGAGCACTTTCTGAGTGTCTATTGTGTGTCAGACCCTGAGGCTGAAAAGAAATGAGCCCATTCACCATAATGACAGACACAGTATGCGCTTAATAAATGTGTATGATGAAAACAGCAAACAAGAAAATAGGCTTACCTGAATCCATCCAATATCCAGAAGCAAAGGAAAGTCTAAAACTGGAATCTCTGGTATCTGATAGCCTGAACCTTACAGAAAATGTTCAGTGAGCCCTGGCCAGTGTGACTCAGTTGGTTGGAGCATCGTCTTATATACCAGAAGGTCACAGGTTCGATTCCTGACCATACCCAGGTTGCGGATTCAATCCCTGGTCGGGGCACGTAAGGGAGGCAACCGATCGATGTTTCTCTCTCATTTCTCTCTCTCTCTCTCTCGAACTCTCTCTAGCTCTCTCTCCTGGCTCGTGACTCTCTCTTCCCTCTTTCTTCTAGCTAACACCCCATGCACCCAAGTTCAGTAGACCTAGCTGAGCACAGCCCTGTGCCGAAGGGCAGCTGAAGGTCAATCCTCGGGCTCTGAGTGAGGCCCTGAATCCACTGTGGGCTCCATGGCTCACAAACTGTGGGACCTTGGGGGAGGTCGTTAACCTCCCTGAGCTTCAGTTTTCTCATCCTTAAAACACTTGTAAGTAGTGAGAAATTGTGATAAAGTATAAGCTAGTACTTATACCTGTGGAGGTAGTGGGGCAACTAATCCAACAATCCGTGGGACTCAATGCCTGTACTGGCCACACGGATGGGCTCCGAAGGCTAGCTGGTCACAAGGATGCTGCCATCTACCTGAAGGTTTCAACCTTTTTTTTAGGGGTTGCTTATTTCTAAAATCAAATATCTTTTTTTGTTGTTGTTAAATATTTTTCCATTGATATTTCAGAGAGAGTGGAAGGAAGGGAGCAGGGAGAGAGAAACACTGATGTGAGAGAGACACATCGATTGGTTGCCTCTTGCACGAAGCCCAACCAGGTCCGGGATCGAACCTGCAACCCAGGTACATGCCCTTGACCGGAAATTGAACCCATGACCCTTCAGTGCTCGGGCCAACGCTCTAACCACCAAGGCACGCTGGCCAGGGCTAACATCAAATATCTTTAGAAAAGCTAAATTCAGGTCTGGTATCTGAGAAACTTAGTTCTTGCCCATCCGCCCAGGGCAGAGGGCAGAGGGCAGAGGGCAGAGGGCAGAGGAGGGGATATCAGAACCAGCAAATACAGATACTGATTAAAACAGACAAGCAACTGTAGCCAGCAATTTTCTTTTTTATTCTACTTTTTAATTTAAATTAGAATTTTAAACAACTTTCTGTATTGCTTAGTCTGTTGTAGTTCAAGGGCTTTGTGCCCAATCAGCTGTAGCCCACCGGCCACAGCACAGGGTTCGAACAGAGGCCGGGCGTCTCCCGCTCAGCCAGGGGTTGCCCAGAAAGGACCTGCCCGGCCGGGGTGGGGCTGCCAGGCCTGGAAGACTCTCGGCAGGCACCTTCTGTTTCTCGGGAGCCTGTTAGGAGCTCCACCCTGCCTTCGCCTTCTGCCCGCCCAGCTACTCAGCGAGGGCTGTTACCTCTGAAAAACTTTCAGATCATTCACGCTGCTGCTGAACAGAAATTCCTTTCCCCAGCCAAGAGAGGAGAGGTAAATAAGAAAAGCTGTGGATACCCTCCGCTACAGGAACCTTGGACATGTGTATTGATTTACAGCTCACAAAGTGCTTTTACACCCATTATTTCATCCTGTTTTCTCGGCTCCCCCGCTGGCTGCCCGAGGGAGCGGCCTGGCGAATGGAGGCCCCATTACACGGTCATTATTACTCACACCGAGCAAGTAGCAGGGACGGCTCGTTCTTGAAGTCAGAACATTGTGGCGGGACCAGCAAGGACATTTGCAAGGGGGGACTCGGCTTTCTTTTGCTTCATCACAGGAGAAAGGGTGCTGTCCCCCCACTGCCTGCTGCCCATGGCTGCTGCTCAGCGGGCAGGGGTCCTGGCTTTTCAGGACGTCGGGAGGGAAATGTTGGGCTATGGGTAAAGCCAGGTGGGAACAGGAGAGTTGAAATCAGAGGCCACCTGAGCCCCCGACTTCCTTTATTAGAAAACCAAGGCCCCTGGCCAGTGACGAATGTGAATCAGAGGCTTGGTCCTGAGTGGGGGTCCGTCTGAGACACAGCGGCGGCGACTGTGACGGGAACCACGCTCGGGAGCCCCCGAGCTGTGAGAGGGCCCAGTGAACATGCAGGCCTGTTCCTCTGTGTGCGATGGGGCAGACCCCATGGGCTGGAGCCGGGTATTGGAGGGGTGTCCTTTGTGGGGTCAAGGGCATCCCATGTATTTTCAGAAATATGATCTCCTTAAAGCAAGGTCCCTGCATCCTTGTGAAATCTCTCAACAGCGCCTACTGGACTCAGATCAACCCCCTCTCCACCCCACCCCCTCCCACTGTTATTCCCTCTCCTTCAACCCAGAGGGCTATAAAGATGCAAAGGAAACAAAAAAATGAACAAAAGGGGAGTAACAGAGGAAGAGAGATGTCTTAACTTGGCCAGACTCATGGTTTCGCTGGACAGGAACAGGGCAAATCTGGGGAACCAGTGACCCTGAGGATCCAGCAGAAGGGAGGTCTCCCAGGAGCCGGGGACCCACACTGCTGTGGACAGTGGCTCCAGAAGAGGCATCCAGGCAGCTGAGGGACATGACAGTCCGTCCAAATTGGAAGTGGCTGGTGCCAAAGTAACTATTCAGGTGGCAGGCCCCGTAAGGGGTCAAGCAGTGAAAGACACGTGAGAGACCAGAGGGCTGGGATCACGGCTTGGGGAGCTCAGGCCAGGTGGCGAAACCCCAGTGCCTCTGTCAGCAGGAAAACAGTGGGGTGCCAGGACCCCACCCACAGGCTGGAGTTCGGGGAGGACTCCACTTCCAGGGTGGCAGGGACAGGGGTCTGGGTATAGGACCAAGTGCCGGCCTTGTCCCGGAGGGAGGGAACCAGTGCCTTCCCAGGGGTTGATGGGCAGGAGCCCCTCTCTGGGTTCCCCCTCTAACTGGCTCCTTCCCATGGGGAGGAGGGTCTGTGGGGTGAAAGGGAGGAGTCGATGTCCCCTTGGGCAGGTAGAGCCCGAAGCCACAGCTCTCTGTGCTCTCCTCTCCGCTGACTGTGGAACAGCCTTGACCAGCTTAGCAACTGGCTGGGCAATGTCCCCTCCACTTCTGTTGGGGAAACCATCTCTTAGGGGCGCCGTAGGCTTTCTTCAGAATCTCTAAATGCTTCCCATTGAGTAAGAAGCTCAGACAGCAGGGCAACCATCTAAGGAAGCCACTAGGGTGGGGTCCAGGAGTCAGTCCTCAGATGTGGGCACCAACTGGGTGGCTGGAGGGGGGGGCAGGCTGGTTTGGCCCCATACAGAGCTTTGGGAGCGAGGGCGGCTCTGAGGCGGAGAGCAATCAGGGCCGACCACCAGGCTGATTCCTAGTCCAGCCCAACCTTCCGAAGCCCAGCAAACCAGGCATTTCACAGGCCGCTAGGACCTCCCCTAGTCCCTCCAGCCAGCCTGCAGCACTCGCTGTGAAAGGAGCCTCCAGGTGAGGCCAGCTCAGTGCACAGGGCCCTGGAGGCCTGGGACCCCAGTGCTGCAGCTCAGCAGAGCAACTCCCTGCAACAGCCCCCCGGTCCACTGCTGTATAAACAGAAAGGAAGTCTCACGGGGAGGCCGAGTTTAGAGCGTTGATTTCGGACTTCCCACCCACGCCTCTGTTCTCCAAGGACAGCCGAAGGGAGCTGGAAAGGCCTCAGCAGCAAGTCAGATGCTTTCGGGGAAAGCTGGCCCTAACTGGTCTTGAGCGGTGCTATTGGGGTCTGCCCACAGGGACTGAGACCTACAACTGGGCTCCATGCAGGGGTCTGAGGGAAGGCAAATAGAGGCTTCTAGAATCTTCCGTGGCTTGCAGCAGGGGTGGCAGGTGGAGGGGAGGGCCCTGTTCCGGGGCCACCCTGATACGGAAAGTTGCGCATCAGACAGGAAACTGTGGTTCAGTGATGTGACGCAATGGAAGGCACAGGACCTAGAATCAATATTCCCTCTCAATTCAGTGTGCATAAATGCACATGGCTTCACAAGTCAATGTTACCAAAAGGCTCATAATAAAAACCATCAGTGCCCTGCCCTCCACCCCCCCAGGCTCCTCCTCGGGGGCAAGCCCTCTCAGATTGCCTAGCTTCCTCCCATGCTTTCAATCTCTTCATCTCTAAATAATATGCGTATATTACTAAATCCTAATTTGTTCATTTTAGACATTGTCTTCTGACTTCCTCCTACGGGCGTGAGGATTGAAGACCCCTGCTCCGCCTTCTCTCCCTCTGCCAACATAGCTAGGGCAGCGTTTTGATTCGGTCAACAAGCATTTTACGTTACTGTGGCGATGAAATAAGATTCCCTCTTGAGCCCGAAAGTCCATTACAATCTTATCTCCTTTCTCCTACAACACGTTCTCTTGCCTGGAGTTAATCACGGCTCGTTTTTTTTCATTTGCCATATTTTGCCATATTTTTATCTGTTCCAATAGCTACTCCCCCCCCCAAAATAATCCAAAATCAATAATATTATATGTATATATTCGAACACGGAGGCTCCCGTTTTCACTTCTGCGGGTGACTTTCTCCCTGAGTGCTCCAGCCCTGCACCAGTCTGGAGGTGGAGCGTCACCCTGAGATGTCCCTTGGCCATTCCCTTGTGCTGAATCACCTGTCATCTGCATGCCACGCTTTCCCCCCTTTTTTGATTAATTTCTTTCTTCTGCTGAAGCATATAAGAGGTAAAATATTTGAGTCTTTGGTTTTCTGAAAATGTCTGTCTCCTACCCTTGCCCTTGACTAATAGTCTGCCCGAGGGTGGAATTGTCCTGCAGAATATTGAAGGCACTGTGTGATTATCTCCTGTCAGTTCTGCTATTAAGAAGTTCAGTGCTATTCTGATCTCGAATCCTTTGTCTATCACACATACGGACACACTCACCCGCCACCCGGCAGATTTTAGAGATTTCTCTTTATTCCTGGTGATCCTAAATGATGATGGGACACTTTTCTTAGAACTTCATTATTATGGGCACCCTGTGTCATCTTTCAGCTTAGTCTCTGCCCTTCAGTCCTGGGAGATTTCTTTTTTTTTTTTTTTTTTAATATATCTTTATTGATTTCAGAGAGAGGAAAGGAGAGGGAGGGAGAGAGAGAAACATCAATGATGAGTCATTGATCGGCTGTCTCCTGCACGCCCCCGACTGGGGACCGAGCCTGCCACCCGGGCATGTGCCCTGACCGGGAATCGAACCCTGATCTCCTGGATCCCAGGTCGATGCTCAACCACTGAGCCATGCCGGCCGGGCGGAGGTCTCCTTTTTAATATTGTGGCTCTGATCACTTCTCCTCCAGCCCCTCCTCTGCACTCTTTCTACAGTTTCTCTCCGGCAGACTGGTGCTGATATAATGGAGACATATGCATCAATAGAATAGAACTGAGAGTCTAGAAGTAAATGGACATTTATGGTCAATTGATTTGGGGCAAGGGTGCCAAGACCATTCAATGGAGAAAGAACAAACTTTTCAACAAATAGTGCATCGACAGCTATATATCCACACGCAAAAGAATAAAACTGTACCTCTTTGGCACACAATACACATTAACTAACTGAAAATGGATTATAGACTTAAAGGTAAGAGCTAAAAACCATAAAACTCGGATGAAAATATTCAGGTAAATCTTTGTAACTTTGGATTAGGCCACAGTTTCGTAGATCTGACACCAGAAGCACCAGCAACAAAAGAAAACAATAGGTACATTGGGCTCACAAAGATTAGAAACTCAGTGCTGCAAAGAACACTGTCAAAAAAACGAAACGACAATCCACAGAACGAGAGAGCATCGCAAGTCTACGAGGGATGTGTGTCCAAAATACATAAAGAGCCCTTGCAACTCAATAATAAAATGCCAAATAACCCAGTAAAAAATGGGCAAAGGACAGGAATAGAAGGTACTCTAAAAAGATATGCAAATGGCCAATAAACATATAAAAAAGACGCTCAACACCATTAGTCACCATGGAAATGCAAATCAGAAGATACCACTTCACACCCACAGTAGCAAGCGTTTTGCGAGGACGTGGAGGCCCGAACACTTGTCCGGTGCTGATGGGAAGGTAAAATGGTGAAGCCGCTTTGAAAAACAGTTTGGCAGTTTCTCAAAATGTTAAACACACAGTCACCGTATGATCCAGCCATTCTTCTCCTAGGTGCATATCCAAGAGAAATGAAACATGTATCCACAAAAGGCTCGTACACAAACGCCCATAGCAACATTCCTTGTAATAGCCAAAAAGCAGAAACAGGGCAAATATTCATCAGCTGATGCATGGACAAATAAAACGTGTTGTATTCATAAAATGGAATATTACTCAGCAATAAAAAGGGAATGGAGAACCTGGAAAACATGCACTTCAGTGAGAAAAGCCAGTCACGAAAGACCATATATTTTATGATTCTGTTTATATGCAATATCCCCAAACAGGCAAATCTATAGGCACAAAAAGTAGATTAGTGGGCCCCGAATTAGTGTGGGGGTGAGGGTTGGGTTGGGTACTGGAAAATGCCTGCTTATAGATATGGAGGGTGTTTCTAGGGTGAAAAAATGTTCTAAAATTAGATTGTGGTCAGGATTGCACAACTCTGAGAATTTATGCAAACCATCGACCTGTACATCTTAAATGGGTGAGGTGTATGATTATGTAAATCATATGTCAACAAAACTTTTTAAAAAGCAGCCCTCAGACTATAAAATTAAATTAAAACAAAGCCAATTTTTTAAATTTACTATTATTGATAGTAAAACAGAATATAAACGTCAGGAATCCTTTTTGTCACTATTCTTAATTATTATTTGACAATTACTTTTCAGCTGCTCCATAGGTTGCTGTTCAGAAATAGTTTCAAAAACGAAACCGACTGCTCCTGAGGAAGCTGCCTAAATGCAGGGAGGCCGAGATTCGGGGGATCACCTGTGTATGTGGTCCCCACACAAGCTCCTGTTTGAACCAAATTTGTCGTCTTAATGGTCACAGAGACCTGTCTCCTGAGCAGTACAGTGTGGCTTCACGTCTCAGAAATCAAAAGCTACGTTCCAATAAAAATGCTCTTCATGAAGCCACTTAACATTAAACTTGCAGCTCAGTTTCCTGAAGCACCGTCAGAACGACAAAATGGAAAAAGTAATTCTTCTAGAGCCCCTGCAATCACGGCTGGGAGCGCCTGCTGTTTCTAAATTCACTGTGTGCGCCCCTAAGTGTCTCACAAAAGCTGACCTACCTGATTAAAATTTGATTAGAAGCTCAGAGCCGGTTGGGCCGAGCAAAGGAGTGGGCCACGGTGGGCCCTGGGACGTGGCCCAGGCCGCAGTCTCTTTGGAAATACAGGCAAACAAACCAGAAAAAAAGCCCCTTGTTTCAGCATCTGAGATAACACATGCTTCCAGTTGTGTGTGTGTGCATGCATGTGTGAAAAGTATATTATTCTACAAAAGTAAAATACAGTCTCGTGGCCAGTATTACTGACTTAGCAATATGGTATGAAAATTCACTGATAGCGTTTAAAATCAATTTGCCTTGTTTTGCCAATCTCCTCTGGTGGGATATTTGAGATCAGAGTGGGGTTTGTTTATTTACTATGATGAACAGTCTTCAGTGATGTCCTCTGTGAAGCACCCCAAAATCTTATGCTGGAATCAGACACAGAAACCTGGGCTACTGATAGGTCAGGAATTTGGGTAAGAGGTCTGATAAATAGGCACAGAACAACAGTTATTGCGAGCCAACTATATTTCAGACACTTTCTAAAAGATAACATCTCAACCCCTCACTTTCCAGAAAAGGAAACTGAGGCCCAGAATAAATAGCCAAGCTTATCTTTTCATCTGACACTAAATCCTAGAGAAAGAATGAAGGTGTTAGAGCCTCGGGCAGGTGGAGAAGAGAGAAGATCCAAGGTCCTATGGGGAACTGGGAGCTGGCTGGGCTGCTGGAGAGGCCCTGGGTTCAAATCCTACTTATGCACATCACAGTCTATTAGTTACTCTGCACATCTCCACAGAGGGGTCCTGATAAGATTCAGGTTCTGGCATTTTCTAGATTCTCATCGCATTTCACACCCAGATATAAGGACAGACTGCACGTAGCCTTTGAAAAGAGCCCAAACTGCCACCACATCAGTTTCCCAAAGGGCATTAGGCTCCTGCTCCTGAACTCAATAGCAAACGACAGAGAAAAAGATGGAGAGGAAAAAAAGTTTTTAATGTCACATTACCGAAACTCCTGGCTCCTAGCCGGCCGACGCGTACAGGTAAAGTCAATCCAGGTGGCCGCCAGCCCTGGGGGGCTAGTCCTCCGAGATGTGCAGACATTTTGATGACACAGACATTTAGATGATGCTCCTTAATTGGCCTTGAAAAAGTCACCCTTTTCGCTTCCTGTGACGGAGATTGTTTTAGATTATTAGAGAAAAGATTCAGCTGTGGTTGGGAAGGTTTCTGAATTCACACACAAGTCATCGCAATCAACCCCTTTGAAAACGTAGAGATTTTACTTTTTAACCAATATGCTCTCCCCATATTTTAAATCTACTTGCTTCTCCTAAATTACACCACTCCTGATGTAATTACACCTCCCTTCCCTACTTCAGCCCACACTCCTGTTTGGCGAAGAAATAGCATTTGCTATCCAGTGGCCTCTACGGGCACAGCCTCTCCCTTTTATGTGCAGTTAGTAGGCAGGTCTCAGTTGTCATTGCTCCTCCAGAGTCCCAGAGGCCGAGTGGCTCTGCTCAACCCCACAGACACGGTGTTTGTGAAAGGATGGATGTCAGTCATCGCCCGTAGGGAGACTGTCACCTATTGCAGCACCAGGACAATACCTTCAGGTGTATGTGGGTAAGGTAAAGGCCTCATGGCCGCTGTCCTCTCGTGGGACCTGGTGTCTAGACATCAGCCAGGCAACGGCGCAGAGTGAAGGCACAGCCTGGGCGGGTTGGGGGCGCACTGGACCCCAGATGGCAGTGGGCTGGGCTCCTGATCCAGAGGCAGGCCGCAGGGCAGGCCGCCGTGTGTGGCTCCGACTGTGGCACTGGGCGTGCAACATGGAGCAATGGAATTTACCACCAGGGACGAGAGAGGAGCCAGGGGCCCAGCCTGCTCTTTCAGCCGGGCCAGCAGATGCGGGAACCAAAGCTCAGGGTGACACAGCCGGGAAGCTGGAGCTGAGGCTGCAACCAGGTGTCCAGGACTCCAAGGCCAAACTGTGCTGCCACCTCCTCCAGCGACATGAGGGTTGGTTCCCTAACTGAGGCCACAAGCCGAACACGTAGGAAGCGATGAAGTGGGGAGGCCCACGGGTGACGGGGCGCAGGGCAGGGAGAGCTGTGGGGCTGGAGTGGTTGATGCAGGCGGTTTGGGCTGAGCTGGAAAGACCCTCTTTCCCTCATAGGAGGTCTGGCACCCTCAGCAGCAGGTGCGGGAGCCACAGACTCCGGGGATGCCAGACCCCCCCCTTCATGGACATGAAGGTGCAAAGATGGTCACACTGTGGATTGGATTTCTAGGGCCAAAGTGACAAAGGGCCACACGCGGGAAGTGGGGAGGCGCTTCAACAACAAACAGGGTTGGTTCCTTCCGAGGCCTCTCTCCTTGGCTGGCAGATGGCTGTCTCCTCCCTGTGTCACCTCCTCTTCTTAGAAGGACACCAGTCATATTGGATTAGACCTACTGACCTCATTTTAACTGTATCACTTCTTCAAAGACCTTGTCTCCAAGTACAGTCACATTCTGAGGTCCTGGGCGTTAAGCCTGCTGCATGTGAGTTTGTGGGGACACCATTCAGCACCACACTCTGACAGTGGCTCTGCCTGTGGCTGATGAGCTGTAGTGGTCACACTGTGGGGGGTGCCAAGGGCTGGAGCTCTTCTGTTAACCGTTCCCACCAGGTTTCCAACACAGGCATGTGGAGCTGCCCCGGTGTCCTGACCTCTCTGGGCTGTAAACACGGAGGTGGTGATGGTCCAGGCTCTGGGCCTCAGCCAGGCCCCAGCAGACTCATCCATCCAGACTCAGCTTTCCCAGGGCCCACACTGTGGCAGTGAAGACACCGCGTGGCCCTCAGCACAGGGCATGAGCCTTCTGGCTGGACGCTCAGCAGCTGGGCTGTCCAGGGGGCAGGAGGGAGCCAGCGTGGGATGTGCATGCACTTGATTGGCAGCGTGGTCTGCAAAGCTAGGCCGCCTCCATTGCTTACAGATGGACGTGGGGAGCTCGGCGAGGGGGCTGGCCGAGGCCACGCAGCTCAGGTGTAGCCGAGCTAAACAATTCAGCTTTAACCAGCCTGAGGACGGAGCCACCATGTGTCCACTCTATTGGAGCTAATTAGAGCGAAGCCTGAAAGGGTTGTGTGGGATCTGCTTTTAGAAGCTCCTCTCTTCTCCAAACACCTGTCACCCCGAGCTGTTCTCCTTGCCCAGCACCCCACACATGGCGGTGCCTCCCTGCCCACTCACGTTGTCCCCTGCCTGCCACCCACACCCGACTCGGCACAGGTATCACCCCGTCTGTGAGGCTTCCCACACTCTTGGTGGCTCCCCCTTCAAACTTCTTCCATGGAACGATCACATTCTGCTGAAACCCTTCCCTGGACTGTCAGTTTCCCGGGGACTGGTGTGGAGTTTTGCCCATCTCTCTGTCATCAGGGTGTAGCCCAGTGCCTGGCACAGAGCAGGAACTCAAGGAGAGAGTGACTATGGACTGCAGACCCCCTGCCTGCTTTGACCCATAGCCTTTCACGTCACCTGGCCCCCCAGGCCTCCCTGAAGAGTTCCAGCAGCCCTCCCAGATCCATGCCCTGCCCACAGCCCCACACTTGCCTTGGCTTCTCAGTCCCACCGTCCTGGCTGACACTGTTTCTGCTGCCCTGGCCCAACGCCCTTCACCTCTGCCAGCCCTGGGCTCACTGACAGGCTGTGAGAAACCGCGATTCCAGGTTTATGCATGCCACGATTTGAAGTCTCCAAAGGAAATCTTTCACAAACTAACTTCTAACAGCAGCCACCCTGTTAGGAAAACAATGAGGCCCTTTCAAATGGGCTTCCCCACCTGTGAGATGTCCAACACAAAACAGCAGGCCTCCAATGAACAGCACTGCCAGAGAGTGCCATGGCAACGGTTTAGCATATAGTGTTAGGCTAGAACAGCAGGGTATCATACAACATGTGCAGTGTGGTCTCCCCTCCGGACACCTACACACCCACCCACGCAAGCCCATATATACACACAAGGATATGCCCACTGCAGAGAAACTACTCCAAAGCTGGATCATGGTTAGTTCTCAGTGGTGGGATTTCAGCTCATATTTAGCTTTTTAAAAACTTACATGTTTAAGAAGACAGATCTGTTAAGTGACTTATCATAACAACATTAAGAAGTAAAATTATCTGTGCTTTCTAAATTTTCTGTGAAAGATATGTATTATTTTGCAATGAGATATAAAATAATATAAAGTTACTTTTAAAATCCCCAAATAAGATGCTTTTAATGTATACCTTTTATAGATATTAAAGCTTACAGATGTTAAATGAGGTTTAAGGTCAGATCAGAATCTAAACAAGCTGTCCAAAATTTATGTTCCTATGACTGGACTTTGGATCTAGAAGTACAGAGGTTAAAGGTTATATGATTCACTTTCCTCCCCACCCATTTTGCAACATTTCACTGGCTGCAGAGTGAGGAAGGATGAAAGAAAGGTAAATGTCTCACTCTCACAGCCCCTCTCTGGGGCAGGTCTGCTCTGGGGCTCACACCCACCAGCCGCAGAGCCTCTGGGCGGCAGCGTCCACCACTGTGGGCTCCTGGAAGGGCCCATTAGGTACCCCCACAATGGTGGAGACCCCCGGAGAGCCCACGCCTGGCCCTCCATCTCCCAGCCTCTTGGAGTGGGGACCCCTGACCCAGCCAGCAGCCCCCTAGTATAGAGCATAACAAGATAGCTCAAGGCCTACCATGTTGTACGGTTTCCACTCCACCCAGGGGAGATGGACCCCGGGCACCAGACTGAACTAGCCGACTGCCCCATGGGCCTGCGCCTCCCTCCCTCCCTCCCTCTGCTAACTTTCCCTCCAGCCGTCTTGTCCCCTGTCTGGGGAGGCACAAGGGTACTGACACATTTGTTGCCCACACAGAGTCCAGCTGGCAACGGGACTCCGCTCTTGGGGAGGCTGCCTACAGCATGTGCTGGGGCAAAAGACACAGCAAAGCCCTGCACCCTAGGACTTGTTGTATTTTCTTCATTAGGGCGCCCCCTAGACCCGTTGCCCTGGGCTTGCACGCTGTTTAGGGACTAGCCCCCCCCGCCCATCTCCCCCTCTGGGAGCTCCAACTCTGAGGAGTAATTCTCTTAGAGGCCCCTCATTGGCTCAGTGGAAAGAAGGGAATCGCCTCTACACTGGACACTCGTTTCCACGGGGGAACAACCCAGGGACCCTGTCCCTGTGCACACCTTTCTCTGTCGTCTCCTACAGCCTGCAGGGACAGGGAGAGGAGAGGGACAGCCAGTCCCACTGCAGGCCGAGTTGTTGGCCATCCCTGGGGAGCCAAGCGCTGCTTGTCTCCAACTCTAGAGATTTCACCCCAATTCCAGGACAAGAGAAAAAGGCCCAGTGAGCAGTCCCCAGAGAAGGAGCGGCTGCCCCCTGGGCAGAGATACCGAGTGAGGGGTCCAGGAGAACAGGGCCCCTGAGAGTCCTGGTCGGAGCACGGTGAGGAGTGGTCTCAACAGGAAAAGGGCCACTGCCAGAGGGGAGTGAAACACAATCCCCTATTTTGTCAAGAGGTCACAACGAAGGCTATCTTCGGGTGTCCCTGTCTCCTGTGTCTCCTGTACAGGACGTGGCCCATCTGACAAAGGATCCGCAGACGATGGAAGGACAGTCCCTCACAGATGATGACAGCACTGCTGAGGAAGCTGATTTTGGAGCCCAGGGCCCACCCACAGCAGGAGTGGCAAGTAGATGGCTCCAGAGTAGGAGTCTCGAGCCATCTGACTGCTCGCCCCCCCCCCCACCTGCAGCCCCGTGGGTAAGGGTAACGTCCAGAGAGATGGCAAATTGCTTTGAGAGTACAAGGTATATATGAATACCCCTGCCCAGCTCTCCGGTGCTATATAAATGCTAAGTAGAACAGAAATTACTCTCGCGTGTTCTCTCACCCGAGCCATCTCCCAGATATAACTGCTTTTGATAAGCCATCAACACAGCTTTTCAAATAAAGCAGCCTCAGCCCTTTCAGGTCTGACCACAAGACAAAATGTATCGAACCAAAGGTTAAATTCCAATCGATTAGTTTTTTCTCCGGCTTTTTCCTGCCCTGGATTCTCTTTATGGCAGTGAACCTAGGATTAGGCCCTGGGCCACTTTGGTTGTAGCGGTTGCTCTTGTCAGCACTGGTATTTTCACCCCCCACACACCCCTCCAGGAAATAGGCCTGAATTGGATTGTAAATACATTATTTGGAGCACCAGCGGAGGTGAATAAAATATAACTCTCGCCCACGCACATCGCCTCTCAGAATAAATTTGGGGCCATGAGAGGTTTCAGTTAGGTTTCCAGGCATCTCATTTGGACTAGAGGTAAGGGTCTTATTTTCCCAGACTGTCCTCGGGTTGATTGTGTATCTATTGTCATTCTTTGATTTATGCAATTGGCTTGGAGGAGTTAATATTGGGCTTACTGTCCTCCCCCACCTCACCTTCCTCTGGAGACATGTGGAGTCTGCATGGGTCCTCTCTGCACTGGGCTCTCAACCTGACGTCCCCCCGACACATCTCTGTCTCTTTCCTTGTCGCCTTCATTACTGCTGCATCCTACCCCTCACATTCTCGGGTTCCCATATATGCATGTGTTGAAAATCTGTTACCATGACTCCAAGGCACGATTTCTTTCTTTTTCTCTCTGTACCTCATTCTCAGTCTTGCATCTTTAACTCTTACAGTCATATCAGGGTCTTCGTGGCCAAAATGGAGTTTCCTTTCTTATCTCTCTCTCTCTCTTTTTTTTATTCAGCTATTTCTCCTTAAATTCTGTCCTGAATAGTAATATCTCTAAACTTCATAAGCTTAAAAAAAGAAAATTTGAAATGCTTTGGCCGGTCTTGCTTATGATTTTGTGTCTCTGGGAATTAAGGATGTAGTTAGAAGAAATGCTACCTGAGGCCTGAATGTGACCAGCAATAAAAATTGGGTCAATTAAGTGGAAATGGTAGGAATTTTTAAAAGATATGACCATCTACTTTTTGGTCAAAATAATTCTTTATTGTTTTTATAAAATAAACATTTTATTATTATTTAAAATTCAAGCAATAAAGAAAAGTGGAAAGGAGAAAATAATGAATTACTCAAAATTATAATACCCAGTAAAAATCAATGTTAACATTTGGTGATATCATCCCAAACACCTCTCTTTGCCAATATATAAAAAGACAGTTTAATGGATGTGTAACCGAAACCAAGGTTTGGCTGCCTGCCACCATGAAAGCAAAACTCGTGACACAGGTGCTGGTGAAAAAGGAAAGAGGTTTATTCAAGTGCTGGTCACCTGAGGAGATGGGGGACTCTTGTCCAAAGCCCATCTCCCCTCTCAGTGCAGGCAGAGGTTTTTATAAGGAGGGAGAGGGAAAGCAGAACAAAGAAATCAAGGGAAGGGGGTTGAAAATACCTCTATGTGCAGCCAGCACAGTCCATCCCAATAAGGATCTCAAACTGGCCATGTGATGGTCTAGTGTGTCATCCTGGTCTTTGTCATCCTGGTTCTATGTCAGAAGGTCAGCAAATCTCCTGGAACTGGGAGGACTGAAAGTTGGAGTCTGCATGCTCTGAAGTTAGTTCCTAGGATTCTTATACAAACATGTTGTTTATCTACAAGCTACATACTAGTCAGAGTCAGCATTTACAGAAACAATGTCAAAAGAATAGTGGGATGGGTTACAATTCTCCACTGCTACAGGTGGATAAATAGATAGGTGGATAGATGGCTCAAAATCCTGCTCCCAAGATGTTAGTTCCTTAAATATCCCATCACATTTAAGAAAAAATGATTATAGTAGTCCCCCCTTATCTGTGGTTTCACTTTCCACAGTTTCAGGTACTCAAGGTCAACAACAGTCTGAAAGTATTAAATAGAAAATTCCAGAAGTAAACAATACATAAGTGCTAAATTGCACATTGTTCTGAGTAGTGTGATGGAATCTTCTGTTCCATCCACCCTGACCTGGACATGAATCAGCCCTTTGTCCAGGGTCTTACTCTGTACAGGCCCCCTGCCCTTTAGTCACTTCGTAGCCACCCTGGTTATCAGGTCAACTGTCTCAGTATTGCAGTGCTTGTGTTTAAGTAGCCCTTAGTTTACTTAATAATACCATATTTATATAACTTTTATTACAGTATATTGTTATAATTGTTTTATTTTATTTTTATTTATTATTGTTAATCTCTTGCTGTGCCTAATTTATAAATTATACTTTATCATAGATATGTATATAGAGAGAAAAACATTATAAATGGGGTTTAGTGCTAAGTTTCAGACATCCACTGGGGGTCTTGGAATAAATCCCCCATGAATAAGGGGAGAGTACTCTACAAAAATCATTAAAAAGTTGGAGTCATTTTTTAAAACTACATGTTTCAGTTTCAGACAATATTGATTACCTGCTATGAGAGATGAGACATCAAGTATTCTTAAGCCTTCCTCCAATATCCCCTTGGCCCAACCTCCCAATATTTGTTCTGTGCATTATTATTACTTTCAGAGGGCTCATGACATTCATGTTCTGTGGTGCAAGTCTGACTCCCCCAGTGACTTAATCTTAGTTCTACAGTTAAACGAATTCAATATTCAGCATCAGGATTTGTTTCATAACCAGAGTCTTTCCATTTCTAAATTCTCATTCATCTCTCAAGCAGCTGAATTTTATCACTGGGAAGTTTTATCAAAAAGCTTATGGAGTGTGGAGTGGAAGGGGTCAATGGGGGAAAAAGGAGGACATCTGTCATACTTTCAACAATAAAGATAAATTTTTTAAAAAAGAAGCTTATGAAAGTCACATACTCTCAATTTCCTCTGTTTGTGAGTGTTCACCCGTTGTCTTTTTACTTGAATAACAACTGGGGCAGTATGCTTGAGTAGCTCTTTGCACTGGAATTCTACAGATATTGCTTCATTTCTTGTCTATGCTCTTCTTCTAAAAATGAGTTTTTTGTTCTTATTAAGCTCATCTGTAGTTTGAAACACTAATGGTCAATAAGCTTCTGGCTTAAAGATTATAATTATATTTTCTCCTGGATTGTATTCTTCTGTATTTTCAGTGTAATGTAATGGTCCTCTTTTACTCATGGCCAGAGGTTGGGGAAGGGGGGGTCCTATAAGTTTGCATAGTTGCCATACCATTTCTTTTTATCTTTCTCATGCTTAATATGAACACTTCTGTTCAAACCTTCTATTTTTTGATACATTAAGAGTGAATTTTCCTTGGTACACCTCTTACCTTATCTAGAATCAATTTGTTCTCTTGCCCCTGTAGCAGAGGTGGGGAACCTTTTTTCTGCCAAGGGCCATTTGGATATTTATAACATCATTTGAGGGCCATACAAAATTATCAACTTAAAAATTAGCCTGCACTATTTGGTCAAACATTTAATTAACTCGCCCCTAATGTGATGGCTGGAAATGCTTCTCTTTGGTGAGGCCTTGGCAAGGCCACCAGCCTGAGGGCAGGACACACCCCACCCCTGCAGAGTTACAATGTCTGGATTGCGTGTTGTGTTCTACCCACTTTTCTGGAGCCTGAGGGCATGGGAGTGGGGCAAGGGGAGAGACTGCTACTGGGGGGCCAGACTCTCTCTCTCTTCTGAGACCTCACGAAATGCTTACTTCACCATGTGCCCCATTCCTGCGAGTTTCTACTCATTCCTCCTCAGCCCAGGTCCCTGGGAAATTTTCGAGCAACTTAACCATATAATTTTACACTTGTTAAATGAGAAAAATGTTAGGCATTTCAGACAGGGACCGAAGACCTTTTCAGTCTTATCTTCATACATTCATTAGACATTTGTTAGGAATTTACTTTGTAAAAAGACTCTGACAGGCATGATAGACGGTCCTCAGTGTCTCCGTTGCCTTCAACCCTACCCCCTCTCCATTTTTTCTCTACCTTCCTATCCTGTGAATCTTGACTAACCTGCAAGGTTAGTTGCAGTCAGTTGAACAGACTGCAAGATTTGCAAAAAACAGCTCCTGAAAGTACTGTTCAAACAGGTAGCAGGCTGAGACTACACCAGCGGTCCTGAGCAAAGACGCATAAAACCCCGACAACCCCTAATTGCAAGTTTCACAGCAGCTAAAGACAAGAACGTTCACCTGACCCAGATGCCCAGGACTTTTCTTCCTGCCCCCCCCCCCCCCCCGCAGCCCTGCTTTGACTGGGGATTTACCTGGCTTCAGGTGCTCCCTGATGTGTGAGCTGAATGAAGCCTTTAGCCTCTATTTTGAGTCCCTTAAGTTATTTTTTTAAACAACCTGTGGGAGTCATAATGTCAGACACCGGGCATGCGACCGTGGAGGAGACATGCTCTAGGTGAGGAAGACAAACATCAGAGAACACGTACAACTCGGAAATATGGGGATGATGCTTTCCCTTTCTTTGCGAGTTGACACATGTACAAGCCAAAGAATTAGGAAAATGGAACATCTTCACAAAAGAATTGCTACAAACTCACAAACCACACAGGACAAAACCCCAGAGAGAAGACCTGGGATGCAGCTGGGATATGAGCCAAATGCTAGGTCATCTGTACACGGTCTTGCAGTAACCGTGTGTCCAGGCAAGGTCCCCACAGGCACTTTTGAATTTTCTAAGGCGGTATTTCCTCACATTGAAACAGAAACTATGGTTTCTAGTTCTGTCGTGCACAGGATACACTGAGAGGTTGCTTCTCCGTGAAATATTGTTTTTCCTCAGGCAGCCATGTGCCCCCCCCCCCCCGCGAGTCACTAGGGCCACCTTCCAGCGGGGTCTGCCATGGCAGTGTGCACGGTCCAGGAATTCTGCATCGAGCAGAAAAATGACACAAGGATCAGTTCTCCTGAACCCCTTGGGGAAGCCCAGCAGTTGATTTCTGGGTGGGTGATTTGACGGATGGCTCGGCCCAGTTTGCTCCCTTGGTCAGGCTCTGTGGAGGCGTGTGAAAGGCGGCGACTGGCTCGCAAGAGAGACCTGGTCCAATTGTGTCCGTGTCGCCATCGATCTCAATAGCCAGATGCCCGAACAGGTTCAGAGCTGCGGTTGCTTTGGGCAAAGGAACAGAACTGGATTTTCCTGTGGAGCAAAAAAGGGAAAATTTTACCCAAACCAGCTCTCAACAAGCTCATAATAGAAGGTGCTGTAATTGCTGAAAGAGGGGCTTAGAATTAAACGGTGCAACTAATCACGACTCCAGCAGAGAGGAGACGGGAGCAAACGCTGCTGACCCCTTGCAGGAGCAATGACTTCGGCCCAATTCCTCTGGCTTCTCATGCAAAAAAAAAGGGGGGGGGGGCAGCCGTCCTAGACACACTCAGAGTAGCTGCACTAACTATCCTGCTCGTGCTGGTTATCAAAGAAAGAAAATAAACACATGAGTAGACAGCTGGTGGTTGGCGTGCACTTGGCCTCCTCACAAAGCCAATCAAGAGCCCGTTCTGATGCCTTTCGAAGCAGCCCTATAACCCCACGAATGTGAAGCCCTCCTGCGACAGAATGAGTCCCCAGCCGGGGAAGCCACCATCACAAGCTTCCTGCGGATGGCTTCCTACTGTCCTCTCCCTGGGTAATTTCTTGCAAAATATTATTTATGGTGACAAAGTGAAAAGGAGGGAACACAGACGTCTTCAAATGAACACGTGTTGCAGGGGGCTCAGCACCACCCTGAGGCTCCTACCCAGCCTTTCAACGTCCACAAGAGACCCTCCAGCTCCTCAGTTCCCCCTCCCAGGAGCTCCAGAACTGGGCAGAAGCTCAAGCCCACTGCCCAAGTCAAGCAAAGGGGCTGGGGTGCTCTGGACATGAAGGGAGGGCCCACTGGAACCTGTTAGGTCAGGGCTGGATGAGTTTCCATCTCCCCCTCCGCCCCATGACTACCAATAGCAATATGTGAGGCATTAACATTTTGTGAGAAAGTACTGCCTTCTGGGGCTTTTTTGTCAGTTTATTTTTTTCAAGGTTAAAGGGTTCTTTATTGTATATATAGGTATATACATATACACTTAACCTATATGCATATGTATATAGTATATATGTATATCACACATATATCTAAGTGTGTATGTGTTTATATATGTGTACACATGAAATACTATAACACATACAAAAGAATCATACATATGGACGTATGTATATATATATATGTCCATGTACGTGTGTGTACGTATTTACACAGTATCATAAAGATGGCACAATGACAGTATTTAAAGCAAAATGGAAACACTGACAAAGTCCCTTAGGAGTGATTTTGGGGGGACCAGTGGGGTTTCTTAGCACATCCACATAAACCTTTGCACTTCCTCTGATGCTTCTGTCTTAGGGCCCGAGGTGCCGCACCTGCGTCGGGAGGCGGCGAGAGCGCTGAGGGGCCGGTGCGCTTGGCGTGGAAGGACGAACGTCACGTCTTTCACTGGAGATTTGTTGCTCAGTCGAGTCCCTCTTGAAAGTCCATCTGGCCAGCTCGGAGCTGTCCCAAGGTTGGCTTATCTTTTGATGGAAGATCCCTTTTATAGGCACCGTTCAAAAACGTTTTCTCCTAGGCCGCTCCGGGTTTTCTTACCTTCTTAATCTCTACTTCTCCACTGTCAGAAACCATTCATTGTAGGAGACACCAGACAAGCATAATGCACCCTCCTTAGCCTCGGCCTCCTGGCAATCTGGCTTGGGAATCAAGGAAATAACACAAGTTAATATGGGCTTGAAGAATCAATTCTGGGGTCCAGATTTCAGCGCTGCTGAATATTAGAGAAGGGAGAGTCACCTGCAGGCTGGCTGGAGAGAGCTGACCACCATGCCAGTGCTGAGACTGGAGATGGCCGTCCACTCACTGAGCGCTTTGCCTGTGCCGGGACTCGGCCAGGTGCAATGCGGTGGTGTTTTAGTTTAAATCCTCACAGCAGCATTTGGAAATAACTCTTATCCTCATTTTAAAGATAAGAATATTGGGGCTCTGAGAGGTTAGCCAACTTGCCCAGGAAAGATTTTCATTAGATGAGAGAGAAGGTGATCATTCCTAATAGGGAAATCTTCTGAGCTCACACACACACACACACACACACGCGCGCGCGGGGATGGAGGACATGGGCCTAGCAGGCCAGTGCATGGTTTGGAGCTCAGTGCACTGGGTTAGCAAGTGGTGTCCTGTTGGAGACACTCAGAGCCTGAGAATCAATCCCCAGCTGAGGCCACCTGGGGATTGCCGAGAGACGACCTGGAAAATGAAGGTCAGTTAATAAGCCCAACGTGGAAAAAACAAGAGGGGAGACAGAAACTAGATATAAGCCAAAATGGGACCAGAGGAAACAGGACCGAAGGAGGGCTGAGGTCGTGTGTAAAGATTCTACAGTGAAGCCCTGATCCTCAAATAGAGCAAAAGGGGCGGATGCTGACCGCCATGGGCCCCTCTTTGTCTTGGACTTGAAGATGGACAGCTGGAGTGGGCCCAGCAGAGACAGGGGCACTGGAGCGAAGCTGGGCCTGGCAGAAGACAATGGCCTCTGTCGATGTGCGTGCCCACCAGGTGTGGGGACATCCAGGTAAAGACACGGTTGGCTTAGGAGGAGCCTTGAACTTCAAGAGTTTGCATTCAAAGCACACGGCCATAGGAAGGGAAATATGCTTTTGGTTTCTCAACTTTAAGAAATTCATCCTGGACCCATACTTTTGACAAAGTAATACCCCAGTGTAAAAACATTGCTAATACTCCCAGAATTAAGTTTGTTTTGCAATTTAATCAGTGAACATGAGAGGCCCTTTATGGGCATAAAACACCATTTCCCTGTGACTTACGTTCCAAGTATTATGGATAGACGAGACTTGATATTCAGATGAGACTCCTAGCTAATCTGTCACTCTAAAAGTAAATGGCTCTCGAGTGACTAAAACGACTTATGTGTCTGCATGAGAATTTAAATTGTCAAATTTTCTCCTTGTGCAGTCACTCAAAAACTGCCTGTTTCTGATCCCATGATGTGGTCTCTACTTTAATGACCATATGCTGCAAATTTCCCCAACATCCTGGGCCCGTCTCCACATAAATATGCTCAACATAAGAATACTGAAAATATTTAAATGATATTCTTTCTGTCCAGGTACTGGATGACAAATTCCTACAGAGCAGAACTATGCCTCTTGCCCAGTTCGCTGGCACTGCTAACAGCTCGAAGCTAATCTTTTTTATGAGCCAAAAACCTGCTCCAGCCCCCTTGTCGCGTGTCCAAGGATGCTGCGATTTGTGTCTTCGATCAGGAGATTTTGGAAGGGCACACAGTCTTGTAAACAATGTCCATGAGGCTTACTGAAGGGAGCAATACTGATATGCTGCTTTTTCCCCAAAAGAGGGATGTGGAAATTTCAGCTGCCTGACTGGTGCAGGTCCAGCTTGTCATTGAACAAACCAGAAACCAAAGGCTTCCTGATGTTGCTCCTACAGGGTCTTCTTCCCCTCAAAGCAATTCTTAAAGTGCAGCCTTTCCATAAATCCTGTTTTCTCACCACTTCCTCATGGCTTAATTCCATCCAGGCAGACTTTTAATTTGGTTGAGCCCATCCCCACGAAACTCACCAGTGACCTGTGGCCGCCATGCCCCTTCCCCTCCCTGACCTCTGCAGCACTTGTCACTATTCACTGCCTCCAGTGCTGCCCCCAGGGTTACCTCCCGGTCCTCTCTTCTTACCCCATTGTCACTCTTGGAGGGATTTAATTCATGCCCATGCCTAAAGGCATTCCTTCCATGAGGGTATCTCCTAAATCAATACTGTTCGCTCTCTGCCGTCTCTGCAGTTTCATGTTTCCTACCTGCCTGACACCTTTCTCCACCTGGATTGCCTTTGAACCTCAAACTCATGGTATGCAGCTCAGTCTTGTTGGGAGAAAGTCTGTGGTGTCCTCCCCACACATCCCTTCCTTCTGTGTGGTAGACAGAATGGTTACTGCTCCAGACCCACTGTCCCCTGCAAAGGATCGTGTCACCAGGACTCCTTCAACCACGAGAACCATGGTGTGGGGCCCATGGGACTAAGACCCAACAGGCGAGGCTTCAATGGGAGTGTGTTGAGAAATTCTTTTAGGGACTCTTCTTAAAAGAGAGACAGGCTGATGAGGAAAGCTACACCCCCCCAACCTCCCCCCACCCAATGCAGAGGAAGTGCTGGAGGCCCAGCCCCACCCACACTCTGCTGTGACCTTGAAAATGATGCTGCGGTGCAGTGCAAGGAGCCCGGGGTCCTGGTGCGGGTGTCCCGATGCACCAGCCTAGCTCTCGACCCTGGGCTTCTATGAGAGGAAAATAAACTTCTCTTCTATTCGAGAAGATTCACCGTTCACTTGCGTCTTAAACATCTCCACGCAATCCTAACTGCTGAGCCACCCTGTGCAACAACCTCAGTTCAGGGATGTAACCCGGCCGCCTCCTCGGAGAGCTGAAGCAAGTGTCAGGGCAATCCGAGGGCCACCGTGGCCACCTCCTTCCCTCCCCACAGGCCAGCAGGTGAGCCAGATGGGGCCTGGCTTTTTTGTGCCTTGTTTTTGCCTTGTTTCCACCAGGAGGGGTGAGGGAAGCTGTGCGGCCCATCTCCAGGTGACAAGAGGAACTGGAGTCACAGCTGGAGCCGAAGTCACAGCTGGAAGTGGAGTCAGAGCCGGCGAGGAGGTGGGAGAGGCCCCGAGCGCGCAGGAGGAGCCGCGCGCAACAGATGAAGCGGGTAAGTTCAGAACAGAGGCCCTTTCAAGAGAACACTGCACATGCTCCGAGGGAAAGATTGTTGCCATGGCAACGGGGGCTCGGGGCTGGGACCGCAGAAGCGCTGGCCGGGAACAAGGGTGTTGAAAATGAGCCACAAAGAGATGCGGTGCCCGGAGGAGGCTCCGGCAGCCGTGGGAACCTTGGTCCCCTGCTCTCCCACCGCTGCTCGGGCTCCTCTGACCTCGGAAAACCGAAGGAGCCGCTCAAAGCTGAGCTGGCCCGGGAGGCTGGCCCTGCCCTCCAGCCTTTCAGCGAGCCCAGCATTGTCTCCCCTCTGCTTGGAAAAGAGGCAGCCGGCCGAGGGATGAACCAAGCCGGCCTCTGGGCTGGCTTCTCCTGAGCCCACCCTCTGGGACCGGGTCCCTCTGCTGGGGCCCTGGGGGGCGGATCCATGCTCGTCCCGCCTTCCTCCTTCATCTTTCATTTTATCTGTGCAAGAGCCCGAGTGATGGCAGGTTGTGCGATGGGTGAAAACCTTCCAGGACCGCCGCAGGCGCGTGGAGCAGTCCCAGCACTCAGTTCCCTAGAGCTGCTTTGCACGTGTTCCGATGCCCAGCTCCCTGCACTTCCTTCAGTAACCAGCCACAGTTGTAATTCTACCTTTGATTGGAGCGTTTTTAATTAATGTCCATCTCCTTAGCATACCCTGAACTCCCTGAGGACAGAGATTGTGTCCTATCTTTCTCTGCTCTGCGTTCTAGTCCTAGCACTTGGCACAGCTGCCGCAGTGCAGTATCAATGTCGGATGTTTCCAAAGGCATTGCGTGGCCCTGGGGAGATGCCCTGGGGTTCAGTGTTTCCTTCTATTAAATGGGCGTGGTGACAGTCCTTCCCAGGAGACTGTAATTATAAAAGATCTGAGGGTCTGTTGTTAATAGTTGCTTATACAAAAGTTCACACTTTAAATATATTGTTCTTTATTTCTGCATTCAATATTTTAACTTATTTTTTTAGCCTTACCAATATTTCTAAGTATCCATAGTGCACCTAGAATTGTCGAAAATATAGTGATCATGATCTGTGTCCAGGGAACTTATAATTGTATATAACTGATATTAATCCTGATGGAATCTAATAAGAATAGCTAGGTCTTCCGAGGTGCACACACTCATTCATTACCTCTCATTTTAAAGTCCCAACCTGGATGCACAGCCTCCTATTATCTCCACTTCTCAGACGGAGAGCTGGGAGCAGACAGATACGGCGTGACTGGCCCAAGGTCAGAGAGCCAGGAGCAGAGGAGGGAGCGATAATCATAACAACTGGCATTTGCGAATTACTTTCCCTGCAGAAAAAGCCAAAGCTCTTAGCAATGCACAATTTCATTTAATGCCGTGACGTTAAACAAAAAGAATTGATTTCCACAAGGGGGAAACATTTAAAAATAAAGTCGTGTAGCTTAACTCATAAGCACCCAGTTAGATGGAATGAGAGAGTCATATTTCGCGTTACATCCACCCAAATGTGGATTATTGGTAACGCAGTGGGAGTTCCAGGGAGGAGTAAAGCACTCGGGTCAGGATTTTTCCAGCCGCATCTCTTGCTCCCTGCTCCCTGAGTTTCAACCAGAGCGAAGGCCACAGGGCAGGCATTTAAAGGAATGAGTGTGAATTGGAGTCAGTCAAACACAGTGTATCTACACTGAGCACAGTGATTCAAGAAACCTTGACTGTGCCTCGTTTCTCATTAGTGGAACAGGAATAATAACTTCACTATACATTAAATATTCAAACGAAATCAGACATCCAACACGGTGTCTGGACCAAATAGCTGTTTAATAGCAGTTGATATCTGTTAATATTACTATTAATCAACAGTTCCTTTAGTTGTGTTTATTTTAAGTTGTAAACAAATACCAAGTTAATTAGGCAAGAAATTCTGGAGACCAAACATATGCATAGAGTTTAATTAAAAGTGAAGAGGGGGTCATCAGTGAGCTTGATCCTCAGTTGGGGGCATGCGGGAGGCATCTGATCGATGACTCTCTCTCATCGTGGATGTTTCTATCCCTCTCTCCCTCTCCCTTCCACTCTCTGAAATCAATAAGAACATATATTTTTTTTAATGTCAGCAAGGTTTTTTGTAAGTATAGACAAGGTGATTCTAAACTTTATGTGGAAAGACAAACAGACTTGAATAGCTAACACGATTTTGAAAAAAGAGAGTAAAGCTGGAGGAATCAGTTCCAAGGCTTATAAAACATAGCCACAGTAATCAGGACTGTGGTATTGGCTGAAGGATAGACTTCTAGGTCAATGGAACAGAACAGAGAGCCCAGAAATAGATTAATAGTAATATTAACAAATATGCCCACATGTTGACAAAGGTACAAAAGCTACTCAGTGAGGAAGAATAGGCTTTTCAACAAAGGGAGCTGGAGCGTGTGGACGTACAAGCCTTTGGACTGTAAATAAATAAATGAAGTTTGATCTAGGTCTCGCACCTTATATAAAATAAACTCAAAATAGACCCGAGGCTTAAACATAAAGCTATAAAACTTGTAGAAAAAACACTAGAAGGGAACATTCAGGATCTAGGTCTAGACGAAGAGTTCTTAGACTTGACTCTAAAAGCATGACCCATAAAAGGAAAAAGTGATAAATTTTTAAATTTTTCATCAAAATTTAAAAACGTTTGTTCTGTGAAAGACTCTGCTAAGAGGATGAAAAAATAAGCTACAGCCTGAGAGGAAAATGTCTGCAAACCACACATCTAACAAACTAGTATCTGCAAAATATAAAGAACTCTCAAACTCAACAGTAAAAAATAAAAAAATCAATGTTAAAATTGGTCAAAAATGGCGAAAAATAGGAAGGCACATGTCACCAAAGAGGATATGTAGATGGCAAATAAGCACATGGAAAGATTCAACACCATTAGCAACTAGGAAAGTGCCAATTAAAACCTCAGTGTGACATCCCTCCACACCTGCCAGAATAACTTTAAAAAATAGTGATAACAGCAAATGCTGGTTAATTGGAGAAACTGAGTCACTAATACACTGCTGGTGGGAATGGAAAATGGCACAGCCTCTCTGGAAGACAGCCGGACACCTCTGAGCATCCCAATAAGAGAAGGTGCATTGTAACTGGACGCTATGCGAGTGGATAGGCCGGGTTATGCTGCGGTAACAAACCACACAAAAATGTCAGTGGCTTACACAACAAAATAGGTTTTGTTTCTGGGAGGGATTCAGGGATGGAGGTGGACAGAAGTTCTGTGTCACCACATGCCGTCACCAAGGCAGGACAAAGAGAACTTGGCAATCTACGCTGGCTCTAAGGCTTTCTGCCCTGGAGTGGCCCCCATCGCTTCTGCTCACATTTCCTTGGTCCCTCCCTGCAGCAGGTGTAGGGAGGGCCACAGGAAATTTGGGACCAGAATTCAGTTCTCCACAGTGTCATCATGCACAGTCGTCTCAGGTATGTGAAAGGGGGCTGGGCTTGACACGGGGATCACTTCATGCCCTCAGAGGTAAAATATGGGCCACCCTGTCACTGAGACTCCGCTTTCCACAGGGAGGTCTCCAGCATTCAGTGCTGGAGCCAAAAGAAACAGCACTTACCTGAGAAGGGCTGGGGAACCAGTTTAGCTAATATCTGGTGATTCATCATCCAGCTTATGTTGAGTGGAAATTAAAAGCAACCTGGGAAAGCTCTTTTGCTTTATGCTTGTCCCATATTTTAAGCTCTTAACTCCCTGCTTTATGAAACAACAAATGCAATAGTTCGGCTCTGGCCAGGAGCAGGGGTCTTCTCTGATCGGCATTCTCAGGGGCAGTCTGCACTCAGACACACAACAGCCTCTCATTCTATCTGCCAAACAACCACCCCAGCACCACACGCAACTGGATGCTTAGAAAGCATTTTTGGATGAAGTCAATCAGAAAAATGTGCAGGGGAGGAATTTACTATATGGCTGTGCACAAAAAAAACTAGCAATTTCCTAAACAATGGAATCCAGGACAAGAGAATGCTAGTTTCAGCCTGGCCAGATGCTAAAATAGCAGCCATGGGGACCACTCACCCTCCAAAAGGATGCTGGCCCTGCCTGTGACCGCTGCTAAAGCAGCATCCCTGGGTGGCCCTGTTTTCCCACGTGGCCCCTCTCTCTCTGTTGGCCAAGAGGTCCAAGTGGGCACCAGCCCAGGGACAGCGATTCCCTAGGCTGGCCTTCCACCCTCGACCTAATTAAAAAGAGAAGCTGATTCCACCCAACCACACGTCTCAGGAATCTGGATGAAGAAGTGCTTAGGAAAAGCAGCAATTAGCCAAGGTAACGAAAATGTCACAATGACAAAAGAAGCTGGGCAGCCTCTGTGGGCCACATCAAGCCTGTTGCCGGAGAGTAAAACTCAGGCTGAGCGGAGAGAGCAGGAGCGCAGAGAGGCAGAGCTGTCAGGAGGGGAGCCTGGGTCCCCATAGGAAGCGGGAGCCCTGGGCAGCCTGACAGCTGAGCCTCGGCCTCAGGCCCTCCTTCCACCTCGTATCACTACCGCTTAACATCACCTTTCTAAACGAGACAGTTCTCTCCCTAGGAGGAATCTTTTTAGAAGGTTTTTTGTTTTGGGGGGGTGTTTTTTTTTTAGTTTCTCAATTGCACTTTGCATTCAATATTATTTTGTATTAGTCTCAGGTGTACAGCACAGTGGTTAGACAATCATATCTTCACAAAGTGATCCCCCAACATTTCCAGGACCCACCTGCCACTGCACACATTATTACAATATTATTGACTCTATTCCCTGTGCTGTGCTTTACACCCCACCCCCGTGACGATTTTGTAACTGCCAATCTGTACCTCTCAACCCTTCACCTTTTCACCCAGACCCCCAACCCCTCCCCTCCGATGCCAGCTGCTCACAAGCCTTTCTCACTTTACTGAAAATTAAAGCGCAGCCTGCCTATAACCTCTAAGTCTAACAGAGGGATTTAAAATATGCTCTTCCCACTACTTCCTCCTGCCCCAAAAAATCAAGTCAATAGCCAGGGTCAATCCAGCCTGATCCCAGCTCCCCCGGCCTCCATCAGATAAACCGTGACGGCCTCTGTAACACAGAACAGTCTCGGGCAGGTGTGGCCATGTCCCCACAACCTGGTCTTCAGACCATTAGAGCTCCTCTCGTCTCAGATCTCTGCTCCCAACGAGCCCCACCAACTGCAACACATACACCAGCAAGGACGAAACCAGCCTGCCGCCAGCTCTGTCCAGGTAACCACCTCCCTGGGCCTCCGGGCTCCATCCTCAAATCAAGGGACTGGAGCAGAATAGCTGATCCAAAGGAGGCACCAGAGCATCCAGGAGCTCGGGCAGGCTGAGCTCCAGCCCACCCACCCCTGTCCTCAATAGAAGCAGGTCCACTCGGACCCTGTCCTCGCACTGGGCTTCGTGCTCAGAATGGAGAAGAAGTGCCCCCATTGCTGAAAATGCCTGAAGACCACCGGCCTCGCTGCTTTCCACACCCCCTCGGCACCTTTCATTCGTCTGCAGCAAAGCGTTTGTTATTCTAGGAGCAGCTCTTTCTGCAACATCTCTCAGGCCCGCATGACTTCAAGCCAAAATTTACATCCAGGGGACCTGATCCAGGAGGCAGAGAGCTGAGGAAGGACCTCAGGCTGCGGCGAAGCACATCGGGTCCAGGCAGCCTGGGCCCGGAGCATGGACGCTGATCTAGATGAATCAGAATTGACCGTGTTGAATGGGGGGTTACAGTCTTGGTTCATTACACCATTACCTTTAACGCAGGTTTGAAGTTTTTCATGAAATATTTTAAAAACAAGGTAAATCTGTACTTTCTGACATAAACACATTTTCATGATATGTCGTTAAATGAATACAGTTAAGTTAAAAAGCAGTGTGGCATCATTTCACTTGAGTAAAAAGAGTATATTTATATTATACATATGTATCTGCAGAGAAATGTGTGAAACGATACAGACGAAATTGGCAAGAGTGGGAGTGGCAATGGGTGGGCTGGGAAATAGGCTTTCTTTTTTTATTTCATATAATGGTGTGTGTTAGGCAATCCTGTCATTCCTGGGCCTCTTGGCATCTCCCCTTCCAACTCCAGGGTCAGTGCCACTCATTACTTCCTATTGTGGTGATGGATTGAGCAATGTGTGTGTGTGTGTGTGTGTGTGTGTGTGTGTGTGTGAGAGAGAGAGAGAGAGAGAGAGAGAGGGAGACAGAGATAGAGAGACAGAGACAGAGACATGGACAAACATGCACCTGATCTCTCACCTGCCCCCGGATCGTTCATGATTCAGAATCTCCCAGGAACTTTGTTCCTTTCCCAATTCCCACCGAGCGCGGTGCCTGGTACCGTGTTGCTGCTCAGTGAACGTCGAGCTTCAGGGTGGCTCTCTTGTCCCAGCTGTCACATCCACTCTCCTCCCTGCAGGCGGGGGTGGGACGGGGGGTCCTGGGGGCCTGCAGGGCCTGCCCCCCCCAGCAGGCGGGTAGAGGCTCTTATCAGCGGCAGCCAGGCGGTCCTGGGCTGGCTCCCCGCCTCCGGGCAGCTGCCTCCATAAAGCAATCACACTTTCTGTGATTCTCACATCACAGTTGTGCCTACATTTAAATTACTGCGCTATACCCAACGTGCATCGTCTTGTTATGACAAAGCCTACAAACTTAAGCTAATTAAAAAGACAAATCCGGTGAGTGAGGGAGAGTCTTGCTACGTGGTCCACATTTACGCTTCTCATCAGTGCCAGTGGGCACCCCAGGAGCCCGTGCCGTCTTAGAGCCCAGCTACTAATTTTTGGTCACTAACGGGTAGTTACATGTGAGGAAGACGAAGGTCTTTTCCTTAATCACAGAGCATTTTCTCATCTGTGCGTGTGCCCAGCACAGTGTGCACCCAGCGCCACGCAGAATGGGGCGCCCTAGGATCTGAGCCTTTCTCCCAAGGGGCTTCTAGACCAGCTCCAGACAAAACAAAAACAGATACGATGGTATAAGTAAAATACTAAATTGCACGCTAGTGACAACATATGTAGTAAAAGCTGAAAACAGATTAAAACAATGCTTCATGAGGAGACGTGAGCAGAAATGTTTGCCCGTATCACACTGTTCCCAGCGGCAGGGAAATCACTCCAGCTCACGCCAATTGGGCAAATGGGAAATAGAAATGCAATGCCAGTGAGAGATCGCACAGCCAGCATTCAGATCCAGGGCTTCCAGCTCGACGATCTCTACCCTTTCACAGACATGTTAGAAATTTATATATTTTATTTTTTTTTTAATCCTTACCTAAGGATATTTTTTCCATTGCCTTTCAGAGAGAGTAGAAGAGAGAGAGAAACATTGATGTGAGAGAGACACATCGATTGGTTGCCTCCTGCAAATGCCCTGACCAGGTCCAGGGATCGAGCCTGCAACCAAGGTATGTACCCTTGGTCAGAATCGAACCCGGGACCCTTTGGTCTGCAGGCCGAAGCTCTAACCACTGAGCAAAACCAGCTAGGGCTAGAAATTTAAATAGTTGCTCTTCATGCTGGTTGGCAGGGGAAAGACTCTTGGCCTTCTTTGACAAGATAGTTAGATTTCTGGAATCCACATGTATTGACCAAGAGGGTGGGCAAGCTGGGTCTGCCAGCTACGGGAGCCAATCTCTTTGTGCAAATGGCAGGGTAGCTGCCACTTCATGTCCTTTCAGCTCCATGCTCAGGCGTGTCCTGAGGAGGCAGCCTCTTGGCCACGTTAGCCTTTCTCTGCAACTTTCTTCCCCAAAGGAAACTTCCACAGGCTGGGCCAAGCAGATGGGTCCCATCTTGCGAGTTGCACGGGCCAACAATCATCTCTCTGAGCTCGTCCCCAGTTCTGATGCTGTTCTGTTCCCTCGTCTCCCTAACGACATTTAGATCACCAGTGGCGGGTGTTGGACATTTAGCAGTGGAACAGGAATATGGGGAGAGGTGGGCTGAGCCATTTGGATATGACTGAAAACGATGTGACTCTGTTTTCAAAATCTGTGGTTTACGGTGTCCTATTATCCCCCAATATTTTTCACATAAGACATAGTGACAGCTAAAACCTTTCCCTGCATTCAAGGTTTATATAGGGACTCTAATCGAAACTGCCCTCAGGCCCTGGCCAGTTTCGCTCAGTGGTTAGAGCACCCGCCTATGGACTGAAGGGTCCCGGGTTTGATTCCGGCCAAGGGCATGTACCTTAGTTGCAGGCTCCATCCTGGGCCACCAATCAATGTGTCTCCCTCACATCGATGTTTCTCTCTCTCTCCTCCCATTCCACTCTCTCTGAAAAAAGCAATGGAAAAATATCCTCAGGTGGGGATTAAAAAAACCACCACCACAAAAAAGTTCTCAGTTTACAGTCAGCCTCTCAACTGATTAACTTTTACAAGAGCTTATGTCCAAGGGCAACTCAAGATGTGGTGTTGACATCAGCTGAGTGTCTGAGACTGTCTCCTTTCCCCTTATGTGTGCAATAAAAACTTCCACACTGCAGATTCCGAGGGTAAAGAATAAATTACCCACAATAGGAAATTAAGAGGAATTGCCATGGAATTGCCATCATCGATTAGAAAGGCCATCAGGAGAACATGATGGAGTGGGCTCCTGCGGACGGCTGGTTTCTCCGAGCGCATTTATTTTTCATGGGTTTTTATTATTCAGTAGCTTCAGTTCAGTCGGTGTGGCTCCATCTGTCACGGGCGGCCAGGGTCTTCTCCAGGGAGGACGAGGGGAGGCTCTGCCCTCACACTCTGCCTGAAACCATGGAAAGATTTGCGAGGACTGTGGTAAGAACCCAAGAAAGCGTTTGCCTCCAAGGTCCAGGGGCATTTTACTGAACTTCCCAATGAGCCAAGATGAAATTTAGGAACTTTCAGAACTGAAACATCACGCCTATCTAGGCAGTAACTTTTGTTAGGACTTTTCCGCCGAGATGGTCCAGATTATTCCAGGCACTTTTTTTCTGATTATAGTTACTTTATCATTTAAACACCACCAATGAAGTGTTAAAGCCAGGATATGAAAATTTTCAAAACTACATAAAAGTAGAGAGAATAGCGTGATGAACCGAAATTGTAACCCCAACTTCAACACGGTCAACTTCGATTCTCCTATATCACCACCCATTCTCCTGTCCCTGGAATATTTCTAAGCAAACCCCAGGCGTTACATTATTCCATCTGTCACTATGTCAGCAAGTAGCTCTAAAGAGGGCATCGGTGGGCAAAGGGCCCGATTAGGTCTCCGCCATCCCTCCTGAGAAAGCAGTCACGGACACCATGTCACACAGGGCGTGGCTGTGTCCCAACAAACTTAAGTCTCACAACAGGCTGGGGCCCGATTTGACCCACAGGCCTGAATTTCACAACCCCTGCTCTAAATGATACGCACTTTTTTAATACATGACTTCTCTCATTCGGGGGGGGGGAGGGAATGATAATAAAAAACTTTTCTTTAATATCTCACACCTAAAAATGTTAATAATTCCTTAATATTATCCAGTCTGGTCAGTGTCCACCTTTCCATGATTGTATTATAATAATCTTGCTTATAGTTTATTTAAATCAGAATAAAAATAAGACACACATATTCCGAATGCTCGTTAGGTCCTCAAAGTGCCTTTTAGCCTACAGTTTAGTCTCCATCTCTTCTTTCTCCCCTAAAATATTTGTTGGAGGGTCTTTACAGGGGTCTTTACAGGGTCCCAATTGTCCCATAAAGACTGTGAGGCTTTGTTGATTGTATCTCTGTGACCCCATTTAGCATGCTCCTCTGTCACGTGTGTTTCTTATAAATCAGTAATAAGATCCACTCTTGCCCCGGCCAGTGCTTCCATCTTTTGTAATTAAACAAATGTGTAAATATTTGGTATTTCTCCTTTTCTTGATTGAATAGACTTCTGCATACGTCCACGAGGAAGATATAGCAGGCAGTGTTCCCCCAAATTTTGAACATGAAACTCTTTTCTTGTGGAACATCCCAAAGGGTAAATATTGGTCAAAACTCATTTGGGAAATGCTGCTACAATTCATAAAGAAGAAAAAATAATCTATGGAAGCTCAGTAAGCATCCATGAGCTGATAATGGTGTTTCTTATCCACAAAGTGCAAGGGTCTCTGTTTTTCATTTCATAAAATCTCCTCTTGGATTTATCAACCCTCTGCAAGAATCAGATTCCTGTGACTCTTCTTCTGAGACCCCCCCCACCCCCCCCCATGGAGCTGTGATTGACTGTTTGTAGCTGTAATTGCAAAGTACTAAGACACTGTAATTTTTTGACTCCCCACACAGCAGCTCGGTTCCCCACTGATATAACATTTTCTTTCTTCAGTGCCAGTCCCCTCTGAACAAGGTCTCTTCGTGGCGTTGTGAGATGTCTTCATCACCGAAGATCATAAAATAAGCCGGGAAGACATTTCCCCATTGTTTTTACCTCTGCTCTCACCTTCCTTGGTGTCACTACTCAACGTGAAAGCTCAACGTTCTGTCCTTGCTCACAAGTCCAAGTGCACGTCCTGCTCTGGGGAAGCCATGCAGAGGGCCTGTGCATCAGCTCACATGCTTTTTATCCGCAAGGCCTCCTCCTGTGTGGTTCCTCGATCTGCAGCTGGAGGCTTCTCTCTTTGCTCCAAGCACCAGTGGTGGTTAGTGGGTTTGGACAAAAGGTAGGAAGATTTGACTCCTTGCTGGTGAAACATCAAGAGAAACCTAATAAAGGATTCTAAGCAGCACTCGGTTGACCTGGATTCTTGAATTCTTGCTGAGATGGGGCTTTTAGGGACCCTGATGAAGAGATCAACCCCACTCCCTCTGCTCCTACTGAGCTCTTCAATGCAGCACCGAGGCAATTTGGCCAATGCGGCAACCCAGCATGAATCTCTACAAAGCGAAAGTCGTGTCCCTAGAGAGCTCACCTAGAGGGAGCTGAGTATTTCATGAAAAAGGCTAGATCACTGCAGAAGCAAAGGGTTCGTCTCAACCAGTGCTTGTAGCTGCCAGTGTGTGAGCCAGCAATGAGAGCTTTCATTCTGCTGTGACTCGAGCTATCTTCCTTCGGGGCTCCTCTAGCTCCCTTGTCTGCACCTCTCCTTGTGAGAGGCCTTCAGCCACCTAATCCCGAGGTGCACCTTCTGGACACAATCTAGGCGACCTGCCAAGGGAAAACAAATCTTGTACCCAATACCCAGCACCTCTTGCTCACACACCCCCTTCTCTGATCTTCACCCAGTCCTGTAGGCCAACTGCTTTCTTGTTGGCCTAGTCACCTCTTCTAGTCCTTTACCCATACATTGCCATGTGCTTGAGATGGAATTATATAGGTTTACATTAGGAATCCCAACTGGGATCCTTAGTTGGTGTTTCTCCAAGAATGGTCCACAGACCACCTGCATCAGCATCACCCTAGGGCACCTGTCAAAAATGCAATTGATGAGGCCCCACCCTAGATTTCTTGTAGGAGGCCTAGAATCCACCCTTTTAACAAACACCCAAATGAATTCTCCTTGCATTAGGATTTAAGAACCTCCGACCCAGCCCTTCATATATTTGGCTGCTGGGCATCACCTCAGCAGAGCAGTCTACCTGCCTCACACCGTGAGCCCTTACAATTAAATTCATTGTTGTCATTTCGCTTTACCCCACACTCACAAAGCCCCATGAATTTAACAATCTTTACCGTCGTTTTCAGTTCTCATCAAAAAGAGACTCTTCCCACCCACTCCAGACAACAGACAACAGGCAGTGCAGGACTGTGAATCCTGAGAGGAGGGACGCAAGTGAAGTGAATTATAAATCCTCTGGGCTTCCCACCTGAAGGCAATTTCTGAACTGCAACTCAGGGAGAGAGAACTCAGACAGATCCTGGCAGCCTCATCAAATTGAGATGACAGAGATCAGAGCTCAGGGGCCAAGGCAGCTACAGTTTGGGGCAGAGGACAGATTGGAGGAGCCACACAGAGAAAGAGCTCCAGAAACCTGAATAGGAGCCCTTGAGCCTCTGACTGAAAATCCAGTCTGCACGTGCTGAAGATAAAATTCACAAGGCAGGGCAGGAAACAATTATAGCTCCCGAGAAGAGAACAATTACCAGGAGCTTTAAGCCACAGAGTTTGCACAGGGCTGGGAATCTGAGTACCCCCCAGCCAGAGTGCAGGGACCTCACCTAATCCATGGGGCATTCAGCTTAGACCCCCGAAAGGGTCACACCTTAGAAATGGGACCTAATTCATCTTAGAATAAGGGCTGCTCTAGAGCTACTCTATAAGAGCTTAAAAACAAGCTTTGAAAGGGCCAAACTAATCCACGAGTAACTTCATCGCCTGTATTTGAAACTCTAATACACTTTAAAAAATAGAGTATCTAATATTCAACCATGAAAAAAATTGTAATGTCCTACGTACAATAAAAAAATCACCAGGGAGCACTTGAGATTTCGCTCCCTAGCATATCTCATCAGTTTGGCTCAAATAAACTCATATAAAAATTCCCAAAAACATCACTAGACTTCCAATATGCCGAAAAACGTGACGCATAACCAGCAGAAAAGTCAATCAAGAGAAGAAGACCCAGAAATAAAAGAGAAATGGAATTATCAGCAAAACATTAAACTAATATTGTCCATGTGTGATGGCTGAAAGAGGCTCGAAAAAATGTGAGCGTAATACGAAGAGAAGTAAAAGGCATGAGAAAGAAGCTAATGAGAAATACAACAGCTAAAATGAAAATTTCACTGAGTGGAATTTACAGATTAGACGTCCCCGAAGGCAAGATCAATGAACTTGAATTCAAAATGAAACACAACGAGAGAGAGAGAAATGATTGAAAAAAATGAAATGCGCCTCGGTGATCTGAGAAACACTCTTGAGTGTTGCAGCATAAATGTAAGTAGACGCCAAAGAAGATGAAACGGGGGGTAAAAAACTACCAGAAGAAATAACGCCTGGAATTTTTCCAAAATTGATGAAAACTATAAGCCCTCAGAGCCGAAAAGTTTAACAGCCCCCAACCGGCAGAATAAATACAGTACCAGGGCACATTGCAATCAAGCTGATGAAAATCTGCAATAAAGAGAAAAATCTTAAAAGGAGAGAGAAACGTCACAGTACAGATAAAGGAATAGAGTTATGAATTACTACCAACTTCTTGTCAGGAGTTATGTAAGATGAAGACAATGAAGCGATGTCTTCTAAGTGCCAAAAGGAAACAAAGAAGGAAGAAACATTAGCCTAGAATCCTATGCCCAGGGCAAAGCTAAAAGTGAAAGACTTTCAGATGAGCAAAAGCTAAAAGGAGTTCTCAGCAGCGCATGCGGTCCAAGAAATGTAATTCTTCCCGAACTTCAGGCAGAAGGAAGCCAGGTGGCACTTGGGCCTCCACAAAGAAATGAAAAATGCCCCAAAACGGTGATACGTAGGAAAAACTGACATTTTTCTTAAAAGATAATGGCTATTAAAGCAAAATAATAAAAATAAATTATGGAAGTCCAACATATGTAAAAGTAAAATCTATTAAAACAAGAGCAGAGCCCGGCCGGCATGGCTCAGCGGTTTAGCATCGACCTAGGATCCAGGAGATCGGGGTTCGATTCCCGGTGAGGGCACATGCCCGGGCTGCGGGCTCGGTCCCCAGTCGGGGGCGTGCAGGAGGCAGCCGATCAATGACTCTCATCATTGATGTTTCTCTCTCTCCTTCTCCCTTCCTCTCTCTGAAATCAATAAAGACATATTAAAAACAAAAAACAAGAGCAGAAAGGATAGGAAGGAGAAATGAAAGCAAACTATTGTTAGTTTCTTACACTATACTTGAAGTGGTTTAATATTATTTGAAACTGTCATAAGTTAAAAATCCTTTTTTTAACCCTTAGAGCAACAACTAAAAACAAAACAGAAGAAAAACTAGTAACCCAACAGTGGAGATAAAATGGAATCCGAAAAATATAACCAATTAATCTGAAAAAAGCCCCCCCAAAAGTGGAAAAGGAATACTATGGGGTTAAAAGAAAACAAATAGCCACATGGTAGAATGAATCCCAACTAGATCAATAATTATATTTATAGAATCTAAACACTACTATAAAAAGGCAGATATTGCCTGACTAAATTTAAAAACCAAAACTGAGTTATATGCAGCCTATAAGATATTCACAAATAGGTTAGAAATAAAAGAATGGGAAAAGCTAAACTATAGAAACTCTGCCCACCTCACCGCCCCAAAAAGCTGAAGTGGTTCTATTAATATCAGAAAAGTAAGTCTCGGAAAAAGAAATACTACCAGGAATAAAGAGGGACACGTTATATTGATAGAGGGGTCAATTCATCAGGAAGACATAACAATTCTCAGTACATAAGCACCTAAAAACAAAGCTTTCAAAAACCATACAGCAAAACTGACAGAATTGAAAGAAGTACCCACGTCCACAATGACAGGTCCCTTCATCACTCTCTCAGTAACCGACAGAACAAGTAGACATGACATGGGATGAGCACTAGGCCTACTCTTGTTCTCGAACTGGCACAAAAACTCACAGCTGAAAACAACAGGCTCTGAGCGTTCCGCACCCTAAAGAAAACTGCCAAAAACTGGAGCCAGGCCCCAGCCCTTCTTAAGAGACAGCCAGATTAGCACTCACCCCGATCCAGGAGGACCTGGACTTAATTCCACCTGCAAAGATCGTGTGTTTGAAGAATCCATCTCGAGGTTCCCGGTGGGCAGCCAGGGCCGGAGACTAAGCCGGGAGCAGAGGTAGGTGCCCGTGGCCGGAATCAAACCCAGGACCCTTCAGTCCGCAGGCCGATGCTCTAATCACTGAGCCAAACCGGCTAGGGCTTAATTAGATTTAAGAAAAAGCAAGCAATATGGTTTTTCCTGTCTGTAGTTGTTGAAATTTTACTCAATAAAACAGGTGAAGAAACCAGTTCCTGGAGACACGTGGTCCTCAGTGAGACCCCCACGTAGGCACAAACAGCGCATGAAAGTTTTGGGTCCACAGCTCACTGGTTGTGTGACTTTGGGCGAAACGTCTAACCTCTCCCGACTCCAAATACTGTAGCTGTAAAACAGAGATGATAGTATCGGAATAATGCAGTTGCCATAGGATTAGCTGAGAGGGAGGCTCTCTCACCCACTATCTGCTTAACCAATTGCCAGTTTAACCCTCTCTCTTCCCGACCTAAGCCCACAGCCCCTCCCTGCACTTCTGCCCCCAACCAACAGAGCCAAAGACGGTCCAAAATCAGCTGCACCTGTTGCCAAACCTGCTTGTTAGTTGTATTTATATTATAATAATGTAATTTAACTAAATATTTACTTAAATCTATGAAATATGAGTGCAAAAAGAAAGACCATTATTGTTTTCTATGAAAAATAACTTGGACGCCTTGGAAAGTCTCCAGAAAAGTGAGTTGTTAAAATAAGTTACTATCCGATTATGTGCACGTGAGACACCTGTAGAGCAGGGGAAACAGTAAAAACCTGAGAAACTCTTTGCCCCATTGCTTCCCCACACCTGTAGGACTCTCCACTCTAAAGGAGTCTAAACTGGAAATCTCAGGGAATGGGCCACCGGTGTGGTGTCTGCAAGACTAGCAATTTGGAACGTAGGTCAGGCACCGTCTTCAAAGAAGGGGTCTCAGCCTTCAATCAGATTCATGCAGCCATGCAAGTTAAATTTCAAACTTCAACTGACTTCTAAAAATATATATATGTTTTATTGATTTCAGAGAGGAAGGGAGGGGGAGAGAGAGATAGAAACATCAATGATGAGAGTCATTGATTGGCTGCCCCCTGCACACACACACACACACACCCCCACTGGGGATTGAGCCGCAACCTGGGCATGTGCCCTGACTGGGAATCGAACCGTGACCTCCTGGCTCATAGGTCTGCGTTCAACCACTGAACCACACCAGCCGGGCTCAACTGACTTTTTGACAGACCTAAAGACCTGTCCGACTCACGGTGGGTGAGAAGTGCTCCCAGCACTTGGCACTCGCTAAATGTTAGCTCCTCCCCCCACCCCCAGGCCCAGCGCTTTGGAAGTTCCATTTGGCTTCACACCCAAATGCCACTCGGTTCTGTAACATTTCACCAGTAAACACACGCTGCTGGGGTGACTTCACGTCGCATGGAACCAGAGCTATTTGCAGAGGACATTTGAGGCCCAGCACATTTCCATCTCACACACCCCAGAAGCCTCACCCCACACGCAGCAGAATCCAGGGAGGCCTGGGTGGGGCAGGGGCAGAGAGCCTCATGGACAGCGATCGGCTTCTAATGAAAATAGCGCCCCTGGACCCCGTAGCCTTACGCAGCACTCGGTGCTGATGGGCCTTTGGAAGATGTAGGTTCACTTCCCGGCACCTCCCTGAGCTGGGTCATGTCGTGCTTTTCCACGTAGAAGCTCAGGGAGTGGAACACACACAGTTAACAGACTTGCTTAAGGCGGCTCCGCAAGTTGACAGGGGAGATGGGTGAGACCCCCAGGCACTGAGACTGCGGGCTGTCCGCCCTGGCCTCTGTTTTCTCGGTTTGGTTCCCTTCCCAAGTGCTTATGTGTATTTGCTGACCACAGCGACACCTTTATATACAATGTGTGTGTGGATGAGTGTGCAGGTGCGTGTGCATTTATCTATATGCATCTTTGCGCCTTGTGAGAAAGCCTGGGGAAGAAATTGCGTGGCTGATGTTTCACCACGCTTCATGTTCTCCAGTCCCTCCACTGACTGGTAAGAGCTGTGCCCCCCCGGCCTTTCTGCATTCACTGATCGCTTGTTTCTCAAAGGAAGACGCAGGTGCCAGGGCCACTGCAAACCTTCCCAGCCTGTCCACGGCAACGGGAAAGGCCGTGGGTGAAGGACCGCGGCCTGGAGAGAAACTCCCCAGAGGGCCTGGCTCCTTGCTCCCTCAGCAATTCCTGACATCCTATTGCATGAAAACAGGATTCCTTGGTGCCTGGGCACGTCCCTCCCCACTCTTTCCCATGCCACAGGCAGAACGCACGGAGAGGTTGGTCATAAATTGTGATAGTGGCATGAGGTGTTTCTTTGGAGGAAAACTTACGCAAACCTCAGCTGGGGAGCAAATTCAGGTTGGCCGCAGACAGAATATGAACAGGAAAGATTGAGAAGATCTTGTCCCCTCTTCCAGGGCCAACCCTGAGCCTCTGGGACCAACATTCATTTACCTACAAACGTTTAACGAGCCACCACTGTGCATGGAGCACCCACGTAGACTCTGGGTGCTCTACTCAGGGGTGAACCCAGTAACCAAGGAAGGGAGGAGAGGGCAGGAACAGACCAGGAACATGAGCAAGGCAGGGACTGAAGGTGACACGTGGGCTTGGGGCAGTTTCTGTGGCTGCCTGGCGGTCACTGGCAGTCACTGCCTGGCACGTGTGCTGTCCCAGAACCCTCCCCAAGGCCCAGTGCCATCCCTCTGGCTTCTGTGCTTCCCTCTCCAACTTGAGAGATCCCCTTGGGGGGTAGCCTCACCCCACAAGGGAGGCAGGAGTCTGTCAGGCAGAGCAAGCAGGGACATAATACAATCTCTCATTCTGGTCTTGGGAGCAGGACATTGGGAATGAACCTCAGCTGCTTTGTTTCTCGATTAACCCTGATTTTCTAGGCCACACGTGGGCCTAGAAATCCCTCAGGTGGTTGGTCATTCCCTACTTGTAGTTTGAGATGGATTTAAAGTAAGCCATGTCACTATTACCAAAAGGACAAAAAATAGCAAGTGTTGGTGAGGGTCTGCAGAAAAAGGAAACCTTGTCCCTGTTGCTGGGAATGTAAACTGGTGCAGCCACTGTGGGAAACAGTACGGAGGTGCCTCAAGAAAGTAAAAATAGAACTGCCATTGTACTTATGGGCATTCACCCAAAGCAAAGGAAATGAAGTCAGTATCTTGAAGAAGTATCTGTACCCCCATGTGCATTGCAGATTTATTAACAACAGCCAAGGCATGGAAACAACCTACGTGGATTAAAAAAAATGTGAGCCACACACACAAACACACACACACACACAGGAATATTATTCAGCCATGAAAAATCCAGCCATGAAAAAGGTCCACTTGTGCAAAAACACGAGTGGACCTTTAGGGCATTATGGGAAGTGAAATAAATCAGACAGAGAAAGACAAATACTGTATGATCTCACTTACACGTGAAATCTAAAAAGCCCAAAACTCAAAAACAAGAGTAGATTGGCTGTTGCCAGGAGCTGGGAGGTGGGAGAAGTGGGGAGACGTCGGTCAAAGGGTCCAAACTTCCAGTGATAAGATGAGTAAGTTCTGGGGAATCTAATGAACAGCTTGGCGACTGCACTTAACAGGACTGTGTTACACACCTGAAAGTCGCTAAGAGTGGATCTTAAATGTTCTCACAACAACAACGAAATTGTAATTATGGGAGGTGATGTTAACTAACCCTGTGGAAGTCATTTCACAATATACCTTTATTTCCAGTCATCACATTATACCCCTTAAACTTACACAACGTGGCATGTCAATTATATCTCAATAAATCTGGGGCAAGGCAGAGTGAGCCGCAGCACAGAAAGCTAACATTTACAAACAAGTCCTCCTTATTTCTTAAAAAAAATCACACAGATTGAAGGCAGCCTTGTGCAGTGGATGAAATACTGGCTTCTTAGTTTCAGGAGACCTGGGGGCCTAGCTTGTCCCAGATGAGCTCTGGGCCAGTTGCTTCCTGACACTCAGATGCCTCAACTTTTCCTGTTACCCCCCTGCTTAGGGTGCGCCTGTCCGAAGGTGTGCTGAGCCCGTTGGTTTCGGGTCCCCGCTCCTCGGGAGGAAAGAGAGTAGTTCTTTTATTCCCTGGCTCCCTGAAAAGAGGTACCGCTAGAATCTCTATTAGTTCATTATGTCACCGGACACGTTTTCTAAACTCTGCTCTGGACGGAAAGCTCGCAGCTGGTAAGGCGGCAAGGCGACCGCCCGCATTCAAGGCGTCCCAGCCATGTAAAGGGGCAACAGCCCTGCGATGGAGGCCACGGTGTCCCCAGGTCCTGCCTTCAGGGTCAAGGCTTCGGGAGATGGGCGGCTGAGAGCCCCGCCTGAGAACCGCCCGCATGGGAGGGATGGTCCCCGGCACCCAGGCCACACTCCTCCCTGGGGGAGCCTCATCCTGCGGGGTCCAAAGGCCCAGACCCTGGCCCCCGGCCTCATTTTAAGAAAACTCAGAGGGTGGTCCCAGCTGCAGAGTGTCTGTGAGATGAGCTGAGGCCTGTTAGCACCGCATCACGGCTCACCCCCCTTACCCCCCGCACGCCCTGACCTGCGCTGTTCCCTCCCCAGGGCACCCCTCAGGAACCCCCTGCTCCAAGTCCCCATCTCTGAGTGTGTGTCCCAGCAGGGAACCTAAGACAGCGGCCCACCCTCACTCCGCTCCAACGTTTAGTGACAGCAGGAGCACTTCCTTCCTTCTCTGCCTTTCGGTGACAGGATGACTTGTCGCTGTCCAGGTTCAGGTTGGGCGTGTGTGTGCGCGTGCGTAAATCCAGTCCAGGGGACCTGGGAACAAACCAGGGGACGTCCTGCGTGTAACTGGCTCTGGGATTAGGTCAGGCTGGCTAACGGAGGCCCACTCACTGCCACCTTCTCAGATGAAAGCTGCCGTGGGGCTGCCATAGGAGACGATTAACCCTGCTTGAGTTCAAACAGCTTATGCGAGCTGAGAGAGCTCGGTTTCCCTTCTGGAGCCATTAATTAATGAGCTTATTTCTTCCCCCCATCCCTCATCCCCATTCTAACTTCTTTCCATTGTCATTCTGTGCAGCTCCCCAGCTGACAGCACAAATGCCGATGTGGAGAGGGCGCCCCGTGCCCGGGGACGTTAACATCTGTTTCTGCGGAGATGCTCCTTTTCCTCGGAAGCTATCACAGCCCCGCGAATGTGAGGAGCAGCTGTCTTGAGAGACGCCAGCGAGGGACCCAGAGGCACCGAAAATCATCGCTAATGTAAATGAGCGTGGCTCACACTTGGCAGGGTAAGTAAGACGGTGTGTTTTTAAATGAGAAGACCTGAAGCCTTGCAGATGAAATGAGAGGCCTCCCTTCGCAGCTGTGCGGGTGGACCGCTCAGGTCCCAGTGACGGACGCTGGAGGCTCGTAATTGTCCATCTCAACAGCCCTTTTGAATTCACCTGGTTCTTTGCAAACAAGGTTGCTGACTTGTACTATTGCCAAAGAGATGCCCTGCTTTCTCACAGTGCCTTTTTTCTTCATGCCTCTGGCTGTGATCTTGGATTTCTCCAATGTTAAAATGAAGAGCAGAGAGAGAAATCAGAAGGCCCTATCTACATACATAGTAGGCACAGTAGGTAGTAGTTGTTAGCTGCATTTTTTTCATGAAAAACTGGGAGTAAGAGAGACTTTAAGTCATTTGCACAATGAGATACAGCTAGTAAGTGGCAAAGCTAGAATTCAAGTCAGGTCTGAGTCCTTAAGCCCTTACCTGTTAGGGTAAATAGTTGAGAAATCAAGGTAAAAGAAAAACATGGTTAAGAAATTATAGCCTGATTATCCCCTAGATTATATATCCCACATTGTCATGTTTGGAAGCCAGGCATGAGCCCAAACTGTTAAAGATTGCTAGTAGACAAAGAAAAGAAAAAAAAAAAAAAACTAATTATAAGAGTCACAACATCCTTAAGAAAAAAACAAATTTAGGATAGCCCAAATTTTTGATACTGAGAGAATTTTACCCATGAGTCTTAATAAAGACAATAATACTGTGTGATGTCATAGATAATGTCCTGACAACATCTTTTAAAAAAACCCAATGATGAGGTTTTGGGGGTATTTTTTATTTATTAATTTTTAGAGAGAGAGGAAGGGAGAGAAACATCGATTTGTTGTTCCACTTATTTATGCATTCCTTGGCTGATTCTTGTATGTGCCCTGACCAGGAATCAAACCTTCAACCTTGATGTATCAGGACAAGGCTCTAACCAACTGAGCTACCCGGCCAGGGCCAAACAATAGTGAGTTTTATAACTCAGACCCTTGTAATTCACGTACTTCACTGCATTCAGCATAAGACCAAAGAACATGTGAGTTTAGGAAGTTGTGTGTGAAGCCAAACTAACGCAGTCTAGTTCACAGCTTTCAGAACTGGGTAGAACCGCGGTGCGTGTGTGCGTGTGTGCACGCGCACATGTGTGTGCGTGTACATGGATTGTGCTCCCTTCAGGGACTCCTCCATACATATTTGAATAAGAATTATACAGGAGTCTGAGTTTTGGTCTCCGAGATGAACCTGGAGTGCATAAAGTCTATGCTGCTGATTAAAAACAGAGCCTCAGGGAGAGATGGGGGTTAAAATTAAGGAACTAAGATTTACCTGGATGGATGGTCAGCCTACCTACACAGAATAACTTGGTTTGGATCCATATTATCTCATAAGTATTATTTTAACTGTTAATCAACAAAATTCTGTGAAAAACTACTTTAAAAACAATATGTCATCAGAGATGAAGATTTTCAATTTCTCAAACTCCCTTACTAGTAAGCAACATGAGGGCAGGGATGGATGGATGGATGGATGGATGGATGGATGGATGGATGGATGGATGGATGGATGGACGGACGGATGGGTAGATGGATGGGTGAGTGGGTAGGTGGGTGGGTGGATGGATGGATGGACGGACGGATGGGTAGATGGATGGATGGGTGGATGGGTGGATGGATGGATGGATTTATGAAGTGAGGGAGATGTGGATAATTCATTCACTCGTTTATTCATGTATTGAAAGATGTGTCCACACTAATCCAGCATGACTCAGGAGAGGGAATGGGTGAACGTGTCGGACAGGGGGATTCTGGTCCCCAGAATGATACGCTCTATTTTGGAATAGAGATGGGTCACCCAGCTCTACCCTGGCTTTGTTCAGTTCATAAACATTTATTGACCACTTACTGTCACATAGTTATCAAATGAGATGTCAAGACTCGTGGGTGTTCATTAGGATATATGATCAGTTGGCTGTGGTAAAAACCAAAAATAACAGGCCTAAATAGAACGGTATTTCTCTAGTACACACACACCTGGACTGCACGGTGCTCGGCTCCAGTAATTTGGTCCATGAGTGTCAGTGTGCTGTTCAGGTCAGGTTAAGCTCTGATGCAGGTAAATCTCAGTGGCTTGAGAATTCAACGAGTCCTGGTTCTTTCTCTGCTCACAGAGCAGCTGTGGGGGTCGTCTGCTCTCCAGGAGAGCTCCTTTCAAGCAGTGGTGCAGGATCCAGACCAAGTCCATCTTTTTAACGGGCACAGGGCCGAGGCAAGGCCCAGGGCCTGGCAGATTCCACCACTGAAGCAACAAAAGCCTTTGTTTTATTTAGACAGTTTGCTACTTATGTGGACAGTGAGGAAGCTGAGCTAAAGGGGCCTGGTCCCAAACTCCTAGCTCCACTGCCTGGTGCCTTCGGTGATAGATTAAATGTGGTCACCGTCTATGGGTCTTATCCACTGTGAACCTCTCAAATCTGATTTCTGTGAGTTCGCTCTGGTGCTGGGCTCCCTGATGCAGTGAAGTTTCTGAATCTGCTAAATGAATGCTTGTCACCAGAACATAGGGGCCCTGTGTCGGGGGCCTGCCCCCTGTGAGCCCTGCCCCTGCGGGTAGCCAGCTGGTGCCCCTCAGCGTTTCTATCACTGGCATGTCTCTAGGCAACGGGTCAGCCTGACACTGTGTGGCCTCGTGTGTAACCAGAATGACTGCCTGCCAGGAGCAGGTGCTACGTTGGCAGCGGACATGTCCACACAGCTCCGATATGGGGCGCTACTAAAGTCACCGAGAGCCACAGAAAGTCTTAGGGAATTCAGCCCAGAAATTCCCAAACGTCTTTTCTCTGGCACTGGGGGGGGGGGGGGGGGCGAAGACCATTCCAGTATTTCTGATTTAACATCTCTGATTTGAGATTCGTACATCAGGGGAGAAAAAAGGAACAGGTCTCTTGCCAACAGGCTACGGTAGAAATATAATCATGAAACTTTACAAAAAGCCCAAATCAGAAACACATTGTAAAGATAATAAAAGGTACTATGCCCTGCCGATCAATTTTCTTAAGTAATCATGTTCTGTGGAAATTATAGACATAGCTATTCTCAATAAATATGTGATTTTGATGGAGAAAAGCCCAGAGCTGGCATGAAATTCACCTCTACCAGTTGGTTTTTAGATGTTTCTAAAACAAAATAGAGCAGACATCATTTCAAAGCTCTGAGAAAGTGAGCTGCTTCAAATAGGCAACAAAAACAAATGAAACACCTGCAAAACCCTCAGAGAAACATCTGTAGCATCATCTGCCTCCAGCCACTTCCCAGGATACTTTGATTCCAGAATTGTGTCCACTTGAGAAACCCAAAAAGTCTCTCTTTTTTTTCTGTTCAAGTATCCTCTGTTACCCAAAGCTAGGGATGTCAGCTAGGTCTAATGTCCCAGGGCAAAGACCACAGAGAGAGCTATGGCTAAGGTCAAGGCCTGTCTTAAATTTCATTATATATTTCATTATCGCTAGTTCTGTTATAAACCCAGCTTCTCATTCTTGCGAGATCCATGTTCACAAAAACTGACCAAACCCCACCTCCACGCCATGTGCTCTCTCAATGGAAATGCCCTTCTCCTTGTGCCTCTCTGACCAAGCAGACGGGAGGGATCCTGTCTGATCCCCTGGACTGACATCTTAAAATGTCAGCATCCCAATTTCCATGGAAACCTCCGCAAGAGCCACCTCTAATAACAAAGCCTCTTAAGCTGCCTGGATGGTGCTCATGAAGCGTAGAGCTGCCCTTCACAGTCTGGGCCGCACTTGTCCTTAGTGATAACAGCGCCTAAGATTGTTCTCGTGACTTTTTATTTGGTGATAGAGTGGTGAGATGTTTGGTTACTTCTGTTAAGCATCCAATCCAGGTTCAAGTACGGCTTGTTTTATCTCTGCACTCACTTAATCTAGAAAGGTCCCTTCACCCTTCCCTTCCTTTCCTGACACTGACTGTTTGGAGATTTCAGAATGTCCCAAATTGCTGCTCTTATTAGATTATTTCCTCATAATGTCACTTCCCTGGTGTCTATTCCTTGACTCTCCAGATGTTAGGTCTAGAGCAGTGCTGTCCAGTGGAAAGACAATGGGTGCCACATGCATAATTTTTAAGTAGCCACACTTTTAAAATTTAAAAACAGGTGAATTTTAATAACATACTTTATTTAACTCACTATACCTAAAACCTTATGGTTGCAACATAATCAGCATTCTTACAATTATTAAGGAAATATTTTACATTATTTCCTTGTTACTAAGTCTTCAAAACTTGGGACCCAGGTTGCACTCAGAGCACCCCTCAGCTGGGACTGGGCCACCCCCTACCCGATGCTGGGACAATGCAGGTGCAGCCCAGCCCTCCTGTCGGCTCCCAGCCCTTGTCCCTCACGTCTGCATGTCCATGAACGAACATGGGCCCTCCAGGGCACAGGGGTGGGTGCCCTGGCACAACAGGTGGGTCCTGCCCAAGCCCAGTCCTTCACTGTCACTCCTCTGTCCCCCCTTCTGTGTAAGCCAACTCCCCCTGCCCGTGAGGTCTACTCTAACTAAATAAAAACAAACACAGCCTTATAACCATTAAGAAAAATGTTTCCTCTTCCCCATCAATCAACAAAATAGAGTTGAAAACTGTTCTTTCCCGAGGAAGGTTTAGAGCTCAGATAGCAACGGCGAGGAGGAAACTGGGGCAGCCTGCCCAGGAAGGGGAACCCTGCGGGCGGGACAGGGAGCTGACAGCTCCCCGGGGCCTCTGAGCGCCCGCCCGTCGGAAGCAGCTCGGCCCTGAGCAGCGGCCCTGCAGTGCCACCACCGGGACGCCCGAGGAACTGCTCCGTGGTGTCTGCAGCCCAGGAGCATCCCACAGGCAGGGAAACCAATTCCCGCTCAGCTCCGGCCTTCGGGAACTTCCAGCAGGGGGGACGCGTTGGCAGGATTCCCCGAGGGCCTCTGAGAGCGGGGACCCTCCCGTCTGAGCACGGGACCAAGAGGGTAAAACCAAAACTAGGATTTGAATGCGGCTTTGTTTACAGCCTGTGTCCTTGAAAGGTCGCCCGCCTGCTCCAATACACCATCTCCAGGTGTGAACAAGAAAGAATGTCATCAAGCTCTCTTAGAGGACCCTGTGGGGGAATTCAGCACAGGAACAAAATCTTGTCAATACAGAGCATTAAGCAGAAAAGAAAAAAACGACACCAGGCCACCTGACTCCACTCCAGAGGGAAGGACACGGATGGAACATGTAGCAGGCGGAGCAGAACTATCTCCCTGGCTCAGTCAGCCAACGTGAGAAATAAAATCGAATTTGGGGCATGAAAAATGGGCTATTTCTCTTAGGTAGCCAAACAATCCATTGTGTATTATCTGCTCCAAACACATGTGCTCAGTGCTTGGACAAGTAGTGTAAAAAAAGCCTTTTATTTAGAGATGATCCTCCAAATAACTTAAGTTGACATTTTTACTAAAAGGGGGGTGTGGAGAGAATGCCAAAACAAATTCCACAAAGATCGTAAGAAGAAAAGCAAACGTCCCAACTAAGAAACAGGCTAACACTACATAAGGAGCGTGATTACACAACATAATTTATATAATAAAAAACGGCAAATATAAAAAACGTGTGTAAGTGCCCTGGCCGGGTGGCTCGGTCGGTTGGAGCGGCTTCCTATAAAGCATAAGGAGGCGACTGATTGATGTTTCTCTCTCTCTAAAAATCCATAAAAACGTATCCTTGGGTGAAGATTAAAAAAAAATTTAAAAGAAAATGTATAATCTAGTAAGTAAAGAAATTCAAAACCAAGTATCATTTTGCCATCAAGGAAACATAAAACAAAGAAAATCGGTAACATTGAAGTTGATTCACTAGTGGGAAAATAAATTAGTATACTCTTTGGAGGGCAAGTTGGCAACATTTATATAAATCCTTAAAAACTGACAGGGTTTTCTGACCACCAAGGTAACTTATGGTTACTCATCCTGTATCCAGCTGCAAGCCCCGGCTGTGGAGGGAAATTAAAAAGATCCTGTCATCTAACCCCGGGGGGTTCATGACATGAAACAGCTACAGCTGTTCAAGGGAATACTACGCAGCCACTAAGAAAGCATGTCAGATGCCTTTACAGACTCAAAGATGTTCTTGAACTTTTACACAGGGGGAAAAAGTTAGGTGACTAGAACAAAAAAAATTGCATTTATGATCCAACTTGGCAACTACATACATATGTGTGTCCATCAAAGGGACAAAACAGTCCTCCGAGGAGGGCACACAGGCTGTGTAGGCCGCTGAAACGCATTGTTTTATAAATTTTTCCCCCTTTAAATAAATACATAAATTTTTTTTTCCAGTTTTATTTTCTGAGGTTGCTATAATGAAATACAGGGCTTAGGTAATAAAAAAGTAATTAAGAGCATTTCTTAGAATAGCAAAAAAACACTCTACAACAGGCTCCCAGAGCTGCAGCAGGACAAACAGGAGGAGGGAGCAGGCCGTTCACCGGCAGGTTCAGAGGGTCAGCTGGCCCAGGGCGGCCCCGCAGCTCACACTGAGCCTCGAGGCTCCGGCTTTCCCAGATCCATCGGAAGGTAGACCCAGAAAAAGTGGCATTTCAACACTTCCCATGTTACTTGAGAAATAGAAAAGGCAGAGATATTTAAATAGGACTTAACTAATAACATACCCATGCACCAACTAAAAAAACTGTGTCCTTGAAAGTTCTGCACAGTTCCTGGCGGAGGGCGGCACCCAGGCAAGAACCACATCAGGAGTGACCACAAGAGGGGCTCAGCAATTTTTGACTGAATTCATCTCGTGGTAAGGTGTATTTTCAGGATTCTATTGCAGTACTTACTTCATAAAAAGATACGTTAAAAAATACTCAGTGTTAAAAACATGGCTGTAAAATATGGTATGAATATTAAATAATCCCAAAGGGTTTCCACGTCTTTCGTGCTGAGTAGAAGGCATGAGCCTTTCCCTCTCCGGGTCGCTCGGACGGCCTCTGGGGTGCGGCCTCAGGCAGTGTACCTCTTCTCCCCCTCGTGTTTCCCCTTGTGGTACTTCACATAGTCGCTGTACAGCTCCTTAAACACGTCCCGGACTCCGGGCGGCAGTGAGGCCCGGAGGAACTGGATGTCGGACTCGGTGCAGAGGTCCAAGATGAGGAAGATGCCCTCCTGCAGGTGGCCTTTCACCGCCGGGTACAAGGTAACCTGGGAAAAGACACATCCCTCCGTGAGGGCGAAGGGGCAGGGGCCAGGCCCTCGGAGACCCGACAGGGAATTCCAACGTCTGCCTCCAACTGGAGAAAAGATATCCCCTTGCAAGTATCATTCTGCACACACCTTACATCATTGGATCTTTACACCTTACAAGTTTATGTTTTGGGGAAATAGAAGCCAACTCAAGTGAACAAAAACCTGGAATAATATACCGCGGGGTAGCCTGGCCGGTGTGGCTCAGCTGGTTGGGCACCGTCCCAGGCACTAAGAGGTGGCCGGTTCTATTCCAGGTCGGGGCACATGCCTGGGCTGTGGGCTCGATCCCCAGTAGGGAATGTGCAGGAGGCAGCAGATCGATGTTTCTCTCTCTCCCTCTCCCTCCCTCCCTCTCTAAAAATCAATAAAAACGTATTTTAAAAAAACAAAACATCATAGGGATAGCTTTGAATAAACACATTATGCCTATGTGTTTACCAGGGGCATTAAAAACTGGACTCTACATTTACAAATCATAGTAAGAGCCGCCTGCACATTGTGTTAAATTCTTCCACATGTGCAATCACACCAGAAGCGGTGTTTACTCCTCGACTGAGCCCACCTACCCCCGGAGCAGGGCGGCCGGGTGAACAGGCCAGGAGCAGGCAGGCTCTGACACTGTCCAAACATCGCTGCCAGGCCTGCATTAGCAACTAGATCACATTAGACCACCCAGTATCACATGTGATTTGATTACCACTTAATGGATATTTCAGCAATAGCACAAGGGGCCCTAAATTCCTAACTGCCCCGAGTAGTTGGATTGGTCCCTGTGCCTAAAGGACCGATTTCTTTCCTGAGATTCTGGGTTAACTGAAATCTGCAGCACGGCAGGGGCCTGGGCAGCCCAGCTCTGACACGGCTGTCTTGGATATCACGCACAAACTTTCAGATCAGAGATTCAGACTAATAGCCAGACGAAAGGCCAGGAGAGCAGGCCCCACGCGCCATCTGGGACAGCTGCTCAGGTTCCAGCTGAACCTGGCGCTGAGCAGGGTCTGAATAGCCCAGGAGTGGAAAACAAAAGCAGCCGAAAGGTCCCAGCTGGGAGGCCTGGGATGCGGCTGCATTTTTACTAATGTTCTGATGACCTACAAGAGGTCACCTGCAAACCACAAGGCCTCTCTGCAAACCACAGCTTCCCCGAGGAGGTGTCTTATTAACTGGGAGGAGTCTGAGTCGCCACGGCAACCACTGGGAGGCAGATTCCTAAAGAGGCCGTTTGTGTCTGTCACTGAAAGGATGCTATTCTTCAAAGTCATGATCATTTTCACATGATCGTTCTAAAAAACCGTGACAGGTGATCATCTTAAATTGCACTGTTTTATAAATAGAAACACTCCAGACGGGGAGGAGCACTGCCTTGTCTGTGGATTCCACAGTCAGGCACCCGGAGGCAAAGAAAAAAATAAAACAAAGGACAAACGAAAAAACAAAAAAGTCCTCAATCTTACTAGTGGGGCGAGGGCTTTTTAACTTGACTGCTCACTCGTTCATGCAGCCATCACACACTAAGCAAATAATTCCACTTCCAAAGGCCAAAGGGGCGAAGGGACTTGGGCAGTGGCAGAGCTGAGGCCTGAAGCCACGCTCGTCACTATCCGTTTGCGTGGATGATGCTGCGTCACCGGCGTGGCCCAGAGCAGAGAGCTCCGCCGGGCAACAGGGGGCCGGAGGTGTCAAACCCACACGGCCATCGCATCTGTGTTTCAAGCGACTTATTTACAAAACAAGAGAAAAAAGTCAATTTCTACGACACTGAGATCACTGCCCAATAGATGAAAACAGCTCAGCGGTTTAAGAGAACCTTGGGCAGGATGAACAGCACAAACCACTGCTCTAAGTTCTCATCGGGGGACAGCTGTAAATCTGATCTGTGAGTAAAAGAGAAAAGTGACCCTAAAGGAATTCCCTGCCTTGCTTGAACCGTGACGCACGGCTGCATGGAGGGGCCGAGATCTGCAGGTGTCGCTGCTGGTTCCGAACGACACGGTCCCACCAGGTCATCTGCTCCAACTGCTGACAGACCTGCACCCACGCCCACTCCACAGAAACACGGGGGAGTGCAAAGGAGGATTCCTTAGCTGTGCTTTCTGTCCAGCAGCAATTAATCTCAAACATGTCTGTCTGGTCCAGAGAGATTCATGGCTGTCTCAGCGGAAGGCTCCAATGCATATGGCATATTTTCTGCATTACTAAATTGAAAAACAAACGAGAGAAAACACAGGCTCTCCTGCCAATGGACTCTGGGATACTAAAGTCTTAGATAATTCCCAAGGCCTTTGGGCTTTTCGGATTAAAAATTAAAAAATAACTGATAAGCATAAATTAGACACAAATGAGGCCAGAACACCAGAGACCTTTCATAATGTAAATCTCAGAGTAATAATCAATGACTTCAGGGTTCGAATTCGTGCCTCCCTTCTTGACCCTTAGTTACGTGATATCACTGTGTCTCTTTCTTCAGCGAAACAGAAAATCATGTCAGCTTTTTCTTCAGCAAACGCCTACGTACTAATGACTCGAGGGCTTGGGAAATATCAAGATTGTATAAAAATGGTAAATAACTCCAAGGAAATCAGACTCTAAGCCCACATCTCATTCAAGGGCTATAGGAAGGGTCCTGGCTTGCTGCCCCAGTGCTTACACACACCGGGCCTGGTGGGGACCAAGCTCGCACCCGCGGGCCAGGCTGCCTCGCACAGTGTGGCCCCTGCCCACCACCCGCCCAGTGCCCAGGCATGACAGGCAACTCCACTGGCTGAGGTGAGCGGGGCCAGTGGGTCTGCAATTACTTAGTGGTGACGGACTCCTCCTGAGCAGCGTCAGGAGGAACCTGAAGCCACCAATGTTTGTGAGGCTGTCCTCTGGTCAGCCTAACGGCCCCTGAAGATGCGGCATCTCCAGCGTCACGGGTTCACTGGTGGTTGTAACCACCAGTGGTGGTGTAGCCACCATGTCATCTACTCTGAGGGCCTGAGCACGGCTGAGCCACATGCACACCGGACCCCATGGGTACAGATCAGTGAACTCCTGCTGCCGAGGGGCCCAGGACGCACCGAGAAGCCTGGTCCCATGAGAGCGCCTGTCCTTGAACCCGGACAGCATTTCACCTCCCTAATTATTCAAGAGACTAGAGACTCTTGAAGAGGCCCCGAGGTTCGTGCTGGGCAAGGAGGAGACCTAACATACCCTGGCCGGTTTGGCTCAGTGATTAGAGCGTCACCCCTCAGACTGAAGGGTCCTGGGTTCGATTCTGACAAGGGCAGGGACCTCAGCTGCAGATTCCATTGGGTGAGGAATTTTAAAAAAAAAGAGAGAGAGAGAGAGAGACCTAACAGTTACTGAGGGCCTTCCACATAGCAGAGCTGCAGCCTCTTGGACGTCACTTGGTCTAGTCCTGCAGGGGTGGGGCCCACACCCAGGGGCGTGCGGGACACCTGCCAGGACAGGATGGGCAGGCCCAAAACGGCGCTTGCCGCTTTGGTCAGGAAGCTACAGAGGACTCCGGGTGGGAGCGCTGGGGACAGGCCCCGAGTTCACTTACCTTCTGCACCTCGGTCACGAACTGGGCCACCATGAACGGAGAGAACACCGTGAAGTCCTCGGCCTGAGCGGCGATGTGGCTGCACATTCTCTCCACCAGGCGCGCGCACCCCAGGACCGCCGGCAGGTCGTCTGCGCCCCCTGCGCAGCAGAGGTTCCAGACCCGTTAGTTCAAGACCAGGAGCTTTGGCTCTCCTACTTTATACTTAAACCTTCTGTCGTAACCCTAACCCCCCCCCCCCCCCCCCCCCGCACTCTTTAAACAGCTTATTTTGCAGACGGAATGAGGGAGACACAATGTGTCCGAATGTTTATCTACATAACAAAGGGAAGAACACTTAAAATACTCAAGAGTCAGGGTTGTTTTTCTAAGTCTGTGAGAATAACCGAGATTTTTAGGGTGAAATCTAGGACAGCTGCTGTACTTAAAAAGGAGATAAAACTGGTTTTTGACATCCTATAATCTTAAAGATAAGATGGCCTAATTATGTCATTGTCTCCTTATGTTTCAGAAATTGTGGACTTTTCTTTTACAGGCAGATGAATATATACGTATATAACATACGTATGTCTTCCCAGACTTGCTTCTGATTCCTAGTTCTTTCCACCGTAAGGTGCGAGGGCCATCCAGACCCTCCTGAACAAACCCCCTAACAACTGCAACAGGTCAAGAGCTCAATCAAGACTCCTAAGGCGTTAGCCACAGCCCAGGTCACCGGCTCCCGGGGCCGGCGCAACGGAGCCCAGGTGGGAGCCCAGGTGGGAGCCCGGCACAGGCCAGAGCACCTGCCCCGCTTTCACCACTCACCAGATACACCCACTTCCATAAATTCTAGAAAATGCAAACAGATACAGTGACAACCAGACCAGTGGGTGCCTGGCGTCCGAGGGGGACGCACTGCAAGAGGACGCCTTCGGGGACGAGGCAGACATTCTGTATAACTGTCTACTTCACGTCCACGCAGTTTTACTCCTCTATCATGCCTTAATAAACCTGGTTTTCAGAATGTACGACGTCTTTCTTAAGGCTTTGGTTACGCATACGAGCATCTTGTGTTCGTGCAATTTTTCTAGATCGATGAAATTATGTAAATTGTTAACATCCGCTGGCTACTTAAAGCGGGCGTGCACTCCCGTGCGGCACTTTAACACGTAATACACGCTGCTGCTTCCCTCCTTGGAGACCGCTCAACCTACACGTGCAGCTGGCAGCACGGCGCGGCTTAATGCGCGGTTATTACAGGGTGCAGTAGATGCCCACCGGAAGAGAGCGAGTGGTTACAATTCTCCTCGGTCAGGCCACTGACACTCCAGAGGGCCGAGTCTTGGCAGATGGGAGACGACTGAGCTGCACCAGCGTGAAGGCAGCAGAGCCGGTAGCACAGAGCCCCGCGCGTGCAACGTGCCCCTGCGTCCCCTCGGAACAAAGGACACACGTTCGACGACACGCAGGACACGCCTGTGGCCGGGTGGGACCAGGGCTCCGCGCCATTGCCTGGTGAGCTGGGACCGGGGCTCCCCTGCGCCGGGTCTCCCACCTCCTGTCAAGCAGCCCACACGAGCCAGAGCAGGGCTTCTTCCCTGCTGAGCTCCGCCGTGACCTCAGCGGCCTCGACACGGAGCTGCAGCTGGCCACCACCAGCCGGCCGAGGCTAACGGGGCCTGGAACCCGCTTCCCAATCCTGCTCCTAATATATTCACAGTATCGCATCGAGGCGTCCTCTGCACCAGGCACGGGAGAAAGCCAAACACCCTCCTGTGCAATCCCCAACTAATCCCCAGACCGGGCGGAATAATGTGGGAATTATAGGGCAGTGTAGACTATACCCTTTCCCTCTCCTCAAAAGTTAGTTGGTTTAAGTAGTTACCACTTACATCTACAAGTCTGTACCTATCAAACTGACGCACACTGCGGGGAGGAGTTAAGAGCTGCTCATGCATTTCTAGTCAGTCCAGAGCCACGGCCCAGGTCTCCCCTGACACCAAGTTGACTTACACGGCCCTCCTTTGGGGCCCCAGGGCTCCCGCCGCATACCCTCTGCCTGCGCTTCGCACAGCGTCGGGCATGAGGCCGGGCCGCGCCACACTACACAAGTTAGAAACAGCGCAATACAGACAGCCTCGCTTTATATGCAAATTTTTCATGAATGAGCATCCATCCCCAAGTTAGAAATTTAGCAGGAATCAACAAACTTCAAGGCTGGAAAACAAGCTGTACGTATAATTTATGCTCCTGCCGTGTGGCAGCCTGCTTCCCTGGTAAACACACAGGACTTGGCCAAGACGGGGCCGGAACAATGAAATGAGGAGGGACTTGCCCCTCTTATAAAATGAGATAGGCCCATCCTGCCCCTTCCTTTGTCATCTCCCCATTAGAATAGAAGTCCCTGAGGCCAAGAATGGAACTGCAGTCGCTCTTATATCCCCTTTATATGAGCGTAAATATTTCCTGAACCTAGATACTATTTTCCCCCCCCCCAGAAAAAGAACTATCTCGATTAGGACCTATCAAACACATTTGCTGTTCTGATATAGTAAACACTGTGACAGTTTGAAATTGCTTTAAAAATAGTTTTCAGCCCTGGCACGTTTTGCTCAGCGGTTAGAGCGTCGGCCCTCAGCCTGAAGGGCCTCAGGTTCGATTCCAGCCAAGGACACGAACCTGGGTTGCAGGCTCGATCCCCAAGCCCAGCTGGGGCGCATGCGGGAGGCAACCAATCAGTGTGGCTCTCACATCACTGTCTCTCTCTCTCTCTCTCTCTCTCTCTCTCACCGCTGTCCACTCTCTCTGAAAAGCAATGGAAAAAATACCCTCGGGTGAAGATTTTAAAAAAAAAAAATTATTTTGAGTATGCATTTGATGGTCTGAATATTTCTCTTAAACTCAACTGGGTGGTTTTATTTTCAGTAACATATGTGGCCAGAGACACCGCAAAAGGAACGCATCTGAAACCGTGCAGCTGATGCGGTGACCGAATTACCTTTCTCTTTCTGCCGTCCTTCCTGCACGACTGAAATCACCAACCTGTGAAAGCAGCTCAAAAAAGAAGGGATGGCTTTCAGCATTACCTGTGGTAAAAACAGACGAAAGAAGATGAAAATATAAAAGTAATTGTTATTTCAGCCTCTCTTTAAAGGAGCTCATGGTTTCCTCCCTAACCTCACCTATCGGGACGCTCAGAGCAGCTGTGGCGGCTTCTTTTGCCCGGACTTTCTGGGGAACTGCTCACCCACCTGCCTTACTCAACTCTTAACATTTAAGGTCTGAGGCAGGACTCCCACGCTGCAGGACGTTAGGACCCAATGGGGCAATCCTAGTTCAGAATGTGCTAGATCTGTCTCCTACTGTAAGCTATTAAATAATAAAAGGAACAATAGCCAATGTATTTAAATATAACTGGCACTGGCCCAGCCAGGCCTGGCCCAGCGGCTGAGCATCGACCTAGGATCCAGGAGATCGCGGTTCGATTCCTAGTCAGGGCACAGGCCCGGGTTATGGGCTCGATCCCCAGTCGGGGGCGTGCAGGAGGCAGCCGGTCAATGACTCTCTCATCACTGATGCTTCTATCCCTCTCTCCCTCTCCCTTCCTCTCTCTGAAATCAATAAAGATATGTTAAATAAATATAACTGGCACTGAAAAAATAGATTACATAAAGCAAATCCATTTAAAATAAGTATCAAAACTTCTCATTTTTTAGTGATGAAAAGAGCTGGCTGGGACTTGATCTTGGAAAGTAACATGAACATTATAAAACATGCCTCTCTTATACTCGACCCCCCTTAGGTCATGATCAGAACAACAAGCCACATGTGGCTACTTATCAATTAAAATTCAGTTCCTAGTCATATAGTTCCTAGACTTCATTTCGATTGGTCAAGACACACGTGGCCAGTGGTCACCGTGCTACATGGCGCAAATGCAGAACGTGCCCACCACGATGACCATCCCGCCCACAGCACTGCTCTAACTCTTAGAAAGAACAAACAATAAATCCAGTGTCGGAATTCTTTCCTTGGGGCTAACTTATCCAACCAGATTCATAACATCGCATTCTCTCCATCAAGTTATCCGCTCTTGCACTGTGTTCAGAAAGAGGTTATTTTTGCACAAGTTTCCAGAGCTCCCTCAGATCTCCTAAGGACCTGTGAATCCTCTGCTATCATAGGATTAAAATGCACAAATCCAGGGCCAGGATATCTGAGTTTGCACTCTGGCGTAATGGGTGGTCTTGGACAGATCACCCAACCTTTCTGTGCCTGTTTCCACATCTGCAGAATGGAAATAACCAGTCGTGAGAAGGAAATAGCTACAACAGGTAAAGTGCTTAGAGCAGCACCAGCTGCCGATCACCCGGCTCGGTGCTCTGCTGGGGCCCCTGGGTTCACTTCGTGTGTCCATCCCATTAGCGTTTGCCTAAGCAGACGCCAGCCCTGTGCTTTCATCAACTCAGACGGACTACGCACACAGCCAACACTGACCATGCGCTTCACGGGGCCCCGCCTCCCCTCTCTGCCCCACGGGCAACCTGAGGGTGAGCAGCTGCCATTAGTGGCGTCACCCCTTACTGCAATTCCATGCCATTGTTCTTGTCAGCTCTCATTCAAGCCTCCTGCTGCTGAACGGCGTTTGTTACTGGTCTTGCAGGCCTGCACAGCTGACGCGACTTTCCTCAGCCGCGTGAAATCCCACGTCTTCCGCGGGAACCGCAATTTCAGTTTGTAATTGATGCTACTGCATTTACACGGGATGGTCGCGTAAAACCCTAACAGTCCGCAGAGAGACGTAACAACAAAGACGCGGACAACACAGGCAGGGCCAGAGGCACCTGTTAAGTGAGGAAGACACTGGCGCGGGGCCCAGGATCATGCCCGCTTAGTTTGCCAGAGAATGAACGTCTGAAAAACTGCACCGCTAGCAGGTCTCTAACCTCAGAACATTAAAACTCTTAACCCGTGTGAACGTGCCTGTGGCTACGGGTCTCCACCCTGGCGTACAAGCCCCCTGCACCCCGTGTGCGGAGGAGGCGCAGTGAGAACATGGGCCGGAGAAATCCAGTCTAGAACCTGAGACTTAGACTTAGCTGGACGACACTGGCCAAATCATTTAGCTGCCCTGAGCCTCTGTTTCTTTTCAGTGAAATGGGATGACCACCTACTGCTTAAATTTGCTGTGGCAGTGAAATGGGACACACAGCAAATGCTCAATGCTGGAATCTTCTCTATGAGGCATATGTTTCTAGCATCAATTTAATTTAAAAGGCAACATATAAAGAACTGGAATTCAGGATGCCTTGCCCTCTCTACCCATCTGAACGACACACCCAAGAAGAAAGCTAAGCAAGTGAGTGGCATTTAAATACGTGACCTGCAGAAACAGAGTAAATTCTAATGAGCTTCCTTACATAGCAAGAACACAACCATTGTTCAGTGGCAGATCCAACAAAGAAAAACTCACTCCAACAGCCCAACAGGAAGGTCAGCGCTTCTGTGCCTGGGAAGCCACTCCGGGGCCCTGGAAACTACTGGAACAACTGTTTACTTAGCAAATCATTTTATTTATTTATCCTGCAACAGTGAAGTTTTAATACCTGCCTTTCTGGAGACAAAAACCACCCTGCTAACAAAGAAAAGGCCGCCGGGCCCCTGGCCCCTGCTCACCTTCGGGTGACACTGCAGGACTGAGAAGAGCACGTTGTGCACCCTGGAGAAGATGCTCCCATACTCCAGGGGCCTCAGGTGGTCCAAGGGGACGGTCAGCAGGATGCTGAAGGCCAGGCTGACGTGGTGCGGGTTTCTGATGGCCTCCTCCCCCTGCCGCAGCAGCAGGGCCAGCACGTCCAAAATGGGCTCAACCACCGCCAAGGGCACAGGCTGCTCCTGACACGCCTCTCGGTTTTGGAGCTACAGGACAAGACGGAACAAAGGGAAGAAAATGAAGGCGGTTCTCCGAAGACGCGACGCAAAAACTGAAGCAGACGCAGGTCAGAGCTGAAGTGACGTAAGGAAGGATGTCCAAAGTCCCAGCTGCACCCGTGTGGCCAGTGGGCAGTCTGAAGACACAAGGAGGCAAGCGCCCCGTCTCCAAGGCCGACCACCATGGACCTGGTCATTCCGGCCACACCTCCTGCTGGACTCATCTACATGACAAGTAATTTCTTATCCGAGCTGATTTGTCCAGTTTCTCAAAAAAATAAGACTTCACATCGGACACGCAACGATATCTTCCCAAAAAGACCATTAGTTCTGCACGTCTATGAACGTCCCTTGTTACATTTCCTAACAATCAGCGCTAGTTAAAGACGTTCAGTTACTGTTGTAGAGCAGAGAGAACAGACTCGAGATGAGGGGTGGCGCAGTCTCCCCCAGGTGACCGTGTGACCTGCGACCCCTCTCCCTGCGCGGCCATGGGTAAAGCGCCTCAGCCGAGGCCCCCAGGGCCTGTCCCTCACAAGGCTCACCTTCTCCTGGGCGCTCGAGCTGCGTTAACTCCGTGCCTTGCCCTTGAGCTTTATCTACGCCATTTCTAGCCTGGTGTCTGTATCAGAGCAGACCTGCCGCGCACACAGTCACCACTGCTCACGAGCCACTCGACCGCTCTTCTCCCACTCCGCCTGCCCCCCAACACACTCACTCCTCCCCCTGGTGCCACACACACTGGGGAGATGGGATTCGTCTACGGGGGCAGATTCCCAGGAAAACCACAAAGCAACAAAACTGAAGAACAAAGGAGAACAGTAAGCCCCTTCCTCAGCCCCTCTGCCCTAGCAGATGCTGCCCCAGGGCATTCTCTCGGTCAGCACTAGCGACTTTAAGGCATTAGGGCGGGGACCGACCTAAAGCAGATGCTGATCTTTCAAACCGAAGTGCGATACTGACACCAGACTCCAGGGGACAGGGACACTGAGAGTCCCTACGTGAAGTCAGCTCTTGTTCGAGGGAAACAAAAAGTCCTGTGACCCCTGCGCACGTCACCAGGTGCCAGTGCACAAGGGGCGGGACTGTAACGGCCATCTATCTGCAACAGTACTATACCATTCCGTGAAGCCGTGTAGTCTCGCTGTATTGCAGACTTTAATCGCACTCACACACACACACACCCTACAATGAATGGATGCACTGACCTGGCCGCTACATTTTGCGGGGACAAAGCGAGCTCCAGAATTCCTTCTCATCTCACCTCATTTAAAGAGGCCTCCACAGCAGCCTCAACGGTCACCACGGTCCTTCCATTGCCTCCCGTCGGGAGGGGCCTGGCCCAGCCCAGCAGAGGCAGTGGCCCTGCACCCCAGGAAGAAGTTACAACCAGAGCTGATGAGTGACCTCCTGGATGTTAATGCCATTAAAACCAACACTGTCGCCCAGCATAAAAAAGCAAATGCTTCCTAATGCTCCTCAAGGCCCCCTCACACCTCCTCTACACCCACACCTACGAAGACCCCCACACGTGCAGACAGACAAAAGGCAGCACACGCCCGGGCGGAAAAGCACCCAGCTTGCAGCCATGGTCAGCCCCGGAACACTGTGCACAAAACCAGGGAAGGGCAGACGGGGAGGGGGGTCGAGGTGCAGCACCCACCGTCAGGGCCGTGAGTATCTGGGGGCTCGCCCGCCAGAACAGACTCGCTTTCTCTCCGCTCAGCGGGCAGTTCAGCAGCAGCTTGATCAGTGTAACAGCCGACAAAATAGCCTAAGGAAAAAAAGAGAAAAGACTTAGCAGAAATCACCCAGCCTCTCAGAAGGCCAGCTTGGGGAGAGGCGGTCACTGGTGCTCAAGTCACAGAGCCCATTAGAGCCCAGGTGTCGGGGGCGTGGGCGAGACCCGCTGGGTGAAGCCCCGGGGTGAGGCTCTTTCTGCCACCAAACAGGGTCTAAATGACTAAGATGAGCAGAACTGGGGCAAAGACAGGTCTTTTCAACAGCATCTCACTAAACCAACATGTGTGAGTCTGGACGGCCACAAACGGAGACAGCAACCTAACTACAGACTCCGTCCGGTCAAGACAGTGTCGGGAGGAAGCCGCTGCAAGAACTGCAGGTGCAGAAGGAAACACGGACAAAGTAAACAACCTGCTTACAGGTGATGGTTTTAAACCATGAGATGGGAACTATGTGGGAAGGGGACTAACTTTACTGAGCGCCCGTGTCAGTGAGCGTCTGACCATGCTGGGCATTTTACCCCATCAATTTCAGACGTGCACCAGCCCCTCTCCCTCCCCTAACAGGGCAAACCCACAACCCACACATGCCCCTCTGACTCCCTCTGACACCACACCCCCCTATGCACACTGCCCCCCAAGCGCCGCCCCGCCCTCCCCCACCCACCTTCGGGATGTGTCCACGTGCCGAGGACTGCCCGCTGGCACCTCCCCTGCCCGCCACCTTCTCACGTAAACGCGCCTTCTGCTGACTGTGCTGTGCCCACACCACCCTCCTCCTCTCCAGAGCAACGTGCCCCAGCTCCAGCCGCCCCACCCAAACCCTTTCCATCTCTAAACGCTGGGCTCGCGTCTCACCACCTCCTCCGGGACTCTTCTCTGACTACCCGACTGCTTTGAACAGGAATTTAGGGCTTGCATTTCCTTGGCTTGCTGAAGGGAAGCCCAGAGGCCTTCTCAAAGCCAGGGATCGAGCATGCTGCGGACACACACAGGGAAACTTCCAGAGGTGGGCCAGTGCTGCAGGTGACGGAGCAGCCAGCCCTGGTCCAGCCCGGCCTCAAGCGCACATAGAGGAGGCCTTGCGGTCCCTCTGCTGCCCGACTCTAACTTAAAGTACCCTCTCCAGCTCCCCTCCCCCCACAAATCAAAGTCCAATCCCTGCGCTGATTATAATCCAGAGTCAAGAAGCCACTTGGGAGGCAGAGAAAGTTCAGAAGCAGAAAACCTGGCCTGTAATTCGGGCCCCGTGACAGCTGGCTCTGTGGCCTTCTTCCTCCTGTGCAGAGGACATGTGACCGGCCCAGCGCTCAGGCCACTCGGAGGCCGAACGCCAGCATGCGGGCTCCACGCAGAGGCCCCAACACGGGACAGCCAGGGGCAAGGCGGGGCTTTATCGGCAGCCGCCGAATGAATGAAGGCGCACGAAGGCAGCCTGCTCACCTGAGTGATTCTCAGACGGGATCCGGGCCATTGGCCAAACAAGTAAAAACTTTCAAAAGGTACGATGGGAAAGGTCTTAAGGATGGGCAGGATTTAGCTTTCTACGCATCTACACGTGACACTGAGCATGTAACATTGAGTATGTAACACTTAGTATTTAACACCATAAGAGCACGGCTGTTATTGGGAAAAGCTCCCCCCGGAAACACGAGGTCTCCAGGAGCCAGAGCTGCCTCCGTAAGCTCCCTCTCTGCCTCGAGCCTCTGTTGCTGTGTGAGTCCGGCTTTAGGGGTGACACAGCACCTTACGCTTTCCCGTTAGAGCTAACACCACCCAAGCGCCTGCCAGGTGAGGGAGGAAAGGGCAACCCACCGGCTGGTCTGCTCTCCACGCGTTCCTGACGTCCAGCCCTTGGAGAATGTGATGCACCATCGTCCTGAAGTCCTCTGTCGTCCCGGCCTCTAGCATGTGGGAAAGCAAGGCTCCCAAGTGAGGCTCGATGTTCTGAATTACCTGAGCCGGGATTGCAGGATCTGTGTGGAATACGGGATAGACAAGGGGAGGCGAGATGAATTAGAGCAGCCACTGAAAGCCAGCACTCGGGGGCATGGGAATGCTCCCCGGGCAGGGCACCGACAGCCCCAGCCTGGCGCCTCTCTCCCGGTGCAGAGAGGAGCCTGGGGGGGGGGGGGATTCTCTTATTAAAGCAGCAGGGTTACAGGGGTGTGCTGGTACTTTTAAACAGATGGGCATATTAAATAGATGAAAACAAGCCTAAGCTTCTGGGGGCTGCCTGGTGTAGTCCGCCAGCTGTCTCTCACTCAAGGCAGGAGACCCTCCCAGTGTCCCTAGGTCCCCTGCCCCACGGGGACCCATAACAGAGCCCAAAGTTAGGACATTCAAGGCCCTTTACAATCTGGCCCCAGCTCATCCTTCCAGCCATGTCTCAGCCATCAGACTATTACACGTCACCAGGCACCTTCCTATGTCCCCTCCTTCCTTACGAAGTACAGCACTGAGGGCGGAGGGAACAAAGCTTTGAGAGATCTGGGTCCCTGTCTCCCGCAAGCTGTAAGACCCCAGACTCATGACCTTTCTGAGCCTCAATTCCCTCACCAGTGAAATGGGCACAACAGCAGCAGCTGCTACGGGAGGCCCTGCAGGGTGTCGACCACGCGGGAGGCTTGGCGTTAGCGCACCTGCCATCTCCACGCCCCCACCCCCGCCCGGCCTCCTGGCCGCCCGAGGCCACCGCTTACTCAGGTTCTGCCTGCACATCCGCTCTCAGCCTCTAGCCCCACGGTCCGGGCAACCTCACAGCATTCCTCATCCTGTCACTTCCATAATCTGTATAAATATCTGTTTACTAAATTAATCAGATAAATCAATACTTCATCTCCAAATAGTATATAGTTCCACATGTATAGGAAGCATTTTTTAAAATGATGGTTTTTGTAACTGAATTAAGGAGGTCTATCTATTCTACTGACTTTTTTTTTTTTTATGTTTTTTTTTTATTGGTTTTAGAGAGAGGAAGGGGGAGAGAGAGAGAGAGAGAAACATCGATGAGAGAGAACCATTGATCAGCTGCCTCCTGGGATCTACTGTCATCTTTATGAGTAAAACAGTTGAATCACCCTAGGACGCCGGCGGCCCATCAGTCGTTCACAGCCACCTTAACACTCCCTCTCTCCGCCCAAAGCCTTGGGCTTCTCCTCACTTGGCATTTCTCCCAGGCCTTTAACCACTCGGGTCCCTTTCCTAGACCGCGTCTAGCAGCACAGGGGTGAGGCCTGGACCCAGAGGTAACGTCCAGCCATGCTCCGCGGGGGCAGAGGGGCGGCTGGCTTTGCATTCGGACCACCCTGACTGAGGCTCCATCCTGAGGTCAGCGGCACGAGTCCAGGGAAACAGAGTCAGGACACAGAGCCCACCTCGACAAGCGAAGCTGAAGGGACACACGAGAACTCCGTATTCTGTTTAACAAAGGGGCACGGGGCCAGGGCTCAGACCACCAACTGCCGTTTCTCAGCACGCTCACTTAGACGCTGTAACAAGTGTTAATAAAAGTCTAAATCTTAGCCTCCACCGGGAAGGTGAACACCAATCCCCGAGAGTAGCTGGCAGAGTAAGATCAAACGTGCTACACCACAGCCGCCCAGTGGAGCCACAACCAAGGCAGGGAGACAACCGTAGCGCTGTTCAGGCCTCAACACCTCAGTTCTGGCGCCGGCCCAGGCGCCCGCCGCTTTACTCCCCACAAGGCCCCATTTAACACTTTCGGATCTGAGCTCGCTTGTGGCTCCTCCTGGCCCATCACAGCCTCTCCCCTGGGAAGCAGAGGGGTTGGCATGGGTTCTGAGGGTCAGGCCGGCAGACGGGCTCCCTAACCTCCCCTCAAAGATCATCCTAACTGGCCTCAGCCCCCAGTAACAACCCAAAGGAAAAGAAACACACGCTAGCTGTGGAATGTGGCGTGTGCCACCTTGAACCAGGTGGGGATGAAATCTGCCCCATAAACCTTTGACCAGGGGGACAGACACATGGAATCCTCATGCACGAGGACACTGGCTAGCTCTGTGGCCCTGTGACACCCCCTAGATCACTGCGGTGTCTCGGTCTGAGCCAATTAGCACCCATGGTGCCGATGACAGTCGGTACCACACTGAAACCTAGGGGGTTGAGGTCCTGCCCCCAAGGAATTTTATGAGGTTCCCTATATAAACTAAGTCACTGTCGTTTTTCGAAAGTTGGCAGATTTTGTATAGTTCTTAGGTCAACTGCCGGCACTGAGGATCTGATACAAAGAGCCTACTAATAAGAATGAAATGATCTTTGTTGACCATCCAGGGCCAGGACAGATAAAACCTGGCAAGACAAGCAGAGATTTCAAAACTACAAACTAGGACTATCTCCAAAATAAGTGAAGGCCCGGGTGCTAAACAACAGACCTAGAAGGCTACGTGCCTGGGAAACACAGGGAACCTGGGAGGTGAGGGCTGATGGGAGCAGAGGACGCAGACTGGAAGGAAAGGCCTGGGAGAGGCGGGAGGGAGGCTTTCTCCCTGCTCTCGAGGTGGACCTTTCGAAACGAGCGCCTGTTCCTACGAGGGAGGGACAGCAACTCACCTTGAGGGCGGGGCCGTTTCGCTAGCTTTCATCAAAAGCTCTAGAATACAGAATTAGCTCGAGAGAAAACATCTTACCTGCGAGAACCCTTCTCACGGAGTGAAACATGGCGGTAAAAACAGAATCCTTCTTGGGGTGCAGCTCTGGGGCCAAAAGGAAAAGCGTTAAAAACTGCACGGCGGCCTGGAAAGACTGGGGGTCTCTGGCCAGAGCCGGCAACTCCGCCAGCACCTGAGAGTAAACGCTCTGGTAGAGGGCAGGGTGGGAGAGCCGCGGCGCGCCCGTCACGGGAGGAGTGTCTGTGCCCCCCAGCCCGGGGTGCTGGCCCACGTCCGCCTCCAGGAGCGTGCTGACCGAGGAGAGGAAGGCAGGCGGCAGGCGGCCCCGGGCCCCGCGAGCCACGTCCTGGAGCTCGGCGCCCGCCTGCAGCACCGCCTGCTGCAGCAGCCCCCGCAGGGCCTCGGGGGCGTCCGGCTGCTGCTTCCGCTCCCTGACGAAAGGCCCCAGGACCTGGCACAACTTGGTCAAAGACAGCAGGAGGAGCTGCTGGCCCAGAGGAGTCTGATTTTTCAACTGTTTGCCTGAGGCTCCTTCGGGGTACCCTTTGCACCTTGAGAGGAACGAGACGATTTTCCCAAAATTGAGCACCAGGCTGAGCTTCACCTGGATGAGCATCTGCATCAGCTGTTCCAGGAACGTCCCCAGGACCTGGAGGAATTCCAGCCAGGAGGGGTCGTCCCCGTCAGTGAGGAGCCCGCGGCTGGCTCTGAACAACGAGGTCAGCACGATTTCAAAGATATCACTGACGTGCAGGACCTTGAGCACCGAGCGGGCGCATCTCCCCCTTTGCAGGTAACCCAGAAGCTGGTAGCAGGTCGTCAGAAACTTCAGGGTCAGGGAGGGGGAGCAGGAGCTCCCCAGCCTGGCGACGGCCGCGCAGAGCAGCAGCAGGAACCCGCGCACGTGGTAGGGGGCCGCAAGGCTGTCCAGCTGCAGAGCAGAGGCGACCTCCAAGAGCCCCAGGAGAACCTCTAACTGCGATTCCTCCAGCTGAACGGGGAAGTCGCGCTGGACCAAGGAGAGTAAGTTCTGGGCAACGTCTCCTCTTGGTTCTGTGCCCTCAGGGCCGACTCTGGCAAATCTGGTTTCCCAGTGAGCCACATCCATGGGGTCCCCTTCAAACAGCCAGGGCAGCTGCTGACGGAGGAGCCCCGGGTCGCTCCGGGCGCCGGCACACAGAGCGCCGGCGCACCTCCGGGTGAGGCCCACGAGGAAGGCGGCGTGGAGGGGCTGCATTTCCGGGAAGAGAGGGCTCTGGAGCACGGCCTTGGATATCCCTTCGAGCGTGATGTCTGGCTCTTCATCTGCTGAGCCCTCCTGGGCTTTGCTCGCGGGCAGAGTTCTCAGCAGGACGCTGGCCAGGTATCTCACATCATCCGGACCAAGATAGGGTAGTAAGACTGTGAGATTCGACACGATCAGATGCCAGTGTGCCACAGGGTACGTGGCCGCGCTCACTGTCCCCGCCTGGCCGTCCCAGGAAGCTGCCGTCCCCCGAGTCAGGCTCTCTCTGCCAGAGCCGAGAATGTACGCAGCGGCCTCCCTCAGGATCCGGAGGGCGTCTTCCGACTGGACGCCCACTTGCAGTAAAGCCCTTTTCATCCTGTTCAGGTGGAGCTGCTCCAAGCAGTACCTGCCGACAGAGGGGACCTGAGCCGTGATCTTCTCTATCTTCTTCCAGTGGCGTGTTTCTACGCCTGGGAGCAGCGAAGGGAGGTGCGAGACTTCCAGGGCGGCGCCTGCGGGGGCCCCGGACACGGTGTGATACTGGCTGCAGTTTAAACTGAGCACGGTGTCCACCTGGGCCCAGGTGTGCGAGAGCAGCAGGGCCGCGTCGCTGACCTTCTGTCGCCACGGCGGCAGCTCTGGGCCCGGGGCGTCCAGGAGGAGGCCCAGCAGGGGCCTCAGGAGCTCGCGGAGCATCCTCTCCATGGCGCCCTGCATCCGCCTGACGACCGGCAGGGGTGTGCCGCTATCCGGGCTGCGCATGTTGAACAGGACGCAGTGCAGCAGCGAGCTCAGGGACAGCGACTTCAAGGCCATGTCCGCATCGCCCCGCAAGTGAGGCAAGACCAGGGACTGGAACTTGTCCAGCACAAGGGACCACGTGTCCAAGATCTGGCTCGGAGGCAGCTCCAGGAGGCACTCGCACAGCGCGGCGGAGGGGCCCGCGGCCAGCACCGGCTGCCTCAGCGCCTCGGCAGCCGGGCGACAGATCACCCCCAGAATCTCCTCAAACAGCCGCGGCACCTGTCGGAGTTTGACGTACGTCTGGAAGAGAGTGTGAACAAGGGCCTCCTGGGCCTTCTTGGTTCGAAACTCCGTGACGTCCGCGTCGATCCAAGCTGAAGCCAACAGGTCGTCCAGGTCTGGCTCCAGGATCAGATGGTTCAGCGACATCAAAGCCCTGAGGCAGCGGAACCAGGAGGGCACGCACGCCTGCGGGTGGTTTATCAGCAGCTCGGCCACCCGGCGGTAGAAGCGGAACTGAGCCTCTCCGTGCCGGATCCTGTCGGCTGCAATGTTGTAGATGTTGTTGCTGGCCACGGAGCTGAGCAGCTGCTCCACAACCAGCAGTTCCGTGGTCCAGTCCGACGTGGACAGGGCTTGTGCCGGCCCCTCCGGCAGCTGTGCAATCCGCAAGCAGCCAAACAGCCTGGGGAGCACCTGGAAGCAGAGCAGCTGATCTCCCTCCTTGAAGTAAGAGTCTAGAAAGAGCTTGTACAGCAAGGCCACCGAGCTGGCCACAACGGCAGCGTGAAGGGGCGGCTCGCAGTAGCCAGCCTCCACCAGCTTGGCAATCACAGTGTCCGTGGGCGCTAGAAGGTTCTTCATGGCCCCCACCTTCGTGTCACCCTGCGGCTGGTCCAAGAGCTCCTCTTTGTAGGACGAGAGCAGCTCGAGCTGAAAAGCTCCACCTCGGAGCACAGCCTCGATCTGAGTCCTGAGGTCCCGGCTGAGCGCCGGCCGCAGCTGGCCCTGGCCGGCCTGCGTCCACGTGCCCCCCAAGAGTAGGTGCCTGAGGACCAGGCAGGGCTGGAGCAGACGCCCAGTCACCTCTCCAAAGGCTCGCCTTGGGTTGACCTGCTGCTGCTGGATCACGAGGTAATGGCCAAGGGCCAGGTGAATGACCTCGAACAACAGGGCCACCACGGCTCCTTCTGGCTGCCTGCAGGCCGACCAGCACAGCTGGCTCAGCAAGGCCACTATCAGCTCCTGTCGGGCCGTGTAGATGACAGCGAGGGCGGGCGTCGAGAGGATGCCCCGGCAGCAGCTGAGCACGGCACAGATATTTCTTTGGGATCCCGAAAGAGAGAACTCAGCTATTCTCTCATTTATGATCTGAGCAGGAAGAGAGAAAACTCATTACTGACCCTAAACCCACACACATACACAAGAAATACAAAAGAATCCATCAACTCACTCCTTGCCCTCATCTTGATAAAAAAAGCAATTATATCATCTACCTGAACTTGAACCTGTTTTAATTCCTTCACACGTCAACATAAATTTGGAAAAGGGGGCAGAGCAGTGCCTTCGTAGATCTGCGGTCCCCTTTTAAAGAGCTGGGTTTTACAGGCTTAAACTACAAAGACCCTCAACCTGCGATTCAGCTCAGGTACTACAGGCCGGTTGACCGTGGCCTTCGGCTGCGATCCTGTAGTCCAAATTAAATTTTTGTAGTCCGTGATGCTGTTTCTATTTTTAAAGCAAAAGCGACAGGCACTCTTGAAAGAGGAAAGAAAGTGTCTTCAGTTACTACGTATTGTGCAGCAAACCCAGAGTGTACTGCTTCCAAAATTCTGAAACCCACAAACACCAGAATTGGGGAGGGCTTGGGCAGATTCCAAAATTCACTCATGGGCTCAGTGACGTGCTCCCGGCCTTACAGCATCTGGGAATCAAATTTATCCTGGGTGCTAAGCTGTCAGTAGCCCAATGACAGGTGTGATTAATTCCATTCAAGTAACTGCTGGCTCTGGAAAAGCTGAAACAAAAATGTCAAATACTTAAACGCCAACGCACTGCTACAGTGATCTCTAAATACTTCTGAGCACACAACTCATCTGCAACTGTTTCCCACACTTATACCCAGGTGAGGATAATTTACTTACACACTGAGTGCATGTACTACAGAATTAATATTTTATATATAATTATAAAACACACATAAATATTAAAATATGACTTTTTTTCAAACATACAGAGACTTTGTAAGGTTTTCTTCCCATTCTCCCAAAGGACCACTCAGAATAACCCATTTGAGTGGTCACCAGTCTATTATTCTAAAATGTGACGTACAAGTTAGAATGTAATTTCAAGAACCACTAAAGCCTATGCACCGTCGGGCGGCTCGATTAATCCTTCTGTCAGCAGCCTTCCCCGGTTTCCGCTTTTTTCCTACACACACGAGGGCGAGAGAGTGAGGTGGAGAGCACAGGCTGAGCACCGAGGCAGCATGTGCCTCTTACCGGCTGTGTGGCTTTCAGCAGGTTACTTAACCTCTCTGAGCCTGGCACATACACGTGCTTGTTATTTGTGCTTTTTATTGTCACCAGTTTTTCTCGGAGTATTTTCAAACACTCGGTTTTGACAACGGAGTTCATAATTCTGATCCAAGACTTCAAAAAAATCACTTTGAGACAAGAATCTGAGGAAATAATTCCTACCCAGATTTTGGCCTTTGATCTCCCTTCAAGCAGATGGGAAGGTGGGGTAGGGGGATCACAAAGTCGCATCATTTGCTAGCAATCTTTTACAATTAAAAAGGCATTCATCAACCGCTTCGTCAAACAGCTCTAAGCCTTTCCTGAACACTAAATAACAAAGTCCTCAGCACAGTGCAGAGCACACAATACGCATTCAATAGATACCAGTCATTACTGTCATTCTAGTATTATTTCCTTCCCCCCTCCCTTGACATTTCCTGCATCTTCATATAATTAACCCTAAAACAAATAAGCCTCCAGCACTGACCGGAAACCAGCAGGGATGCGGGTGACACACACGGGACAACAGGAGAAACCCTCACCTTGGCCAGGGAAATCTGAAGGTTAACTGTCTTCCCACTCTTGAGGAGGTTCTGTAGTTTCCTGCTGTGCAGAACGCTGTCTATATAGATCCAGAGCCTCTCAACAATGTCTTCCTTCAGTTCAAGCTTTTTCTTATAAAATGAAACGAGTGACTGTCTTGCCCAATCAAGTAATACCTAAATTTGGAAAAATAAGTGATTTTATTTACCGAGGGAAGAAAACACTGGACATTGACAGAGGCGTTCCACGTAACAACCAAATCCAACTGCCGGGGAGAAAACTCTCCTTTAAAACCCACCTTTGGGCCGTCGCCGGTGTGGCCCAGTGGTTAGAGCGTCGGCCCACACACCAAAGGGTCATGGGTTCGATTCCCAGCCAAGGGCACGTACCTGGGTTGCAGGTTCGATCCCAGGCCCTGGTTGGGGCATGTACGGGGGGTAACCAATCGATGTCTGTCTGTCTGTCTCTCTCTCACCCCCTTCCTCCCTCCCTTCCACTCTCCCTAAAAATCAATGGACAAAAATATCCTCAGGTGAGGATTCACAAAAAAATAAAAATAATAAAACGCACCTTTGGTAATATTATATTACATAAATGTCCTCATGCCTTAAAATGTTTACTATTAAAAAATAAAAACAATTATGTCTTCATACGAGGCCAATAAAAAGTTTCCAGTGAAACTCGAGCAGTTCCTCCTCATGTCTCTACGTAGTGATGCTAAACGTCTACAGTTAGAAGCACAACAGGTGCTCAGAATGGCCACCAAATGAAGTGAAGCTGCAGAGTTAAAAGACGGGGTTTGTGTTCTGGCTTCCCACGCTGCCTGCAGCTTGGCCTCTCAACCCACTTACCGCATCAGAAGACACACACCCAGTCTTCTGTAAAAGAAGGCACAGGTGCTTTATGAAAAGCAGGGTTGGACGTGCGTAATCCCCATTACTGTGACACGGTTCCTTATTTGTGAGCGTGAGGCAAGGTGGTGAGGCCCCAGCTCACGATACCAGAACTGTCAATGACAGCACGAACGGCGACGGACGCCGAAAGGAAACTAACCTCGCAGGATACAGGGAGCAGGGACCTTAGGCCTTGATCAAATGGCCGGCCGTGACCTTGAAAGAGAAAATGGGATCTCATCGTCTGCAACAGCGTGGACGGACCCAGAGGGTATTGTGCTAAGTGAAATAAGTCAGGCAGAGAAAGGCAAATACCGTATGATTTCACTTCTATGTGGACTCTAAAGAGCAAAATAAACGATGAAACAGACTCATAGATTCAGAGAACAAAGCGGTGGCTGCCAGAGGGGAGGGCAGCTGGGGAGCTGAGACACCGGGTGAAAAAGGTGAAGGTGTTAAGAAATACAAACTGGTAGATACAGAATAGTAAAGGAGATGTAAACACCACCATAGGAAACACACAGTCCATAATATTGGAATAACTGTGTGTGGTGCCAGGTATATACTTGGAATATCGGGAGGGGGATTACTTTGTAAATTATAGGGTTGTCTAACCACTATGATATATGCCTGAAACTAGCATAAAATAATACCGAATGTCAACGGTAATTGAAAAATAAAATTTTTAAAACGCCGGCCATAACTTCCCCTTTCATCTCACCGTGTGTAGCACTTGTCAGGTGGCTGTCAAGCTGCCAAGAAGCTCAGGTGCAGCCAGTGTTAGAAACTACTAGATATGCTACTGTTACCTCATCAGCACGTTAGCAGGTGTAATCCGTCTCCGACACATTTCATGCTGGCTTCTTTAATACTAGCACATGGGTGTATGTGAACCCAATCTCATGAGCTCATCTAAATACACTTAGCCAAATAAGACTGAGACATGTTAGCAAAGAGCAATGTCTTCCTTGGTCCCTAATCCATTTCCGGAATGACTTAATATAACCACTACAGCTTCTCTACTTCCCAACTCATCAAATTCCAAAAGTGTTTAACAACGTTCCAACAAGCAGTTGCACATGAAACGTCACTTCGGATTTACAAACTAACGGAGCTCCCAACACACTCAGAACCTAGCTTCTGTAACCTAAATCCCAGTTTGCTCACTGATGCACATACTTAATTTGGAACACGAGAGAGGTTTCCAAACCTAAGAGAGATTCTAACCAAGGTTCTGCAACAGAGAAAGTTTGTTAATGAAACATCAACATGCAATCTACATAAATAATCATTAGGTTATAAAAATGTACGTTTCACATTAAACTTACCTGCTCTTTATTTGGAAGAATGCACTGGTGGGAAATCCAAGCAAAGTGAGCTAGCTTTAGTTTATCTTCCCAGGAAGTTGTCTTGCTTTTAAGCTTAAAGGAAATGCCCGAATAAACAGCGGCCATTGCTACACTTTATCTACAATATAACACAATGAAAAAAATTACATTAAGGTCAAGCTCAACAGGCACCAGAAAATAAATGTTACATATCTTATTGTCTACAAGATACATATATATATATTCCTTCAATGAATTAAGACACATCAACAGAATTGTTGGGCACAAATCTATATATAAGTTGCTAGGGCACAAGAATTTTCAGGAGGAAATTCAGACAAAAGCAGGCAGAAGATGGATTACACACATAGGTACGAGTATTCCTGTGATCGCATCCTCAAAGGTAAGTGTGTGTGAATTCAACTGGGCAAAACTCAGTGATCAAGTTACCTGTGAAAGAAGATTCACTCACACATGGTTTTAGGATGAAAAAGTTTTTGTGCAACTCTCCTAAAATAGTCTATGGATTATGTATCAAAAACAGCTCCATTAAGTAGTTCAAAGAGCTATTGATTTCTCTCTCAAATCAATAGGTATATTTTTAAAATAATAAATAAATAGCAGTATTTAGAGAAAGTAATATCCCTTCCAGTGAAAAGGAAATATAGTATAAACCCGGTCCCAATGGGAGTCCTGTTATTTCAGCTGCAACAGTAACTTCCCACTATAACTTTATTTGTAAATGTATAAATTTACAAAGACACATTGCTTCCAAAAACTCTACAAAATACAGCTACACGATTAAGGCTGTATATACAGAATACAATAAAGTCATGAACAAAGAAGAAAAGCAAACATACCAACCACCTATAATTCTACATAACTGAGGTAAATGTAGCTTTGACGTTCCTAAAAGTCATAGTAAAAAGGGGAAACTTTCATCTGATTAAGCCATTTTCATCATATGAAAATACACGTCATTTCTTCAAAAGAGAAAATTTTTCATGATACTTAATACTGAAATAAAATTATAGTAAATAAAAAAAATTGGACAACTGAAACACCAAAAAAAAAAAAATCGTACTCTCATAATTCTTATAACTGTCAAAGCTAAAGAATTTCCAGCTGGATCACTTGCACTTTTAAATCTATCGGCCCTGAAATCCTACAGACTTGCCTTCAGAACTTGCAGGGTGCCCTGGCTGGTTTCGCTGGGTGCTTAGAGCCTTGGCATGCGGACAGAAGGGTCCCGGGGCTGGGTTGCAGCCAAGGGCAAGTACCGCGTTTGCAGGCTCAGTCCCCGCGAGCGCGTGCGGGAGGCAGCCAATGGATGTGTCTCTCACATGATGTTTCTCTCCCCACCCCACCCTCTCTCTGAAAAAGCAGTGGAAAAACATATCCTCGGGTGAGGATTTAAAAAAAACAACAACACAAAAAAACTCAGGGAATGAGCAAACAGCGGCTGAAGGACACTTACACTGAGCATGGTCTCCTTCACTCAACTACAGAGAACAGAACAGCCCAGCGCTGTCATTCTCGTGTGTTGTCAAAATGCCCAACGCCTAACAACTACTTAGAAGTAAGTTCACTATCTTGTAGCCACCGCCACAGCTACAAAGTACTTAAAAAGTGTTTGCAGGACTGGCTACAAAGACGCCCAGGCACCCTTCGGGAATCTGCCGAGTTCCGCTCCGGGCGCCCTCCAGGGGTCTTAGCAGGGGCGCGCACAGCCCGTGCAGCCCGCCCCCCCCCCCCCCCCCCGTTATTTCCCAGGCAAAAGCCCCGAACCTCGCCGAGGAGCGAGCCCAGAGGGCTCTCGCCCCTCGCTCAACCCCGGGAGGGCCGGGCGCGGGCCGGACGGTCGCCCCCGGGGAACGAGCTCACCTCGGGGACCACTCCGGGTAGGGGGTCGGGGCCACGGGCGGGGGCGCACGGCCGTCCCCAGGCTGGGTGCTCACCTCCTGGTCGACCCCGGGTAGGGGCCAACCTGTCCGCGGCCCCCAGGTAAGGGGCTGCCCTCCAGCGGCGCGCGGCGGGCGGGCACGGAGGGCAGTCCGCAGGTTGGGGAGCTCACCCCGGGGCGGCGGAGCGCGGCGGCGGCTAGTCGGGGCTCCCGGGCTGCCCACCACGTGGGACCGGCCCCCGCGCTCCTTCCGCCCGACGGCGGCGGCGCGGGGCGGGGCGGGGCGGGGCGGCGCGCACGCCAGGCATCGCCAGCAGAGCGCCGAGGCGCCTCGCCCATTGGTGGAGACGGTTGCGCGTTGGAGGCCCGAGCGGCCCAGCCCGCGGCCCGCTCCGTGTCCGTCAGTCATGGAGCGGCCGCCCAGAGCCGCGGCGGGGGCGGCGGGGCGCGGGGCGCGGGGGCCCGGCTGAGCCGGCCGTCGGAACGAGACCCTGCAGCAGCGACGACGGAGGCGGAAGCAACCCGATCCCGGAGGCGGCGGCGGCGGCGGGAGGAGCCGGAGCCGCCTGGGATGTTCAGTGAGTGCGGGGCGCGCGGGCGCGGAGGGCCGGGGAGGGGGTCGCGAGCCGAGCGCGCGCGGGCGGCGGGGGCCGGGAGGGAGGGAGGCAGGGAGGGCGCGCGGGCGGCGGCGCGCGGCGAGGCCTAGGCGGGGCGCGCGCCCGCAGCTCCCGCCGGCGGGGCGGTGGGGGCGGGGCGGGCGGGGCCGGCCGTGCGCGGGCGCGGCGGCCGCGCCTCCGCCCTCGGCCTGCGAGTCCCAGGCGGCCGCGGGCGGCGTGGCCTGCAGTCGGCGGCTCCACCTGGAGGGGCTCTGCGTTCCCGCTCCCTGGGGGTCCTGCCGGGGCGGCTCCGGGGCACGCGCCGGGAAGGGGTCCTGGGCGCTGGGCAGCCGGGCAGGGGCGCCGGTCCCGATCTCGTTGAAGGAAAAAGGAGACGTCTTTCGGGCGAACTCAAGATTAAACTTCGCACATGGCGATGGTGGCGGACGGATGTGAGATCCACCTCCGCCCGTGACAGGGGGCGATCCCGAGTGAGAATAGCTGTTGCTGGCGGACAGCAGCCTGCAGGGTTGCCTTCGAGGGGGGTGGACTCCTGACAGCCGCGGGAGAGTCGGGCGCTCCGGCGGAACTCGCGATCGCCGAGGCTTTGGAACATGTGTTAGGTAAGGAAGGCGTCGGTGCGCGCCGAGGTGATGCTCAGAACGGTGGTGACACTTTAGACTTCGCGGAAGCCGAGCGCAGGAGAGCCTCGTGCAGGCCCCCTCCGTCCTGATCGTGTCCTCATAATGCGCGTCTCGCCGCAGGTACCCTAGGATCGCAAGGTAAGCCCGCCAGCCCCACGCGCGCGCTCGTCGTAAATGGACCCAGCTCTGACTTTGTAGGTTGAAACCTTGGAGTGGTTAACTCCCGCTAACGAGCCTTTGGGCGCCGTGCTGGGAGGAACGGGGGGCGGAGTTGGCCTGCCTTCTGCTAGGTGATGCACGCGTGTCATGTACCTGAGTGGGGGGGGGGGACACGCCGCCGCGCTCCCCAGCCTAGGCCGCCGCCCTGCTTGAAAATGAGAGTGAAAGGGGACTTTGCGCCACACCTTGAAACTCGGAGAAACTTAGTGTCACGGTTGGGGGCTGGGTAACTACAGAGACCTGAGGTTGAAACCATGTAACTGCGTAACCTCAGTGAGCCTTGGTTTCCTCTTCTGGAAGAGACCGATGACTTAGGTGGAGCTTTTAAAGGTGCCAGAGAAAGGAATGATGTCTGAAAATGCCTGACGTATGGGAAGCACCCTGTGAATATCCTTGTAGGCCTAACGTTTTTGTGTAAATGGGATGCAAACGAGTCGATTTTCTTTATGAATTCTTCCTGCCTGGAAAGTCATTGTTAAACTAGAAAACCAAAAGGTGGGCTTGCCGTGAGCATTTTCCTGTGTGATCAACAGTTGGAATAGTTTGTTGCTCCTGCCAACAAAGGTGAGGTTTGCATGGGCTTCTTTCACTCTGGAACTAGGTAAAGGCCTCACTTAACTGCTCAGTAACTCTTTTTGTATTTGGGGGGTTTTGGGTTTTTATTTTTGCAAACCTGTGGAGGACATCTCTGGAGAAAAGAAAGGGGTTTTGTTATTCATGATTAGCTTTGACTGGAAGGGAGCCTGGGGATCCTCTGTTAAACCAGCATCACTCAGTGGACAGTCCTAGGAGTCAAGTTTCCAGCCTCTCTTCCTGTGACAGGCAGTTTCTCAGGTAGTGGCTGTTCTGATCACTCTCCACAAGCATCTGGGAAGCCTTCGCTATTGTGATCCCCCAAAGCCCCTGATCTAACGCAGAACCTCTGAGCAGCAGCACAGTAAAGGGAAAGAGCTCAGAGCCTGCGCCCGGTGGCCTGAGTTCCCATTTGGGCACCGTGGAACCTTGGGCACCTTGTCTGGCTTCTTTGGGCCTCACCTTTCCCATCTGAAGAATGGCACCTAGCTCATAGGGTTGTTGTGAGGCGTGAAGGAGAGGCACTTAATAGTTTCTTGCCAGTGGGGTACACTCAGTAAGTGTTAGTATTAGCAGTGGGGATGTAGAGACAGACTAGTAGTGTGGTGAGCGCTGTGAGAGAGGCTTGTCCCTGGGTTCACTGGGTACAGGGGGCCATAGGCAAGGAAGCATTTGGAAGGCAGAGATGGCTCAGCCGAGCTGAGCTGTGAAACTTGGGTAGGACTTAGCTAGACCAGGTGGAGTGCCAGTGTGGGGCGTCTTCAGTGAATGGAGGAGCCTAGCCAAGCCCCTGAAGTGAGGTGGTTGGTACCCACCAGCTGTGTTAACACAGGTGGGTCAGAGTTGAAACGACACAGTGGAGGCGGAGGTTTTTTTAATTCTCCGCCCTGGTGGAAGCAGTAGGAAGTTCTTAAGATGAGCACAGAAGACATCAGGTTAGCTTTTTGGAAAAATATTGCCTGCACTTGTGCGAGGTTGGGTTGAAAGTAGAGAAGGCCCATCCACTTGTCCTGGCAGTTCCGTGTCTGCCTATGGCTCCTGAAGGAAAGTGACTGCCCAGCAGAGACAGACACTTTTATCCAAACGTGGGAGTTTGGAGAGCCCTCAGAGGACACACGAAGAAACTCCTAAAAATTACCTTCACGTGTGTGCTGTATATGCCTGATCATAAGACAAGTCTCTCTCTGAAAAGGGAGTCACCAGACGGATTAAGTCTCTCCTATAACAGGGCACTCTCTCAGTTACTCTATTTCCAAAAACAAGATGCTGTTTAGGCTAGAACCACCTCAGTCGATGCCAGTTTGGAATATTTATACAATCAGCCTGTTCAGTTAATGCTGAATGAAAGATGTCCTGCCCACCTAAATGGGTATTAGTAGCTTGGGTTGCGATTTCCATTGAGAGCATCATATGTGGATTCAAGAAATGCTCTGCCATAGCCGATCTGGTGGATGCAAAGGTGATGTGCTCTGGAAAATGGAATTGGATGATTCATAGTGGCTCAAGTGACCACAGGAACACTGACGTTGAAGGTGTAAGTGATTAATTGAAATAAAATCGTTTCATGCATTAATATACATACTGCCTTATGTAATATACTTTTTTTTTTTTTTTTTTGGTCTTTATTGATTTCAGAGAGAGGAAGGGAGAAAGAGATAGAAACATCAATGATGAGAGAGTCATTGATCAGCTGCTTCCTGCACGCCCTGCACTGGGGATCGAGCCCGCAACCTGGGCATGTGCCCTGACTGGGAATCAAACCATGATCTCCTGGATCCTAGGCCAATGCTCAACCACTAAGCCACACCAGTAGGGATATGTAATATACTTTTAAATACATATAAGTAAATTAATAAAGATTATAAGTAGAGATTTGGATTTTATCTACAATCCTACAAGTTTGGGGTTTTTTAAGTTAAACAGATTTTCTTTTTTATTTTCTCATTGAAAGGGTAAAGTTGTCTTAGATTTGAGCTCACCTTTTTGACATTTTACAGAAATTAACTGCTGCTCAGTTGCTCTGCTGAAGCAAATTCCCCTTTCCCTTCTCGTTTTTTAATTTCAGGGAGGTTTAAAGAATGTGTACTGGCGAGATTTAGAAAACACTACAGAGAACTTCCATTCATAATTCTTTGTTTAGCAGCCTAATAAGTATCTTTCCGGGAAGATGTGCTGAAATGTATCTATCTGTATCTTAGTAACCTTCTAGTGTTTGTTAATAATAAAAGATGGCTTTTTTTTTTTTTTCCTAACAAAGTATGAGCATTTTGGAGATTTGGTAAGTTAGTAATCAGAAGTGTTTTGCAGCCCAGCCGGGCGTGGCTCAGCGGTTGAGCGTCGACCTAGGATCCAGGCGATCGGGGTTCGATTCCCGGTCAGGGCACATGCCCGGGTTGCGGGCTCGATCAATGACTCTCTCATCATTGATGTTTCTATCTCTCTGTCTCTGTCTCCTTTCCTCTCTCTGAAATCAATAAAGATATAAAAATAAAGTGTTTTGCAAAACTTGGTGAGTTCACATCTGTAGCTAAGGTGCTGATGCATTGTTTAGTACCATGCCCAGAACTATGTGTCCGATACACTAACCATTGGCCGCATGTGGTTACTTAAGTTTCATGTAATGAAAATTAAAAATCCAGTTCCTTGGTTACAATAGCACTTTGTGGCTGGTGGCTGCATACCTAGAACAGTTTTTATACTTGCAGAAAGCCTCATTGGACAGTACTACTCTATGAAAAACAGAAAGTCGTCCCTCCATTCCCCCCCCCATGTCATTAAAGCATCTTGGAATCCTCACTTGTTGCATTTGAATTCAGTTTCTGTCTACCGTGGTGTTTGCAGATAGAGCAAACATGAGTTTTCTTTATGAAGTCGAAACATAGTAAATGTAGATGTCCATTTTGTGGATCTCCTGTACTTCTATGTTAACGGGGTTTTGTATAAAAATAATTGTTCTGTGCCGCAAAACAGTGTTAAAATAGGAGTCAAATATTTGTAGCTTTTTGGTTCTTAAAAATCGAGAGAAATCATGAGCTTAAATTGTCAGTTCCAAACAAAAGCTAGACAACACTCACTTTATTTTCATGTGAGTTTCAAAGAGAAGAAAAGCCCGGTCCCAGGGAACTCTCCATCTTTCTGCGGAACTAAGAACGGTGATGGCAGGAGTGCCGGCCTGCGTGGCAGGTGGAGGGGAGGTTTTAAGCTTGGGACCGGCATGATCAGATCTGGCTGCATTCTCAAGGGTGGTTTGAGGCAGGGCTAGAGGTGGGGGTATTGGGGTGGCCCAGCTGAGAAGAGGCTTGAGCTGCCAGCGGCAGTGGCAGTGGGGAAGCAGCAGCTCTAACAGTCCTGTGAAGGACAGGAGTTGGTGGCCCCTTACAATCGAGAGGGAGAGAGAGAAAAGAATCGTAAGATGATGGCTTATTTTTGCTATAGTGGTAGATGGCACAAAGGACAACTATGAGAGGTAGAGGTTTTAAAGGTACGTAAATCTGGCCCTGGCCAGAGTGGTTCAGTGGTTAGAACGTCGGCCTGCAGACCAGAGGGTCTCAGGCTTGATTCCCCGTGAAGAGCTTGTTCCTGGGTTGCAGGTTCGATCCCCGGCCTGGTTGGGGTGCGTGCGGGAGGCAACCAATCGATCTCTCTCTCCCTCTCCCTCTCCCTCTTTCCTCCTCCCCCTCCCTCCCTTCCACTTTCTCTGAAAAATAACCAATGGAAAAATGTCCTCCAGTGAGGATTAAAAAAGAAAAGAAACAAATCTGGGCACACTGAATTCAGATGTTTGCAGCACCCAGGTAGAGATGTCCTTTCGACGTGAGCTCAGGAAGGTGATCTGACTAGAGTGTGCGTCTTGGGTGAGTAGTCAGTGATGTAGGGAATGTGAAGGGTGAGAGTCATACGGGGGGGGGGGGGGGGGTGCTGAGAGAGGGCGTCTCAAGGAAGGAGGCACGTAGGATTTGGCAAGAGTTGAGGAATCTCAAGTACCAGTAAAGAGCCCACTGAGGTGGAAAGCACGGTCAGCTGCTGGGTGAGAGAGTGCGGGCTGGGAATGGCTGGGGGGAGCTGTAGGGAAAGAAGGTGTTTGGCAAGAAGTCTTTACTTCTGAGATACCACAAAGGTCTCTGCCGATGTTGGAGAAAATCAGTTCCTGGTGGCATCTGTCTGCCTGGCTGTGCGATTTCTGCTTCCCCTCTCCCCCAGTAAACCCCTTCAGGTTCTGCATTGCATCCTGACCCCCAACTCAGCCTTGTTCATGTGCCATTGACATCTTAGGACACAGGTATTTGCGTCATCCTGTGTCTGAGGGAAGATTGAATATAAAGGGCCGTCATAATTTTAAAATTATATGAGGTATGACTGAGGCTGAGAGTAGTATGGCTCATTTATTTTTCTTTGATTTATATTTTCACAAAGCTGACTGAATACACATCATGATGCTAATGCAAAAGCTTAGGTTTTTAGGTCCTACTGAGAGTGACCTTTTGATAGTTATTTCAGCCATTTAGACTGCTGCAAATAAAAAGTACAGACCTAGTGTTTGAGTGCCTCCTAGGCACTTTATGTGACATTTCTTTTAACAAAAAATACAAAATCATTTTGTTTTTAAGCATAAACTTACAATTAAAAAATGCATTTACTTAAAACAAAAAAACCTAGCTACCTATCAGTATACTCAGATGGGGGCCGATTCAAGGATGGTGGTCAGTTTGCTGGATCTGTCTTGAACCCGTCTGTACTCAGAGCTGCCACCGTACACCTGACGGGTGCTGTCCATTTAGTGCTCTGTTGGCATCTCAGGGAATTGTGCAGTACTTAGCTGTTGAGGCGGCCAGCACCCCTCCACCAGCCATATCATGGACCGTTGAACGTGGGTGGAGTTGGGATGCAGTGAAGACGCAAAAGAGCTACTCAGCTGCAGTCCCACAGGATCGGCATCTTAAAAGCGTGCCTGGTTCCCATGTGTCTGCATTCCCCGTATTTCTATAAAATATGAGTGTGGCTGTGGTTTTTCCTGCATTTGTTACTATGAAACCAGAAAATAATCATGTCCTGATTTTATATAGCAACTTTGTTGAAGTACTAAATAGTAGGCAACTGTTAATACATGAGAAAGATACATATGGTATCAGACTACTTTTAAATTCCAGAAATACTAATAATGTCACAAAAAGAGAAAAAGTATGTGATTGTCTATTTTTACTTCTAAAAAAGATATTTTATGTAAATTGAAAATGATGGGAAATCCTGAAATTTTAACACAGATAATTATATACAAACTCAACTTAAATTTAAAAGATTTTTATAAAAAAGCTGAGGAGGTAACTTGAAATTGCAATATTAGTCTCATGTCTGAATCTCTCAAAAGATAGGTCTATTTTAAGGAGTTGTGTTTTTTTGTTTCTTTTTTGTCCATATATGGATATTAGTACTATGGAAATCTGTTGGGGGAGGGGAACTGGCTTCTCTGCAGATTTTTCTTTTTTTTTGGAGAATTTTTTATGAGTTTATTTGAGCCAGACTGACAACACATGCGGGGAAACGATCTCAGATGCTCCCAAGAATAACCATTTTGCAGCTTTTATGTGTCTGAAATTAAGAAGGGAACCAAGGAAGATTACATGGAGGTGGGAGAAAGCAAGGCAGGGATTGGGATTACAGGGTAGTTAAGATTATGTACTCTCTGGAGGGTTAATACCCCCTTTAGGGGCATTACTTCTGGTATTTCAAAGGTGTGTTACCCGAGGTGCACAGGAAAATGGACAGGGCTGTCTTAAAACCTTTCACTACGGAAGTCACAGGCCCGGGGCATGATCACCCAACGTGACCTGCCTTGTTCGGAATTTTTTATCAGATCACTCTGAGAGGTTACTTTCTGTCCAACCCCCTTCCCTCCACAGCTCCCCCTTTCGGTCATAATTTTCCTGAAGGGTGCATTTGACGACCAACCTTTTGGTCAGACTGTGGTCTCACAGCACTGGGAAGGCCCGTTCCTAGGATGTCTCGTTGACTGTTGGGGATGGGGCAGTGCTGTAATCGCGGGAGCTGAGTTGAGGCCGAATTTTTCCACGGGAGGGGCAGGTAAGTGGAATGCAGTCTGGTCGTACGGCTTTCATTGCAGGGAGGGAAAAACAGCTCCATCCTTTCTGTCCTGTGAACCGTCACGACCCGAGTTTTGCCTTCTGGCTCGTTTCTCTGTGGTATAACATTTACATGCCCGTGAGGAGTCTTAGCAGCTACCTTATTCAGGCTCGGTAATCATAAACAAGTGGACTACATAGGAAGACCCGAAGGACAAGTGTGACCATCGTGACTAATGTCATGAGCAGACAGGTAAAGACGAAGTGGGTGCTCAGGTGTACCGGCCCCTCGCACGTCCTGGGGCAGCTGTCTACCTCTGGTGTCAGCGGCTTTTCAGCCGAGAGTTTTTGATGCCCGTTGGTGGGTAGATGTCCATTGCGGTTAGGTCCCTTCCAGTGAGATTGGGGAGCGTCTCCTATTTGATGTCCCTTCCAATAAACAAAATCTCCAGGTGGTAGTCAAGCAGTCTTTCAAGTCTTGGTCTCCTGGGAGCTCGCTGGGAAAGAAAGCAGCGAACAACTTGGCATTTTCTAGAAATTATCAAAGCCTGGTGGAAACACACTAGTTTGTAGAACAACAGGTGGATACAGATTTTACCCTGGAGGCATTTACAATTTACACCTGCCCTTGACAAGTCAAATTCCAAATGACCTTCCCGTGTTAAGGACAGCCGTGCTCAATAGCTCGGAGAATTGGGTTGGCACCTGAAGGACATCATAAGTTGATTCATTTATCTAGATCCTCTTGAAGCTTCAAGAGGCCAGTTAAATGTGTTTTCCGTTCTACCTAATTTTAAAGCTGGCTTTTTCTAATTGTGCATGCAAACGATTCATTTAGAAGTAGAGGATCCTCATCTTGTCCATCTTCATTAACACGGGAGCCGACCGGTGGCCCTTGTTGGCCGCAGAGCAGGATTTCCTGCGTGGATTTTGAGATCTATGGAATCTGAACAAACTTCTAGGGAAAAGCAGCCTTTCCATGCGCCGTGTCTCCAGAGGAGCCAATGCTGTGGACATCCCTGTAGGACCGCTTTACGCCTAGAGGAAATTCTCAGGCGACCCCACGAAGATGCTTAGCCACCTAGGAACACCTGAGCAGGGGCGGCGAGTGCTCGCCCCGCGTCACGGAGCCGCAGCACGTTGCAAGGCTCAGGCCCCTCTCTCAGGGCGAACCCACCCGTTCCAGGGCGCCCTCTGCAGAACGCTGTTCATTATTCACTTGAACTGCGTGTGCTTTGGAATCAAATCCAGCTTAGTCCGTCGGGTCATGTCTCTGGTATTTTAGTTGAGCGTGGCTGTGAAGAGAGTCCATGGCCAGCCTTCCTGCCCTTAACATCCTTTCCCCTACGGCTGGCTCACCCCCCACCCTCTGGGAAGGTCCCTTGTTATAAATGATGGTTTGGATCCAGAGAAACTGCCCTTTGGGGCAGCCAATTTGGGCAAATTTGTTAGAATGAGTATTTACAAACTAGTTTCTAGCGATCCCAAATATGGCCAGTTTTTACTGTCATTCATTTTCACTCCTAGCTGTTGGACGGCTGTCTGTCTTCCCCTCAGACATGCATAGACTGCCCCACCTTGAGGCACCGTCGTTGCAGGGCCTCTTTATCAATTGTTCTGTCTCTCCCATGCTCAGGTTATTTTTCATTAGAGGTGATCTCTTCCTCCCATCTCATTTGAAACACTAAGAGACACATTTTGATACATTCCCATGGCAACAAGAGATTGGCGGCAGGAAATCTGGAAAAGTTTTAGTCTCAGCTAAAATACGAGGAATCAGGCTGCTTTGGAAGAGTTTGGAGACTAAGAGCTCTTGAAGTTAGATTAAAAGCAGCTTTAGCTGGGGGGGGGGGGCAAAGCTGGTGGGTTGACTAGTCCTGACTTTTGGGCCAAACTGGTAAAGGACAGTACTCCCGCAGTCTCTGTATGCATTTAATTTTTTCCCCTCTAAATATAACATTGAATCAGAATTTCGGGGCAGAAATTATTTACACACACACACACACACACACACACACACACACACACGACATTATTATGTGTAGCCAGGTTAGAGAAACGCAGAGGACGACTGGTACAGTCAAATTGATACAGTCATGCTTATTAGTAACCACAAAGAAACAATTGTCTGTCTTCATTGATGGACAGATGAGTGCTTAGAGCACTCTCAAAGTATCAGAATCCTTGTATCAGCAATTAAACGATCTTTATTAGAAAATAAATAATTTAAGGCCTAGCCAGGTGGCTTAGTTGTTTGGAGCATCGGCCCATGCACCAAAAAGGTTGGAGGTTCAATTCCAGCTCGGGGGACATACCTAGGTTGCAGGTTCGATCACCAGTCGGTGTTTCTCTCACATCATGTTGGGGCCAGGCTATGTTGCAAAACAGGCCTGAAGGACTTAGGTCAAATTTCACCCAAAAGGGGTGTCTTGAAGCACTAGACTGGTTCCCCACCTACAGAGAGACAGATAAGTTCCCAGCCAAGAGTTAGAGGCGTTCCTGCTAGTCTGGGCTGTTTGTGGCCGTCCTGCAGACACCCCGGTCCTGCAGACACCCCGGTAGGGCCCCAACAAATATGGCCCGTTCAAGCGAGGTGTCCCTCTTCTGATGACCTCCGGCCTTACCGGGATACCCTCTATCAGTTCTGTCCGTATAAGGGGTGCCTAGTTCCTCTGTCACCTCACATGGAGAACCCTCGTGCTACAACCCTGGTCTCCAGTAATCAGACTAGTGACCTGTTCCCTGCCTTTCGTGTTCCCAAAAGCACTGGTCTTTTCAGAGGCCTAGGAGAGAGCAGCAGCCACCCCTCCAAGGGAAGGGAGAGTCCCTGTTAAGTTAACCCTGAGGCTCCCACAGAAGTTGGTTTCAGGGACCAGAGAAGATTCCTGGTGACCTGTGTGTGTGAGCCGGCTGGCCAGACAGAGACCGCACCTCGGGCCCCGAGGGCAAATCCTGTCCCCTTCTTTAGGAAGATTAGAAACTGCCGGGGTCCCTTATTGTGGAAGCAGAAAGAGTTTAAGCTCATTTATCCAGCAAAAGTTCCTGTTCAGATCCTCAGAAAACAATTCTAGTTGAAAAGCCAAAGTTAAAACGCAGCCATCCATTTTTTTTTTTCTGTCCTGTCCTCAGTTATGTCCATTCTCATCTATAGCCTAGAGTTTCCCAACCCTTAACCCTTAGCTCCACCTTGAGGATTTCAAAAGCTCAAAGAAAGTCAGCCTGGATTTCACTCCAGATGCAGAGGAAGGAAGGGAAAGGGAGGGACAGGACATTCTTCCAGCCAGAGGGCGAGGGTCTCTCCCTCCCCCCATTGGAACTAGTAACCTGGCAGGGAGGAGCCGTGGGGAAGGGCCTCTCGTGACTGCAGCGTTCCTGGGTGCAGGACCGCGTCTTGCAGTTGGTGGAGTGCCCAGTGCAAACTTCCCCTTCCATGACCCCATCCTGTCACAGGGGCCGGCGCCCTGATGGCTTTTAAATGCCCAACCCATGCCCACAGTGCAGCAATCCGCAGAGAGAGAAAACCCAGGGCCGGAGGGGAGAGAGCATAGTCATGGCCTCAAAGCCAAGGTGGTGAGGAGGCTGGCTCACGACTGATGAACAGCCCGAGCTGCGGCTTCATTATGCACCGGGTGTGAGGCCCGTGGGGTCAGACGGGACTTGGGTTCAGCAGCCTCAGCCCTTGTGTGCTGGCTGGGAAAGAATTCAGAGCCAAGGCCCGAACTCTAAGAGAACATTTATTTCGTTAATCAAATAGGTAGAAAAGTAATTCCTAGAAGAAATGGGCTCAGGAAACAAGGTACAGAGGCAAAGGAGGGGCCCTGGGGGCTTGGCAGTGAGGAAAGTAATGGTAACTCGGGGAGGAGAGGGGATGGGGGAAGGGAAAGCAGAATGTGTGGGCCTGTTCCCAGGAGGGAGAGCCCTGGGTTCTAGTCCTTAGGGTTTTAAGGGAGAAGATTTTAGGGACGGTCCCAGATCTCAGTAGACTATTCAGCAGCTCTCCAGGTGTGTCCTTTCAGGGCCGGGGTCTCCACCGATTGATTTGTCGGCGCCAGGGCAAGGGGTCATTGTCCAATGCAGCTGGTCCTGAGGTCAGCTGTGGCTGGTTTTGTAGCTCCCCTGGGCCTGGAGCTGAAGTACACCTGAGGCCTCGATGTTATCTCTAGGGGAGGAAAGGCCACCCTGGAGGCCAGGTCCCACCCTGCAGTTGTCTGTTGCTAGGCACCCAGGGCTTTCCACCTGGCGACCTTCTGTACCTGGCCCATCTTCCTTGCTCTGCATGTCTAACTGCCTCCCACAGTTTTGCTGGGGGAAATTACTTTTGATTATTCAAGCCGATGATGCCACGGACGACCCCCAACTCCACTTAATGCCAAGATTTCCATCGGCCCCAATGAACTTTTCTTTAGAGATGCTCTCAAAGCACAAACAAGACCAGGTGAGCGCCGGGGCCTTTCATGTCCCCTGCCCACTCTGTGAGACGGGCGTTAATGAGCAGCGAGCCAGCCGCAGAAGCGGGCAGGGGGCAGTGCAAAGTCAGAGACCCCGAGAGATTCAGGATCTGGGTAAACACATGCTGAGAACGCGAGGCGTCGCTGGCGGGGAGAGGGGTGCCGTGCCTTCTCCTGTGTCAGGAAGAGGCTGCCGGCCCGAACCCAGGGCTGGCGCCGCGTTTTCGTTTGAGCCGCCCGGTTTACCTCCCTCGCTCTTTACTTGCAGCTGCAAGTACACAGAAGCATCGACGGGGTGAGGCTTGTGTATACGCAGGGCGCACCTCGCGGGTTCCTGGAAGGAAGGAAAGGAAAGTGGCAGGAAGCGTTCAGCGGGGTAGATTACTTTGGATAATTGAGGCTGATTTGGGGGTGATCTGTGTTTCCCGTCACTGACGTTGGCTGCATTATGGGGGAAGTAGAACGGTGGGGAGCCCCAGGCTGGTGATCGGGGAACTGAGTTTTGCTTCTTAACTGTTCACGGGCTGGTCTTCCCCAGTGTTGATTTTGGGCAGATGTGATGCTGGGCTGGGCTGGGGGATGTCCTGGCCTCTGACAGCTCCGTGTCCTGTGGTCCCGCCCCTCCCCAAGGTCATGAAACGAGTGCGCACCGAGCAGATTCAGATGGCAGTGTCCTGCTACCTCAAACGCCGTCAATACGTGGACTCGGACGGTCCCCTGAAGCAAGGACTGCGGCTGTCCCAGACGGCTGAGGAGATGGCAGCCCACCTCACAGGTAGGCGGGGGCTGCCCCGGGGGCTGGGGCTGGGGCAGGAGCAGGAGGGCGCGTGCCCATGGGCCAGTCCTTCTGGAGGCGACCCCGGAGAGAGCAGGCTGTCCAGCGGCCTGGGGGCAGCACCGAGGGAGTGCTGGCCTCCAGACCCTGCTCGGGCGCCACTTCGAAGAACCTCCTGGTGTGACCGATCCCTCCTCAGAGCGCTGACTGGTTTTACCTGTGCCTGACGCCAGGTGCAGTTCTCCCTTCCATGCGCTCTTACCCTACAAGACTGACGGGGCCAGGGTCTCTGTCCCCCTGTACATGACCCCCTCCTGGAGCCCGGAGCCTCGCCTGTGCAAGGCAGGTTTGCTCGGCGAACGACTACTTTGGGATCGGTGGTTGGAAATATTGGCAACGTACATATGTCCCTGAGATTTTAAAACGTTTTTAGGTCAAAATTGGGTTTTTTGTTTGTTTTTTGAAAAATTTTGTCATGAATTCATCTGGAGTAACAAATAATTGTCACCTCGCTATTTCGTGTGTTCAGCTATTTATGTGGATGTCATTTGTTTATATTGAATTTGTGCACTGGCGATTTTGGAAAAAGAATTCACTGCAGGGTCGCCAGGGTGGCGATGAACTTCCTTGGCGAGCGCGGAGCCCGCGTTCGGCGTGCTTCCTCCGGCTCAGCCCCGGTTCCTCTTCCCTGCTCACGCGGGCCCTTCTCTCTCTCCGCCTGTACTTCCTTCTTCTGGAAGAATCTCGTCACCTGCTCCACCGCCTCGTGGTTTCAGCTTTTGCACTCGCAGCAAAAGCTACTTAGCTACCTCTTGTTACCCTGAAAGCCGAGGACCTAGACTGTGCTCTAAGGGCGCATTGCGGTGGCTGCAGGAAAGAGTGGGGGGACTGCGGAGGCCTGAGGGTGCCCTCAAAGGAGCGAGTGGCTCCTGGCCCTCGAGGCCGTGGAGGGAGCTCAGTCCGGCGGCTGCTCCTTCTGCAGCGAAGCCGCCGTGTTCTTCTTTCCTTCAGACTCCGCTGGGTCACCTTGGCAAGAACAGGGCCAGGGGATGGACTTGGCATAGAGAGATTCACAAGTGCCTTGTGGTTTCAAGTAGGACAGCCCGGGTAATTCCTTCTCCACTTGCCGTCGCGGCCTGTCACGTGCATTGATGATCTCCCACCGCCCTGTGTCCACCGGAACCTGGGACGGGAATTCTGTGCTGCTGTCGGTGGGAATTCGGAGCCAGCGCTGCCGAGCAGCCTTCCAGAGCCTCCCGCGCCTGCGTGTCTTAGTTAGATGTGTAGCTCGTTGGGAGAGCCGCTGTTGCTCCTGGAAAACCACCGGGAAGCGGTGAGAAACACGAAATGTATCGTAAGACTCGTCCGAGGTTTTCCTGCTAACCCAGTAATCGGAATATGCCTGTCTGCATTCAGCAGATAATTATTGAACATCTGCCGGAGGCCAGGCTGAACAGTTCTAGAGAGAGCTAGGATTTGATCGCAGCTCCCGAGGAGCTTACCGTGTCGTCGGGAAGCGAGACACACCTCGGCCACTACAGGAGGGTGTGGGGTAGTAAGTCCTGTGCGGGGCGGGTGCCCCAGGTTCTGTAGGAGCAGAGAAGATGCTGGTCTAAATTAGCCTGGCAGGTCAGGGGAGGCTGCCCAGAAGGTCTCGTGGTTCCTGGCGTATAGTCAGGGCCAGGAGATGGTCAAAGGAGCCGTGAGCTGTTGACCAGGGCGGTTGAAGGAGGTCTCCCAGGAATCTGGCGCGAATGGTAGAAAGGCCGCTCTGGCAGCTGTGCGGCCGGGAAAGGCCCGGGCCGAAGCGGGGGCTATGGAAAGGGCACAGCGCCGCCCAGCGGGGGCGGGGCCGGCCTGCGGTGAGGAGGTGCTGATGGCAGTGGGGAGGAGCCAGAGGACTCGGTGGAGGGCGAGGGAGGCCCTCCCTTCTTCGTGCACAGCCTCCCGGCACAGGCTTCTGCGTCTCTATCTCCCTGGCTTCCGGCAGAGCACACGGGCTTCTCCGCATCTGGGTCCCCTTCGTGTCACGGCTTCCTCGGGCCTCTGCGTTACTTTCCGTTCCCGCGTCCGTGTTCCGTCTTCTGAAATGTGTCCGTGTTTCGTCCAGACTGTCATTGAAGATGCTTTCCTCGGCCCCAGTGCCCCCTCCCCCTGCACAAGGGGTCAGGGAATTTTGTTTTTCTTTTTAGAAAGCATAAACTCACAGAATGGAGATTAAGTGCCTGTGTATATAGTGAATATTGAGACTCCAGCCTTCTCGCCCCCATTCCTCTGCCCAGAACAGCAGCAGCCGGGCACACGTCCTCCAGGAAGGCGAGTGGAAGAGTCTTCCTTGGTGGACTGACCTGCCCGAGAAAGGGACCTGAGCGCTGACTTCGGGGAACGCTCACCCCGGTCGTCCGGGCGATGGGCGCATGCACAGAGTGACCTCCCATGGTGCCTGCTCTCAGCTGTGCGCCCACGGCCGGGGACTGTCAGGCCGTGGAAGACGCTGATCTACCCACTGAAAAATACAGAGGGGAAGAGTCAGTGAATCGCAGCTCGAGGGAAGCAGACAGAGCAGAAAGACAAATGGAAATGGGAGAGGAGACTAAAGGATCAGTGCAGGAAAGCGAACCTTGAAATAGTAGCAGTGCCAGGAAGAGAAAACGGGAATCCACAAAATGATTCAAGAAAGTTTTTCAGAATTGAAAGACATGAATTTCCAGATCGAAAGGGCCCGCTGAATGCCCAGCAGGTGGTGGAAAGCAGACCCCCACCAGGCCCGTTACTGTCAGCCGTCAGAACACGGGGCCAGATGCTTCCCGATAAGTCTCTTGAGCTTACAGACCTCCCCTCGTTCATCTACTTTATTCCTGTGACTTACGCCTTTTTCCTCTCGTGCTCCCATTTATTGGGTATCAGGAGGAGAGGAGGGAGATGTGTCATCAGTCGGGCGTATCGAACCGGGAGCCCAGCATGCTTTGGAAATCTACTGACGTGCCCGTCGCTATTGACGCAGACTCATCACCCCCTCCCACCCATCCTGCCACTCGCTGGGTTAATAACCCTCTCACCCGCCCCGTCTGTGTGTCTTTCCCTCCTCAGTCCAGTCGGAATCTGGCTGTGCCAACATCGTGTCTGCAGCCCCGTGCCAGGCGGAGCCCCAGCAATATGAAGTACAGTTTGGACGCCTGCGGAACTTCCTCACCGGTGAGTGCTCAGCACTGGGGGCCCCTTCTCACGGAGGGTCCCCCAGAACCGGGAACGGCCCAGGTAGGGTGGGAGGCGCTGGAAGGTCAGAGGTAGGTGAACACGGCTCTTGCCTCAAACTCAGGGCCTGTTGGAATTTCTGCAAGTTCAGTGGCAAGGTTAAAATCTCTGAGGGCGAGGGCCCTGGGTGTGCTGCGCAGTTTTATCGACGGCCTTCACGGGGACCGCGACGCTAAGTCAGCCACGTGGAGAAACATGTTTAAACGCACGTGTTTGAAATGCACATTGGATGTCACTAATAATAATATAGTACCTGTCGAAAGGGCCTTAGAAATTGTAATTGAGATCAATTCGTGGGTGGTGTAATGACCCCTGAAACACAAAATCAGTAGTAGATCACTGTGTGACTTTTTAAATTAATCACTTTTTTAAAATGGAGTCACTTGGCCTCTCTGGGGCCTCTGCTTCCTCGTATATGAATTTAAAAAAGCATTTCAAAGGGGAAACCGACGGCCCTCACCCAGTCCTAAGATGACTGGTAATAATTTTAACCTTGGAAAGATCGTTGCAGTAAGAGAGGCCGTGTTGATTCTAGTTATTTTGTTGAGGACTTTCTTTATATAAAACAACTGGAGGTGTAAGAAACAAACCACTCTCTGCCCTCAAAGGATTGAGAGGAATGAGCATGTATTGGTTAGTGGGGAATTATGGTTTAAATACTCTGGAGCTGTTTTATTTTTCTTCCCTTATTTTGAATAGTCCTTGAATTAATAATTATTAATGGTAAAGATGCATAGGTGTCAACATGTAAACCAGAATAATATATCTAGTTTTACACACACTTAGAGTTGTCCTAATTTTACTTGACCCTCAGAATGGTTAGTTTTTTAAAGGAAAGAACCCCCATTTCCAGTATTCTGTGGTTGGGGAAATGGCCAAAATGTTACAGAAATTAAAGGTAACAATAAAACCCTAGAGAGGGTTATCTTATCGGTCTCACAGTTGTTGAGCGATGAAATTCATAAGTAGAGACTAATCTGCTAAATAGTTTCAAAAATGAAAAAAAAAGGTATTAAAGGTTTAATAAAGAGAGTTTATTATGTTTAACTGGAAAGAAGGAAATTCCATTAAGATCCTCATGTCATATGAATGTTAAATATCTCAGAACAGTGATCAGCCGCTTCCCATCTCCACTCAGGATAAAAAAAGAAACATTGAATTTATAAGAAGGATTTCATTCTGAGGTAAGCAAGCACTTGGAGACAGCGAGTTATTTTCATCATTGATGTTGGTTGTTAAGGCTTTAAGCAGTTTTAAAATTTTTAAGTCAGTTCTTAGAGAGCTAACTTCCTTGGTTTTTAAGAAATGTGATTGCTGCGTCTCCGTGGTAGATGTGCACCCCCCTCGGGTGGTGGGAAGCTGGCGTGGAAGGTGACAGGCCCAGCCCATCGCCTCTGTCTCATCCGCCCGGCCTGTGTCCATGCCAAGCGCCGACTCCATGCCAGGCTAGGTATTGCAGTGCCATATATTGATCACTAATGCGATTTATCCTGACGCAGTTTTCTGTTCATATTTCCCTCCTTTGGGCTCTTGGTGTTTTTCTTAAATATTTGCCAGAGCTCTTAAGGTAAAATAGCCATCCGCCCCTTGTACCTGATGATGCGTTTTTTCCTAATACGAGCCACCCTCTCTATTCCTGCCTCTTAGCTTCCCTTGCCCAGAACTTTAGATTTCAGTGCATTGTAATCTGTCAGCCTTTTCCTTTGCACTTCCATGTCTTGTTTCAAAACTGAGAAATTTGTCTGTTACGTTCTGTATAATTTAACTCTTTAACCCATTGGCCACAGATTACTTGGGAGGGGTGACGATACGTTTTCCCTACAGGCTGCTTTTCCTGGGACATTCCTCTCTACCCTCGGTCTCCGGAGAGCAGTCAGCCAAACCAAATGAACAAGTACCTCCTGAGTGTAGCGTGTAGTCTTTCATCTAAACTGGAAGCTAATCCTAACATAAGCGGTCTACAAGTAAAAGTTTTTAAATAAAGTTTAAGTTTGACCCTGGAAGTGTGTTTCACAGGCCAGTGTGGACTCAGCTGCTGAATGTTGTAGAGGGAGGAGCTGCCTGCGTTCGGGGTGAGGAGACAGTGGAGGTGGAGGCGGTCGGGGAAGGCCTTGCTGAGTGCAGGGCGGACTTGCGTTAGCACTTGGGAGGTGGGTTGCATTTTGGAAAACTGGAAGAGGAGGGGCGGGAGGACTTGGTACCTGGCAGGATGTGGGCAAAGGTGAATGGTGGCAGAGGTGGCGTTCTTTGCGCAGGACAGTGGGGGAGCCCGCTTCGTGGAGTGGGGCTTCCAGAGTGGAGATAGAGGCACACACCCTGGAGTCCGAGCTGTATCCCGTGTGATGGAGACGACCGTTGACATGACTTAGTCCGAAAGCAGTTTGTAAAAGGGTTGGTAAGAGGGGTGACCGGGAAGCCAGCCTAGAGTCCACCACAGTACTTGAGAAGTGAGGTGTGGGAATGGGAAGCAGGGCCTTGCTTTCATATCTGAACTAACCAAGGGGGAATCTGCACGCTCAGGAGTAAAGGAGGAGTAGCTGGGAATGTCTCAGGCTCTGGTGAGGGGGTGGAAGTGTATGAACAGAAGTCAGACGTGAGGATGTAACGGGTCTGGCTCGGAGGAGGTGGGCGCACGCTCTGTTAATTCTTCAACGTGGGAAGGCGATAAAGGGTCAGGCCAGGTGCTGTGGTGGGTGTTTCAGAGCGAAGGCCCAGGATGTCATCGTCAGTGGATCCAACCCTGCGGAGGAGCGAAGGAGAGTGAGGGCTGACAAGCCCAGTTTTTGTTTAATAAGTGTCCTTTTCTGCAAACTCCATGAAAAAAACCATTTTTTTCATGTTTCCCACCAGCAGAGTGGAGCGCCAGGCAGACATTCGTTACATAGTCAGTGGGTGGGTGGGTGGGTGGGTGGGTGGAAGGAAGGAAGGAAGGAAGGAAGGAAGGAAGGAAGGAAGGAAGGAAGGAAGGAAGGAAACACACTTTTCAGAGGCTGTTACTTTGTAATTAGAAAAATGTATTTTAAGCAAGTACACATTCGGTAAAATGTGCCGTGTATATAATGACTGCAAGGGAACGAGTTCAAACGAGAGTGAAGACTCACGTGAGCTTCACCTTGTTCCACATACAGAACATGTTGATTGAAATTTATTTTAAGCCCAACGTGCTGTTCTCTTCAGACAAGAGAAAAAGTGGCAGTTTTGAAACTATGAACTGAAACGAGTGAATTTCAGTAAGTTTTAAAGCAGCAAGCGCATCCCTGTTCTTGATGGCTAGATTTTTTCCTAAACTTACAAATTAAAATCCCTCTCATTTGGGAAAAGCCTGAAACTAAGATTTTAAGGAATTGAAAACAATCCTTCATCCCAGTAGACTACGTAGGAAGTCTGATCACTAAGAGTGGAACCTTTTTTTTTTTTTAATTAGTATTTTGGGAAAGAAATTTTTCAGAGGTCTTCTAAAAAATTATAGTATATAAGTCAATACCAAATCCGTATTAGTCAGTGTTCCCCAGAGAAATATAATCAATAGGGTGTATATATAGATTTATTTTAAGGAATTGGTTCGTGGATTGTGCAGGCTAACAGGTCCAAAATCTGCTGGGCTGGCCAGCAGGCTGGGGACCCAGGGAGGAGTTGCAGTTCCAATCCCAGGGCAGTGGGTGGGAGGGGACGGCAGAATTCCCTCTTCTAAGAAGGTCAGTCTTTCGTTCCCTTAAGGCCTTCAACCGATTAGATGAGGCTCACCTTCGTTATGATTGGGGATAATCTGCTTTACTCAAAGACTGCTCATTTAAATGTTAATCTCATCTAAAAAATACCTTCGCAGAAACCCTAGAACAATGTGTGACCCAGTATCTGGGCACTGTCCCCCAGCCAAGTTGACACGTGAAATAAACCGTCACAAGGCCCAGCCTCTGTCACCTTGGCACCGTATCCATCTCCTTCCTAAACCACACTTAATCTTCAAGTAAAGACGATTCACAAGGTTATAATTTCGCCTAACAAGATACAGCCCTGGGCACAACTGAAAACGTACAAATCCCGTCCCCAGAAGAAGAAGCAGAGTCCTTGGGTGGTGCTTGCTCTTGTGACTTCCCCTTACTTCAGTAGTATGGTGTAAAGTTAAGGATACTTATATACTGTAACAAAGTCATTATATAACTTAGGTTACATGGTAAGGGAGTGGGGGGGACACAGATGTTTGCATAGACACACAAATAATTTCATTCTTAGCAGAATAAGGGGGAAGATTCCTGACAATTACAGTCCTCGTTCCTGTAACTGGTCACGTGGTCTAGCTGGTATTTATTTATTTAAATATATCTTTATTGATTTCAGAGAGAAAGGGAGAGAGAGAAACATCAATGATGAGAGTCACTGATCGGCTGCCTCCTGCACGCCCCCTGCTGGGGATCGAGCCCACAGCCCGGGCATGTGCCCTGACCGGGAATCGAACCTCCATCACCTGGATCCCAGGTCGATGCTCAGCTGCTGGGCCACGCCCGGCCGGGCTCTAGCTGGTATTGATAACTACCTTCCATGTTCCCTCTGCCTTCAGCAGGCGCCTCAGCCAGTCCTGGTTATTTACCTGGCAGGTGACCCCACCTTCCTTCCTGAGGGGTCTGGGCCATAACTAGTCCTGCCTGAGCTGGGTTGTTGTAGTTTCCAGTGACCTTCACCACAGGGCACGTTAATGCCAAGAGGCACCCTATGGGATCTCCTGTACCCCGGACACACGCTCCCTTGCCTGTGTTGGGGGAGAGCAGTCCAGTTTCCCCCTGGAAGTAGGATCAGTCCCCCAGCCAGCACAGTAACCTGTTGATTCAGATGCACAAGGAGCCCAAAGTGGCCGGGTCACAGTCTTAATTAGCTTTCAGTTCATCTAAATATGTATTTAAGTAGGGACACTTTTATTCTGAAATGCATATGTTATACAATTAATTCGAGCAATAAAGTGAAATGGAGTATTGAGCAGAGATGGCATGCTGGTGTCATTTATCATCTGAGTGGGGAGGCAGGATTCCTAATGCACGTGGTTCCTAAATCTCGAGCCATGTGTGGGTTTCCTTTCATGAAAAAAAAAAAAAAAAACTAGCAGAAGTACTAAGTGTTGACAAAGCATTTTTATTATTTAAATATGAATAAACATTATACTAGTTATAAAACCTTATGCTTACTATATTTCTGTATGAAACCTAAATGCTTACAAGTAAATCATAAGCAAAACCCACAAAAGCAGTAAAGTCCAGGTTAACAGTGATTTGCTGCTCCACGTGGGCCCAGGGGTGGTGCTGACGGCTGCGACCAGGCCGGTTTCATTCCCCCTCCCCGAGGGCTGTGCCCCTCGATGGCCCTGCTCTCGCCACTTAGTTACGTGTCAGATACACCTGCTTTTCTTGTTAGCACGTGACAATTAAAGCTGTACACTTTTGAACATTCTTTGTCACAGTTTCATGGTGTTAAAGTCTCTAATTGGCACGTGGTGTAGGCCTAACGACATGAAAACACCTGGTTTGTAACCGATCGCTGCAAAAGAGAAGTTTTACCTTTTAACCAACAAAATCAGAATGAGCCACTGACAGGTACAGGACAGTTTGAATGAACGTTGTCATCTTAGCGTTAGGACACGCCAGCCTGGGTAGCCAGCCACGTTAGTGAACCCACTAAGATAAGTACTTTGCCATCCAATACTCCTGTAGGTGACGGAGGCCAAATGTCACCACAAAACAAAGTAGAGCATTCAAATCGTATGTCAGCACTTACTTGCTAAATGTCCATCAGATAATTCTGAACATACCGTGTTCATTGTTTTTTAATTATCAAGTTAAAAAGTTTCTTTGATGCCCACGGCATGGCTCAGTTGACGTAGGATCCAGGAGGTCACGGTTCGATTCCCGGTCAGGGCCCATGCCCGGGTTTCGGGCTCGATCCCCAGCAGGGGGCGTGCAGGAGGCAGCCGATCAGTGACTCTCTCATCATTGATGTTTCTCTCTCTCTCTCTCTCCCTCTCCCTTCCTCTCTCTGAAATCAATAAAGATTTTTTTTTTTTTTTAAAAGAAGTTTCCTTGAAGAACTCGTAGTCTCTCAAGAATACATCTGCAGACCTTCAGAGGTCTGACGCACCCAGTTCGAGAAACACTAATGTACTGGGGAAAAGACTAAACCTCGAAGATCTGGGTAGAAGCTACTGAATTGTTGGGCAAACGTAGGCAAGTCACTTAACCTCTCTGGGCATCACATTGCTATTTGTGGCCAAGTTCACCACCACATTCGCTGGACTTAAGAGCCATGCTCTTCCTTCCTCGGTCCAAAGGCTTGGACTTTGGCTCCCAGAATTCTTTGTTGGGCGTGTATTTCAGTCTCTAGCCTCAGAAAATAGGGTCCTGATAAGAAAGTGTGGCGTGATGGTGGGCTGCCCAGCGGGGTCCCATCGTTCCCGGAGATGCTGCCGGTTATAAAGCCCTGGCTCTTTTTCGTTGTAGATTCCGACTCCCAGCATAGCCACGAAGTGATGCCTCTCCTCTACCCTCTCTTTGTCTACCTCCATCTCAACCTGGTCCAGAGCAGTCCCAAGAGCACCGTGGAGAGTTTTTACAGTCGCTTCCATGGAATGTTTCTGCAAAACGCCAGCCAGAAGGATGTCATCGAGCAGCTACAGACCACTCAGACCATCCAGGACATCCTGTCCAACTTCAAGCTTCGAGCATTCCTAGACAACAAGTACGTGGTCCGTCTCCAGGAAGACAGCTACAACTACCTTATCCGCTACCTCCAGAGTGACAACAACACCGCCCTGTGCAGAGTCCTCACCCTGCACATCCACCTTGAAGTGCAGCCCGCCAAGAGAACGGACTACCAGCTCTACGCCAGCGGCAGCTCCTCGCGCAGCGAGGGCCACGGCCTAGAGCCGCCGGACGTGCCGGCGCCCATCCTGCAGAACGAGGCCGCGCTGGAGGTCCTGCAGGAGAGCATTAAGCGCGTCAAGGACGGCCCCCCCTCCCTCACCACCATCTGCTTCTATGCCTTCTACAACACGGAGCAGCTGCTGAACACCGCGGAAATCTCCCCAGACAGCAAGCTGCTGGCTGCCGGGTTTGACAACTCCTGCATAAAACTGTGGAGTTTACGATCCAAGAAGTTAAGAGCGGAACGCCATCAAGTGGACGTGTCCCGCATCCACCTGGCTTGTGATATCCTGGAGGAGGAGGTATGAGTATCGTTTTTTCTTCCCTACACCTGCCTGTGTGATGTGCTTAGAATGTTCTTTCCAGACGTGACCGATCTTGCGGAGAATGGATTCATTTTCCTCATCAGGTAGCAAAGCCAGACTAATGCCGGGTAACCCGTAGCCGTTGAATCCCGCTCGTGCCTCACCTCGGAAAAGATGAAAACCTTTTAGCAGCATTAACTGTACGTTACTAATGAACGGTCAGGATTCCTTACTGTCTGGAATGTGGATAACGCTGCTGAGCGTAATTAAAGGCCTTGAGCTGATAGTGAGACTTACAGTAAGCACCTGGGCGCGTGCATTTGTGCGAATGTAAACAATTACGAGTAAGATTTCTGGGTCAAGGGGGGTCTGCATTTTATTTATTTTTACTTTTTGGTTAATCCTTACCCAGGGATATTTTTTCCCCATTGATTTTTAGAGAGAGTGGAAGGGAGGGAGGGGGCGAGAGAGAGAGAGAGAAACATAGATGGGAGAGAGACACATGGATTGGTTGCCTCCCACACGAACCCCAGGGCCGGGGATCGAACCTACAACCCAGGCATGTGCCCTGACTGGGAATCAAACCACCCTTTCGGTGTACGGGACAGCACCCAGCCACCTGAGCCACACCGGCCAGGGTGGAAGCTAATGTCTTTAATATGTGAGCAACGTGGCAAAACCACAGACACTGAATCAAGGACTTGGTCTTCTTTTCAGTTATTTGTACACGACGGCCCTCCTCACTGCCAGCCTCCCACCCCCTCACCTAACAATACGTCGCCTGTATTTAAAGCCTCTTCGTTCTCTCCCCAGTCTGGTCATCTTTAAGTTTCAAAAGTAAAGAATTCAGTGTTGCGGATAATACTCAGTTCTGTAATTCATACAAAGAACTGTCGTTTAGATCTGTGTTGACCGGTGGGATTATAACGCAAGCCATATATGCAGTTATAATTTTCCCAGCAGCCACATTGAAAAGGTAAAAAGAAATAGTCAAAATTAATTCTAATAACGTATTTTGTTTGTATGGCAAAGATGTTATCACTTAACATGTACACAATATAAAACATTGCTGATGAAACCTGGTACTTTCTCCTTTCTGCCCCAGCCTTGGAAATCTGGTGTTTACACTTAGCGCGTGTGCACTGACGCTGACCGAGGCCCCGCGCCTGGTCGCGCTCATGTCCCGTGTAGACGGCAGCGCCTCACGGCTTCCAGCCCAGCCACGTTCAGTTCCTTTCGTTCCGCTGGGAGCTACTTGGAGAACAGCCCAAGGCTAAATTCCAGACCCCCCCAAAGTACTGCCGATCTGGGGGAGACCCGAGCGTGAGCCGCGGCCCTGGGGATGCCCCGTCCGGGGTAAACGTGCATAACGCGTCTGAGATTTCAGGGAGCCCGTGGTTGACCCAGGGCCAGCAAGCCACAGTGCAGGAGCTCATCAGACAGTATTTAAAGATCTGCGTATACTCCCTATTTCTAGTCTTTTTAAATTTTTATTTTCTGCGTGTTTTATAATGTACATTTTATAGTTTATTATTACATGAATATACTTGACATATTAAAAATTCCTCTTTGGGACGCATGCCCATTTCCTGGGAGGGTCAGTCAGTGGTAGGGGGTGTGGGGTGTAGTCCTGGATGAGAGGAAGGAGAGGGAATCTGGGGCCGGGCACCCGCATCAGCTGCTCGTTCAGGGTTCCATCTCGTCTGCTGAGGCCCTGGTGCGACGGGGTTGAGCTGCAGAGGAAACGTGGCTGGTGGTTTTACTCTGTGGTCCTGGCAAAGAGCAGAGAGTGATGGCAGGAACGTTCTGGTTTCCCTGCCTCCTGGTCCATAGCATCAACCAGGCCCCTTTCCACAGGCTGGAGACGTCAGTCGTCAAGACCCCTGGGAGTGCCAGCCTGGCTCCTGGGGCACCCTGCCCGCCTCTGACGTCAGGTCCCCACATGGGGGCCGCGAGGATCACTCCCATCCCCTCCTGCTCCAAAGGAAGGCGATTAAGCCTCAGAGAGCAATGTGTCCTTCACACCACCCCTACGTTTCAGAGGATCTTGGTTAATCTGTCCGGGTCGTCTCTGCTCCCACGGTTCTTACATAAACTTTCTGGCACAGAGCAGTGAGTCATTCTTGAAATTTTAAAGTGTTGTTGTAACCTCTTTGGAAAGGAAAATACTAATATTCTGGGTAACACTCAGTAGAACCTTAAGCTCCCAAGTGCTGATGTATTTTTAATGTCGGGTGTCTGAAATAGCGATTTTGAATATTCATGGACATCCATGTTTATTTTCTCTTAACTCTCTCCGGAGTATGTACATATTGGAGGCGTGTGTTTTATTTGAATTTAGTGGTTTTTAAGGAGAAGTTAAAAGGATGCCCCTTTCCTGTACAAGAACCTAAAGCTCGCAGAGATAGTAATTCCTACACCAGCGAAGGCAGCTGGTTTAAGAGCCTTCATCTCACTGCTCGCTCTGCTGGTGTTGACCATGACCCACTTTAACTGACGAAGTCCAGGGTGGAGACTCGCGCTAAGGAGCTCGCCTGGGACAGAAGGAAAGAGAAAGGGGTTCTGAACCCAGACAGTGTACCTGCGGGGAGAGGGTGGGGAGGGGCACTTTCTCCCCGGCGCCGTGGGCAGCGAGCTGTCTGCTGTCCTGCCCCACCCAGGAATTAGTCCCAAGACACACAGGAGTCACTTGGCTTTAAAGCAGGTTTGAATCCAGGCCTCGTTTTGTTACTTTGGAAAAATGTCTGAGACCCTCCAGAAAGTCACCGTTTTAAAACCGCACCTTTCTTTCTTTGTGGACACCAGCAGTTTATGCCTGGTCACGGGGCGCGTGTCATCGATTGACAACTGCGCCTTTCTGACTTGCTGTCCTGACGGGTCCGGGCTTTCTTTTGGCTCCGCTCCTGCAGTGGGTCTGTGTTAACCGTGAGCTGGGCCCGCGCCTGCCTCCAGCACTGACCCAGGCGTGGGAGCAGTGAGCCTGTCAGGATTCCTCTCAGTCCACTGGAAACAGAGAGCAATGTGGCTTATAAAGCGGCTAAACCTGACATGCCCATGGAATAAAAGAACTGGGAACTGAACGTAAATTCTAAAGTAAATCTTTTCAAATGCCGGATATCAGAATTAACGATGGGAGTCCTCACAGGCTGCCTTTTAACTGGCTATTGAAATCTGTTATCCTCAACCCAAGAGTACGATGCACAGCCATTGCTCGATAAGTATTAGCCTTGCATTTCTGTATCTTTGGATTGCATATAGCCTTGGCTGCACAGTGAATTTAAGGAACCCAGTTTATAAGCTGTACGGGGCTTTCCGCTCAGTTACGCCGTTATGAGCTGTTTTCCTGGGGTCGCCCTGAAGAGCAAGCCCACTGTCCTTTGCCAGGTAGATGCCCCATCCCCCGGAGATTTTGTTTTCCATGCAGACCCCTAACCGTTTCTCTTCTGTGTCCCCTTTGCACCACTCCTGACGTCCCCAGGATGATGAGGATGACACTGCGGGCGCAGAGATGAAGACCCTGCGGGGACACTGTGGACCAGTGTACAGCACGAGGTTCCTCGCAGACAGCTCAGGGCTGCTCTCCTGTTCCGAAGACATGTCCATCAGGTACTGGGACCTCGGGAGCTTCACCAACACTGTGTTGTACCAAGGACACGCCTACCCCGTGTGGGACCTGGACATCAGCCCCTATAGCCTGTACTTCGCCAGCGGGTCCCATGACCGCACCGCAAGGCTGTGGTCCTTCGATCGGACGTACCCGCTGAGAATATATGCAGGGCACCTGGCCGATGTGGACTGTGTCAAGTTCCACCCTAATTCAAACTACTTAGCCACAGGCTCGACCGACAAGACCGTCCGGCTGTGGAGCGCTCAGCAGGGGAACTCGGTGAGGCTCTTCACGGGCCACCGCGGCCCGGTGCTCTCGCTCGCCTTTTCCCCCAACGGTAAGTACTTGGCGTCGGCTGGCGAGGACCAGCGGTTGAAGCTATGGGACTTGGCCTCCGGGACCCTTTACAAAGAACTGCGAGGCCACACAGACAACATCACCAGCCTCACCTTCAGCCCGGACAGCGGCCTGATCGCCTCCGCGTCCATGGACAACTCCGTGCGGGTCTGGGACATCAGGAACAGCTACTGCAGCGCAGCAGCCGACGGCTCCTCCGGCGAGCTCGTGGGCGTGTACACCGGGCAGATGAGCAACGTCCTGAGCGTGCAGTTCATGGCCTGCAACCTTCTTCTAGTGACTGGAATCACGCAGGAAAATCAGGAACATTGATTTTTTCTTTTTTTTTTTTTTACCTTCGTTGTAACGGACTGGGGCCGCGTGGCGCGGAGGGCCCCGGGTCGCAAGTCTTATGATCGAATCACTGACTGACTGTGAACAACTCCCCACTTCTCCCCTTGTCCTGGGCAGACTCCTGAGCATGTCACCCCTTCGCTCAGCCCCCCGAATGTCAAGGACAGGGGAGGACCGGTGGTCGTCAGCGGACCTGAGCTCAAGAACTGAGATGCTCTGGAGGCCAGGTGGCAAGTTCTTACAAAGATGCCACCGTGTCCTCGCGTGAGCACCCTCCTGTCCGTCTCGTTTCCCCCTCTGTGAAACCACGATGCTGCTGACTTGGCCGGGCGTGGCATCGGGTCCGCGTGTCGCAGAGGGCGCTCAGGAGGAGCGAGCTGCGGGGCCGCGTGTCCTTGGTCACCGGGCGGAGGGCGTCCTCACTGGTGTACGGACGCTGGGGCTGGGGCTGGGACGAGGGAAGGGGGCAAGGATCACCCTGGGAAAGGCCTTTCCTTTCCCGTGATTACAGACCAGGATTTTTTTTATTATTGTTATTATAATTATAGTAATTATTATTATTATTGAGGAGGAACCTAGCACTGGCAGAGGGGCCGTCTCTGCTCCCGCCTTTCAGGTTTGACTCCTGGCACTGGCTGTGATACTTGGAATTTTGAGGTTCAGGGAATTCAGAGACTGTGGTAGCACAGTGTATTGTGAAAGGGAAGATTTTGGGCGACGGGGTCATCCCCGCCGACGCGTTTCTAGAGGTGGGTGGGTGGGTCTGACTGAGGAAGCCTTGGGCTCTTGCAGTGACGGTGGGAAAGAAAGGCTGTTTCGAGGCTGCACTTCTACGAGCAGGTCCCTCCCCTGAAAGGGCAGATTGTCGTAGAGAAATGAAAATAATTGGAGGTGATACAGCAAAAGGTAGAATTAGAAAACATTGAATTTCCCAATGAGCATTTTTTTTCAGAGGTGTGGCTTTCTCGGTCTTTTGCTCCTTGAGATCATCAGCTCCCACCTCCTGCATCGCAATAGCAGTTTAATAAACACTTTGTGAAACAAACTGTAAGTACGTGTGCACACATATGAAAACTATGAGGCTAAAGCAAGGTCTAATTTGTGGGGAAAGGATTAAATATTTCTGTTTTCTGAAAAGAGTTATTTTGTATTTTGTTTTCTATTAAAATGTATTTAGTTTCCAACAAAAGTGTTCGCATCTCATTTAAGCTGTGAGGAGAGGCGGGCGGCCGTCCTGCTGGACGCGGGCTCCCCTCTCCAGGGCGGGAGCCAGCTCCGCAGGCCGGCCTCGCCCCAGGGAGGTGCGTTCCCATCGCTGTTGTGTTGTGTTCAGCTTACTCTGGATCACGATTCCTTGGCATTCACGTGGATTATTGATAGCGTTTAATACTGTTCATGCATCCAGGATTGCCAGTTGCTGACCGGGGACACCCATTAGCCACCTAGAGTTACTTGGTAAGATGCTACTTCCAGTTTTCTTTAAAGACCCCGTTATGAAATCGCTAAGGGGCGTAAGAACTGTGTTATTGAATTTACTCAAACTATTTATTGAACAATTCCCAGATAACGGACTCGTTCAAAGATTTAAACGATGCCAGAATTTTTAACAGTGTACTTCGATACATAATTTTCTGGCAAGGACACCAGAATTATCAAGAAATTAAATAAGAAGACTCTAGAATTCTGTGCCAAAAAACTTTTTTACTTGAGCCTAAGGTGCTAAATAATAGGAAATGTTTCTTATAGATAAAAATATATATTTGAGACATTGTAAGAAGGATCCTTTGGCAACTTAGCCAGACAGCATCACTTTCCACAGCGTCGGCAGGAAACGCCTAGCATTCAAATGTGCTCTTTTCTATAATAAGAATTCTTAAGCCGGATTGTAGGGCGTGTTGCTAGAAATAATGAAATTCATAAATTGGACTGAATCATTCTCAGAAGTGGCAATAGCACTGCTCTGGAAGGTTTTCTGTCTGTTTTTTTTTTAATGCGGAATTTCTTTGATTAAACACAAACGTGTTGGGTCGGTCAGTCTTCACATCATCGATCATGTATATATACTTTGTGATTTCGATTGAAGCTCTTAATGATCTGCGTGCTTGCCCTCCTTTTTTTCTTTTGTGAGCTAATTTCAATGTGGGGTAATTGGACTTTATAGAATGCCCCTCGCAACTTCCCCAAAATCTTGGAAATACTCTGAGGGGTGTGTATGTGTGTTTATGTCCACTGGGTGCACAGAGAACGTGGTCACCCTCTTCAGGTTGCTCTCTTGTGTTCTGTCTTCAGAGCAATCCTAGGATGTGGACAGGTCTGGTGATACTACCGTTTTGTATTTGAAATACCTAAAGCCTAGAAAAGCTATATAATTTATTTTTTGGAATAAAGAAACTTTGGAGTATTCAGTTATTTTGAACCACAATGACAAATCTCTGTGACGTGTATGAGGTGGAGGTGGGGGGGCAGCTGAAATTTCTTAGACCGACATGCTCAGAAAATCGGACTGTAATTTTAATTTAGCAATAGACCAGTCGGCCAAAAGAAAGAAAATTTACGGTAAAAGAAAATAATAAATAGAAAAACGAAACAATCTGAATTTTTTTAATTCAAGGTCCAGCTTCTAAGGATATGATGACTAGCTTTTCATCTGTTTTATTTGTGTATTAAAAATGTCTTGGTTGTATAAAAAAATATTTGAGTATGTAGGCTTCTCATTTCGCTGTTGCCCAGATTGGTATTTCAGTATTTGGATTAAAAACTTAGTCTGTACTTCAACTTGGCTTTCAGTTGCATGTTTTAGAAAAGCGTCCATGAAATCTATGCCCAGCGCACACCAAAAATTCATATTCCCGACGCCTCCGTGGCCGCCAGATGACTCTGAAACTGCTTTGTGGGGAACGGAATCCTCCCAGATTAGAGCTACAAGCGGCGACATCCACCTGCCTCCCGAGTCTTGTTAAGAGTTTGAGCCGAACTGACCACACACGCCGGGGAGGCAAGATCACAAATGCTCCCAAGAATAGCAGTGTTGCAGCTTCTGTGCATTTGAAATATGGAGGGACCTTCAGTGTCGAGGGAAGAGAAACACAAATTTTTCGACAGAATGATTCCATTTAGAGTTCAGACAAAACCAACTATATATTTGAGTATGTGTCCAAAGACTACAAAACTAAAGGGGGTGGGGAGGCTCCTGGTCAGGAAGGGATGCTAGAAGGCCGGGGTGTTATCCGGAACTGTGTACGTGGTGCAAAGAGGTTTTATAGCAGTGTGTTTAAAATGTTTCTAAAAGAGCAAAAAGTTGATGAAGTGGGAAGTGGAGCTAGTGGCACAGACAGACCTTGAACCACTTGGAGGGGGGCAGAGACGGAGACACGTGGAATCAAGAAAGACTTGTTTTTGTTTGTTTTGATGAAAGTTCCTAAAGCAGGAGCTTTCAAACTTTTAGACCTCAACCAACAGTAAAAAATATATTTTACAGCCCGGCCGGTGTGGCTCAGTTGGTTGAGTGTCGTCCCATGAACCAGGAGGTCCTCGGTTTGATTCCCAGTCAGGGCACACACCAGGGTTGCAGGCTCGATTTCCAGTAGGGCGTGCGTGCCGGAGGCAAGCGATTGATGTTTCTCTCTCATCGATGTTTATCACTCTTTCCTTTTCTCTTTTTCTCTCTGAAATCAATAAAAGTGCGTGTGTGCGTGTGGGGGGGGGGGGGCCTTGGGAGAAATCCTAGAGACAATTTTTAAATGCTCCGTCAAACATGTATTTGGGGGAACAGAGGAGAAAACTCAGATACTCAAAAACTTGGACTCAGTATAAAAATGTTTTATATATACATATATATTTTACACTGTGACCCAGTATTCATATGTACTGGGTTATACCAAATCTAAGACTTGTTGATTATAAGAGGCACCATTATTTTATGTACCATTTTTTAAATTCATCAAATGATGAACAACATGCTTTCTTGTCACTTTCATGTTCTATTTTATTTTATTCAAAGCACTTTCAGACTTAGTTTGTATAACATAAGTGAAGTTCATTGGTATTAGTGTTTCTAAATCTCTTACACTGAGTCCTTTCACATCCGTTCCCCAAGGTTTGGTGTTGGCCAAACCTTCCTTATCTTTCTTAGGTGTCAACAGAAGGCTTTCAGGAAACAACCAGGCTTCTTGTCTCTTCCTTAAGTTGCTCTTAAACATTTTGCTGATGGAAATAACCAGTGGTTGCAGGGATGGAGTCCTGCACCTAACTGACCCACTTTACATGTCAACTGCCGCCTGGCCAAGAGCAGCTGCAAGGTGCTGTTCAGTTGTAAGTCCTGTTCTCTCCTTCCAGAAATGTTCAAAAAAATTTATAATTACATTTGAGACTCAACAGGGTAGTACATAAAAAATATTTCCATATGTGATGTACTGTGATATATAATTTTTATTATTGGTCACAACCCACTAATTAGTTTCATGGTCCACTAATGAGGCCATTACCTGCCAAATGGACATTGCTGCGGTGGGACCTGAGTGCTGGGGAGAGGAGCCCAGAATTGGGAGGAGTAGAGACGAAGGTCATTGCCAACGGACAGGACAAGGTGGGGGCTGGGGTCAGAAGTCCTGGGGGCTTCCCACCAGCCGCTGCCAGAGCACACAGAGGCCTGCTAACCACCTGCAGGGCCTGACATGGGCTTCTACTTGTGTGCAGTGCCCATCCAGCCATGGGCCAAAACACCATAATAAGGACCCCTGAGTCTCATCAACAGTACAGTCCCTGCCGTGTCTCTGGTCCCACCCTGCTGGGCTCTGAGCAATATTTAAATGAATTGGAGGCAGGCCAGTAGTTAATGTTCCTTCTTTTCTCTATTCTTGGACCTGTTCTCCCAGGGCCTTAGTTCTGATGACATAGTTCTTGCAGCCAGTGGTTAGTCCATTGTTTTTTGAAGGTCCTATAGATCTTCCCTGGCTCCCCCACCCTTCCACCTTCTTGTGAATGATGAAGGTGAACTGTAAAGGGTGAATCCCTTGAGGAGTAGGAAGTTTTCCCTTCTCTGCCAGTTTGTTTTCAGTGGGGCCCACATTAGAGCAGTGGGATTGGCATTTCTATTATCAATATTCAGCCAGAGAAAAGTAACGGTAAAATATTAAGAAACACTTTTGAGCCTTTTTTTTTTGGTCTGTGGGACATTTGGGGGTGAGGGATGGAGGCAGGTAAATAGAAAGAAGGTAGGAGGGATAATAAGAGCTACCAGTTATAGAACAGGTGCTCTGTGTCAGGCATGTGCTAGATGCCAGACATTAGCGATAAATTAGATGGTGTTCAACTGGTGCCTCCATTTCTCAGTGAATAAAGAGGCCTTGCTCACACTAGGTACTCAGACATCATTGAATGGAAATGTTTGCTTGTAGGTTGAATATCGGCATTGTTTGCTTAAGATATGCCTGCTTCTGTTAAGTTCAAGAAATTCCTATGAACATTAATGCCATAGATTTAGCGTATTAACAAAAACCAAATACCTAAAATATTTCTAGCTGGTCAATTGGAGTGATAGCACCCATCTACTGATGGGGTATTCTGCAAGCTCAAGAAAAATGATGCTAAGCATGGTCCAGAATTTCAAGATAATATAAAAGGTCCCTTTACACTTAGCACTACTTCAACAAAGCCCTCTAAATATTCATAGGTGGTACCCCCTTCTAGAGGAAGTTATCAGGACTGTTTGATGTAGAGGGAATATTTTATGCTTCCAGATTTGTCCAACTGGCACCTCCATTTTTCAGTTGAGAGAGGCCAGTCTTCAGAATAGCAGGTACTTGGACATCTGAAATGTTTGCATACAGGTGGAATGCTAACAATATTTTCTAAGACTACCTGACAAGTTGTTTGGTTTTCTTTTTTGGTAAATGTGCTAAACAGTTCAAGAAATTCCTACCTGATAAGGGAAATAGACATACAAGCCCAGGAAGCACAGAGAGTCCCCAACAAATGAACCCAAAGAGGCCCACACAAAGACACATCATAATTAAAATGTCAAAGTTAAAGACAAATAGAGAATCTTAAAAGCAGCAAGAGAAAAGCAGTTAGTTACCTACAAGGGAGCTCCCAAAAGACTTAGCTGATTTCTCAACAGAAACATTTCAGGCCAGAAGGGATGGGCATGAAACAATCAACGTGATGAAAAGCAGGATCTGCAACCAAGACTACCCAGCAAGGCTGTCATTTAGAATCAAAGGACAATAAAGAGCTTCTGAGACAAGACAAAGCTAAGGGATTTCATCACCACCAAACCAACATTACATGAAATGTGAAAGGGACTTTTTTAAGAAGATGACGTTTTTAAAAAGATCAAAGATGCCCGGCCAGGCGTGGCTCAGCAGTTGAGCGTCGACCTAGGATCCAGGCAATCGGGGTTCGATTCCCTGTCAGGGCACATGCCCGGGTTATGGGCTTGATCAATGACTCTCTCATCATTGATGTTTCTATCTTTCTCTCCCTCTCCCTTCCTCTCTCTGAAATCAATAAAGATGTATTTTTAAAAAATAATAAATAAAGAATAAAAAGATCAAAGAAAGTCCTCATCTGGGCAGGAGTAATTGGCTCTGAGCATCAAGGGGGGGCAGAGCTGCCGTCCCAGAGTGAGGGTAATGGTCGCTCAGGTGGTCCACTTGGGCACCTGTTGATACTCCATTCCCAATTGTGACCATTCAGAAGTGCAGCCACCCTGACCTGAGGAGGTGGTGGTTACCAGAGGATCAGACCCCTCAGAGATGAGGTTTGGGGTTATGCCACCAAATCAGCCACCAAAACTAGTAGACGTGACAGTGGGGCAAGAGGAATTTGGAGTAGATAGTGGAGGAGGGAATCAGTGTGTATGAGTTGTGGTGCTGAGACCAATAGCAATGACAGGCTATAGTTCATCTCACTGACCTCCCTATTTCAAGTACCCCATGGGATGAACATACACAGGTACCTGGAGGAGCTTCTCCCCAATGTATGAAGTACAGCCCTGTACCTGTGAATACCCACTCATTTGAAAATAGGGTATTTACATATATAATTGATTGTGAAATGATATTATCCTGGATTTAAGATGGGTCTTAAATTCAATGACTGGTGTCCTTGCAGAGAAAAGACAAGATTTTAGGCACAGAAACATAGAGGGGAAGGCCATGTGAAGACAGAGATTGGAGTTACGCAGCTACAAGCCAAGGAATATTGAGAACTGCCAGCAGCCACCAGCAGCGAGCAGGGAGGCGTGGGACAGATATTCCTCAGAGCCACCAGAAGAAGCCAATGCTGCCAATACCTTAATTTCACATTTCTGGCCTCCAGACTCTGAAAGAATAAATGCCCATGGTTTGAACTCACCAAGTTTGTAGCAATTTGTTATGATAACCCTAAGGCTATCATACAGACAGCTTGGCTAGTTTTAAAAAATCTTTAGTTCACACATTCTTTCTTTGAGGTTTTTTTCCTTTTAGTTGCCTTACTTTGTGTGTTATTTTTGGAAGTGTGAAGGCTAAAGGCTAATTGTCTTGCCCTTGCAAGTTGATTTATTTTTGTACCCAGAGGCTTTGAGGATTTTTCCTTTACCTTTAAAGTCTAATCATTTTATTATATGTCTTAGAATTGATTATTCTGTATCAATTTTCTCAAGTAGCTGTGGGATCTTTTTAAAAAAAATATCTATTGATTTTTTAGAAAGAGAGGAAGGGAGAGAGAGAGATAGAAACATCAATGAGAGAGGAACATGGGTTGGCTGCCTCCTGCGAGTCCCCTACTGGGGATCGAGCCTGAAAGCTGGGCATGTGCCCTGACTGGGAATCAAACTGGTGACCTCTTGGTTCCTGGGTAGACACTTAACCAGAGCCACATGAACTGGGCTCTTTAAATAGTAGATTCAGATTATTTTTACTTGTTTGCAATGTTTTCTTGGATTATAGGTTGGCATATTAGCCCTGGCGTATTGTTTTGCTTTGCTTTCTCCAATTATAACAATTTTGGACCTTCTTTGCCAATCTTCCATTTCAGCCACCTACTCTCTGGCCCTTTTTCTTTCTTGCTTTTTCTCATTAATATTCTTTTGATTGTTTTCCTGCATCTTTTCAATGCTTTTATTCTTTTTTCTTTTTTTTTTTTGAAACTATTCTTTCTTGGGTCCTTTATCATTTCATCTTCAATTCTGAGATTCCTCAACTCTCCCATTCCTTTCTTGAGTTCAACTCATTTCCTTTCTATTTTTCAAAATTTACTTGGTTCTTAGTTTATTAATTTCTGATTCAAGGTGTTTTTCATATCCCAAACGCTTGGTTGGAGATATTCAATTTAACTTTGGGTATTAGGTAACAATTTTCTTCTGCTTTGTCTTCGTTTTGGGGGAAGGAATTTTTATCAGCTGAAATGCTTTTATTTTCTGTTTCCTACTTATTATAAGTTTCATGTTGATGAAAACTCTCGATGCCTTCTATGAATAGTGCTGGTGGTTTGGGGTTAGGTTACATGATTGCGAGTTCACAAGTGCCCTCTTTGGTCAGCATACTAAAGTGCCATTTATTTAATGGATGGCTCTCTTTTTGAAGAGGGTGGGAAAGGAACGTATGATCTTTGATTTTGGTTCTTGCAGGATCCTGTATTTCTTCTTCTTTTTCTCTGTACCACCGAATCTCCAAAAAATACTTCTATCTTCTTACAGCCTCTCTCCCTTTTAGGGGAAATTAACCTTGAGTCATGTCTAAATTATTTCTCTGCAGGTGTTTTAATCCACTAAACTCTTTAAAACACAAACAAACATATTTATATTGCTAAGTTCTTGTCTCTCTTGTGATTTTAGGTGGGTTTTAGACCCCTTTCTCCACTCTTCCCTCTTTTCTTCTTTTCACAGTGTTTCTGGAGTCCTTCCCCAGCTCTGTTCAAAGCTTTGTGGCAGAAGCTAGAAAAATATCGCTGGTAGAAATTGGTATTATTTTTCTATTTACTGGTAATTTGAGGTTTGTAATTACGTTATAGGTATGGAACCTGTGTGGTTTTATTTGTTCTGTTACTCCATATAGTTTTGGGAACATGTATGGAAAGCATCATATTTCATTGTCCACAGTTACCAAACATCCCCAGGGCTTCTTTATTTATTATCCTAGATCCTAGATTCACTTCAGTAAGTTAAAAAACAACAACAACTTTGAGTGTTTACCTGGAATTATGTTAGATCTATAAATTAATATGAAGGAACTGACTTGGCTGTTAGGCATATGCTCTGGAAACTGACCCCCAGACTTCAAATCCTCATCTGCCACCTACAATTTATCTGATCTTGGGCAAATTGCTTCACAGCTTTGGGCTTCAGCTTCTTCATTTGTTTAAAAACAAAACAAAAAAAAAAACATTCAAAAGTTCTGTAATTATGTGTATAAATTAGTTAACATAGAACCTGTTACGTATCAGGAAACATGATAATTACAACATCATTATATTATTATTATGTTCTTCACATCCCTTTTCATTTATATGTTGATATTTGTGTTCTGCTATTAAGTCTTTGTTAGACATGAATATCAGGGCTAATGAATGCCATCAGGGCTAATTCATGTGGAAGTTACCCTTTTTCTACACTTCAGAGCAGTTTATATACCACGGGAATTGCTTCCTCTTTGAAAATTGGAACGTGCCCGGCCGGGCGTGGTCGACCTAGGATCCAGGCGATCGGGGTTCAATTCCCAGTCAGGGCACTTGCCCGGTTGCAGGCTTGATCAATGACTCTCATCATTGATGTTTCTCTCTCTCTCTCTCCCTCTCCTTTCCTCTCTCTGAAACCAATAAAGATAAATGTCACTTTTTGAGGCCAAAAAAAATTGGAACGAACTTGCCAAGCACATTTTTATGTTTCTTCCCTTTTTTCTATACAGATTATCTTTTATTGTTTTCTTAATTTTAGCTTATTTTTGAATAGATGGTGGAAATCCAAAAGTTACAAAGAACACCGACCCTTATTCATTTCTCCCCAGAGACAACCAGTTCCTTTGGAATCCTCCCAAATAGTTTCTGTGAACATATGAATATAAGTACATGTGAAAGTGTGTGTTTTTAACACAAATGTACCATACTATGCACACATTTGTGTACCTTGCCCTTCTGCATTGTACATCTCAGGATATGGGTCCAAACTGGTGCATGGAGAGCTGCCTTGGTAGCTCCTGGGGGTCTGGGGGCCGCCTGTGGCATTCCTTGGCTCGACGCATTATTCCCTGGTTAGCTGCGTGACCCCCATCTCTGTCTGCATTACCACATGGCATTCTCCCTGTGCCTCTCTGTCTTCACATCGCCCTCTGCATATAATGATACCCTACTCCTGCTCCAATATGACTTTGTCTTAACTAATTATATCTGTCACAATTCTGTTTCCAAATAAGATCACATTCTGAGGTCCTGGGGTTAGGATTTCAACCTGTAAAGGGTGGGGCGGAAGTAGGTTTACAGTTGTGAGTATGCGAAACAGAGTTTTCTTGTATTGTTACTTATTATGTTATTTCCCAGTAGGAACTGGGGCAGTATATTACTTTCTAGGGAGGACACATTTGAAACCATAACCACCTTTCTGTAGAATCTTTTGGGAGGAGGTGTGTGTGCATCAGAGAGAGAGAGAGAAATGTAAATGCCAAGGATGCTGACCCTTCGGCATACGCTGCACTGAGCCTGCCCGAGTCACATTTCTAGGAGATCAAGTTACAGCTTCGGCACCCACTGTGAGCACACAGAGAAGTTACCTGAAGCTTCAGTTGACTTTGGAGGAATTTACAAGCATTTCTGCACCTGCTTCCCACCGCCCTGTGTGCTCCACCTTCAGCCATCTCCCGGCCCCCCGGCCCCCCTGCCCCCCTGCCCTGGACAGCAGGAGCTGCAAGCTTGTTCAGAGAGGGGTGTACTGAGACGGGTCAAAGGGCACCGCCACCCCCCAATCAGATCGCAGGCTGCAGGCCAGGGAGACTTCTGCCTGCCTCCTGTGCTACTGTGCTCCGTGGGCGCACACACCCCCCGCCCTGCTGTCCTGCTGAGCTCCCTTGTCACCCTTTGAGAAGGACAAGAACCCACAGGTGGAACTGTCCTTGAAGTGATCCCAACTGCTCTCAAGTTTCGGTCAAAAGAAGTCCTTTTTGAATTTGACACCTGTTGGCCACAAAACCTATTAAGAGTGTATTCAGTGAAGGCCAGATTTTACTGCTTGGTGCAATCACACCTCCACCGAGAGTCCTTCTGTCTTTTTTTTTTTTGGGGGGGGGGGCAGGATTCAAACTTTTGCTTATTGTCTCAGAATTAATGTGCAACCTTTCCTTGCTTTGCTGTAGTATGTTTTTTTACTATTAATCCAGTCATATCTTAACTGCTTTGCTTCTTTCTTCCCCAAACACACCTTAGAGCATTTCTTGCCCTTTCCAGTGGCCAAGGAATTTTTATCCTCATTTCTAAAAAGACAGAAGTTATCTTTATTTCCAAGTGGGAGTATATGTTACTGGTTTGCATTATTATGACCGCTTCTGATTTGAATTACATACACACGCACACACACACACATATATGTCATTTTTAGTATATATTTAGTGTAGGTCATTTTTGTGTGTGATGACTACGTAAGTCCAGATGATCCTTCTGCCAATATTTACTTCCTATTCCATCCCCCCATTGTATTTTTTAAAGCCATGGACATTTTCTTTATATTTTATGCTAGTATGTAATTCTTGCCTCCTATATTATATGACAGCTAGCTGGGATTTTTTTTTTTTTTAAACATGACAATTTTGTTGGGGATCCTTATTTTCAGATGATTATCTGGCTGGTTTTTAGAAATGCAAACAACAGAGAGAGTTTTTGTTTTTTTAATTAGCTACGCTCGAGTTATTTTTCTGTTGACTCCAGGCCCCGGAGAGCACTGGCTGAAAAGCCTGGTGGACATCATTGTGGGGACAGCAGAAAGCCAAGGCCGGCCCTGCCTTCCCCAGCTCTTGCAGCAGCCGCAGGCAGCAACAGTTCTCTGGAAAGTGGGAAAGAGGATATAAGAAGGTTACATATGAGTTAAAATTGTTACTTTCTCTCCAACCGGGAGAATGGCATCAACACAATCTTCCCCAGAAGGAACATGCCTCCTTACAAATCGGCGGTCTGGATGTTAACCTGCACCCTGTGTTCTAGAGTTTAGACAGCAATGAGGAGCTAACCTAAGTTGTGGTGAACTTGGGGGGGCTCCATGCTTACCAGGGCCTAAGAGGCTGGAATTTTGGGGACGGCATGCCTCCTGCTCACTTCACGAGAACACTTACAACTATGATTTAATTCCAACTATTATCAGTACTGCCCCTAAAAAATTCTACACCTACCAGTTCCCCAGGTAGGGCGAGGTAAGTGAGCCACGCTCCTGGGGGCGAATTTTAAGGAGGCCCTAAAAAGCCTCAGTAATCAAGTAAAGAATGTTTTAATGCAAAAATTTTTTTAAAAACCAAGTTGGCAAACTAGGCCAGCTGCTAACGGCCTACCTCTGCAAATAAGGTTTTCAGAGCTCCGATGAGTGTGAGAAAAGAGAGAGGCAGGATCGTGCATTTGAAATTTTGATATATTGCTCATCATGCATTTTTTCCATTCATTTTTTTTTAATTGTATTAAAATATTACTCTTGATTATTGAGGGTTTTTTCCTTCTTCTTCTTCTCGGGATCCATAAATCTTGCAATTGAAGCAAGTGCCTCTCACTAGCCTCAAAATACTTACCAGCCAAAAAAGCTCCCCGCCGTCCTCAGCCTGGACGCGTAAGAGCCAGGCCGGTCCCCCATCCCTCCGCGCACAGAGGCCCCCCACGAGGTCGCGTGGGTGCCAGTGGGTCCCGGGGCCTCGCCTCCAGTTTTCCGGGCACGTGTGCTAACATACAAGGCGCTCTGCGGGGACCCCGCTCTTTGCACCTGGACGGCCCGGCCGCCTCCGCTTTTGCACCGGGGCTCACGTCTTCCCCAGAGTCACCCAAGCGTCGCTCTCCGCCAGCCACAGCGCCTGGGAGAGCCGAGCGGGCCCGCGGCGCCGGTCCTTGCAGCTGCGCCCCCGCGCTCGGCGGCGGGACGCGGGGAGATGGGACCCGCCCCTGCCCGAGTCTCCGCGGCCCCGCCCCCGGCCCCGCCCCCGCTCCGCTCGCGGCGCCGGCGCCTAGTATCGTGTTATCGCGTCTGCGCGCTCAGCGTAGTCCGCCGCGTGAGAAACGGCTCGCGCCGCTCCCAGGTTCTGACCCGCGGGGACTGAAAAAGCGTGAAAAAGCTCCCGGCGCGCCAGTGCGCAGGCGCAGCGGTGCTCCCCGCGTCCCTCCGCCGGGTCCCTGACGGCGCGGGTGGAGCGCCCGGCGCTCGCCTGCCCAGTGGGGGGCGCCAGCAGGAGGGCGCCCGAGGCCAGAGTGGGCGCTCCGGAGGGCGTGGTGCGGCCGGAGGGGCGCGGCCCGGGGCAGGCGCGTGGAGCGCCGGCCTGATGAAGTGGGTGACGGCGGGTGACAGCGGGCGGGGCGGCGGGCGGCGCCGAGTGCACGCCCTCCGCTCGGCCGGGCCGGGAGGGTCCTGGGGCTCGGTGCGCGCCGGGCCGGGCGGCTGAGACACTCGGCTGCGACGCGGCGCCATGCGCGGGGCCCCGGCCTGGCCCCTGCGGCTGCTCGTGAGGCGGGGCCCGCTCGCCTGCGCGTGGACTCCGGCCGCCCGCGCCCCAGTGTCCCGGCCGCAGCCAACCGGCCTGGGGCCACCTCGGCTTTGGGGCGCGGGGCTCCTCGGGGATGCGGCGGCCGCGCGACTCCCACGCCGCTGGACCAGCAGCTGCCCGGGCGGCGGCCCCGGCGGCGGCGGCGCGGGCCTCGCGCGGCTCCTGGGGCTGTGCGCGCGACCCCCCGGCGCCCCCCGGCTCCCGCGCGCCGTGTTCCCGGGCGGCCCCGCCGCAGCCGCCCGCGCGGGGGGCGAGGCCTGGCGGCGCGGGCCGGCGGTGCCTGCGGCCGCGGCGACGCCTGAGGACGACCCGCGGCTGCGCCCCGCGGCGGCCGGGCGCTCGGAGGCCCAGAAGCTCCTGGGGCTGGCGTACCCCGAGCGCCGGCGGCTGGCAGGTAGGGCCCCCGCCCTCCTCCGTCCCCTCCCCGGCCAGCACCCCCGCAGAGCGCGCGGCCCCGGGCCCCGGGCGGCCGGGCACCTGCCTGAAGACCCGTTTTGCGCCGTTGCGTTAGCGTGACACGCGTTGTCCGAGGGGAACGGGGTCTCCTTGGCAGTGCGGGTCTGTTCCTCTTTGGCTCCGCCGGCGTGCTCAGAATCCGCGGGGTTTTGTTTTGGTTTTGCGTTTCTTATTGTTAGAAACCAGCCCTAGTCAAGCACGCCTCTTCCGTGTTACTCTGTAAGACATTGTTTCTTTCCTTTAGACAAGTGTGTTAGGCAGGCGGGCAGCGTTGCCCTGTGAGGCAGGGAAAGTAAACGCTTTTAGAAACAAAATCCAGGCAAACAGAGACGATTTGCCGAAACTCCTCCTTTTTAGGCATAATTAGAGAAATGTTTAAGTGTAGAGTTTTTCGGGGTCCCTCTAAATCTTGATTTCTTTCATTGTGCGCCCAGGCCCTGGGGCTCCTTTGGTGAGCAGAAAGGAAACTGCCCCTGCGGGGGGCTTCCAGCAGAGGGGGGTGCGGTGGGGTGGGGGTGGGGGGAGGCACATGAATGAAATGATCGTGTGGTTAGAGAGAGGCACAGGCGCGTCTGTGATGAAGGCTTGGAAAGGGGCCCGTGGGCCCCCCCTGCAGCACCTGAACCCGGTGAGCGTGCACGGTCTGTGCTGCAGAACCACGGCCTCAGACAGGACGCTCCTGCACGCGGGAGCCTGTCACCTCTCGGTCACTGCTGAAGCTCAGGGGCGTTCTTGGTGTCACGGAAGCATAAAGAGAATTATTTCGTCGCTTGGTTGTATGTAGATTTTGATGGAAATAAAGATCCTGTTTTCTTCTTAAAGGAAAGTTTTGAAAGTAGGCGCCCTCCGGGACTGAGCTGCTGGAGAGCGCCGCCGTGTGTGGTTCCAGTTCCCGTCTCTGGTTCTCCGCGTGTGCGGCACAGAGCAGGGGCCCCAGTGCCTTAGATGGAGGGGCTGGTGATGCTACGAGCAGGCCCAGGCTGAGGCCTAAATTTAGAGACCCTGAGCTCTGCTCTGCAGGGTGTACAGGAAGGTTCTTAGGTGGGAGGCTTTTCTGGCGCCTGCATATGCTCGGCCCTCCTGGGCAGCCCAGCCCGGCCTCTCTCCTGACTGTCGTCTCTGTACCCTTGTTCCATGTTCCCACATGCTCTGCAGTGCTGGTGTATTGGGAAGACAGCCTTAAATAAGGCAAGGGCTATGCCTCCTTTTATTTTAAGAAGGGGAGCTATTTTGATATGCCGCACTGAATAATTGTTAACGTAAAATTTTAGGAAATAAGTCTGGGGTTGTACGATAACTTTTTAAAACTTTTAAAACAGATAATTAAATACAGGGTGTCCCCAAAAATATATATACACACACTTTAACAGCTGATAGCTCAGTTTTGAAAATGGAATGTATTTTCATAAACTCTTCCTTTATAATTATTCAAAGTGTGTGTATACATTTTTTTGGGACACCCTATACATATTGTATCTTATGAAGGAATCTGCCAAAAAGCCCTTATTAGGACATATGTTTTCCTCATAAGTCATTATATAGGATATATTGAAGCCAATCTGGATGTTGGCATTGGTGGGATTAAGAGGAAGTGAGGGGTCATCATACATTTGTAACTTACCGTCATAAGAACAGCCCCAGATGTTGGCACATCTCTTTAAAGTGCTGGAGATAAAGAGCAGTTGTGTGTGTGCGCCTATTTTTAATCAAGAGACCAAAGAAAGCTGAGTTGAAGAGAAGGAACTCCAATGTTAATTTGTTAATTTTTAGAAAAACAAATACAAAAATCTTTTTCAAACATTCAGCTATGCACTTGAACAACAATATTTTCAACTGTTGGCAGCAGTTTGTGAATATGCCACCTGAACTGTGTGACCAGGAAACTTTGATCTTAAGAAATTTGTATCAGGAACTTAAAAACAGGGCCTCCTGTCTGAAATGTTTACGGATGTGTGCGGAGAAGGGTTAGCATTATTTCCATTCCCAGCCCCTTGCCCCTCCTTCCCACACCACACTGAGTGTAGGAATTTGCAGCTATCTTTCTGCAGCTGTGACCTACACAGTTGCTCTCTCCAGTCTTTTTCCACTGATAATTCTTCATCTTATCACTTAACCAAAGGAGTCTTAAAATATGCAGGGGCTCCCCAGGAACCCCATGTGGACTGATGGGATAAGGAGTGATTGGTCAGAGCCCTCTTGCTGCACCTAGCAGATAGAAGAGGCCGCTAGGTCTCTAGCCATCCCAGCGAGTCGACTAGGCAGGAGGAAAGAGCATACATCAAGTTGGACCGTCGGAGTGAGCTGTGAGATTATAGTGGTGCTGCCAGCCTAGCAGTCCTTTGTGTGGTGGGCCTCTGTGCACAGAGGCAGCTTCCCTCCCCCACACTCCCCAGGCTGGACCTAGTCAAACTGTAAAGGTGCACATCCATCACACACACACACCCTCCCCTCCCCTGGCATGTTCATTTCAGGCCTCTGTGGAGGGTCTGGGAGGGCGCCTCTAACTTAAATTCCTGATAAGGTTTTGTGTGGCTTTAGATTAGGACTATTCTTAGAACCTGATGGCCTCCAGGAGCTTTTGCTGAATTTGTAATGTTTTATGAAGACACACCATGAATTGACCAAAATAAATAGAGTATAAACCGGTGGATGCAGTGAGCAAGGAGACAAGGTGTAGTACTTAGAGCCACCGTCTCCTGAAGCCCATGTCCGGGCAGAGGTTCTGACCCAGACAGTGAGTCTGAACCTTTGACGTGGGGACTGACTGCTCCAGAAAGCCAGGGATGTTTGCTTGCTATGGAAATGCCATATTTCAAAGAAAACATTAACATTCTGTTATCTTGATTGATTAATATTTTGGATATATTGGGTCAAATCGAATATTACTAAAATTAATTTTACCTGTTCCTTTTACTATTTTTAATGTGACAACTAGAAAACCATGATATGCCTACAGGACAGCAAGTGCTAGAGCCAAAGGCAGGCCTTCCTGTTGTTAATATGGCACAAGTGCCTAACTCTTTATCACATGCTCACAGTTTGGCCTTGCACCAGACCTGCCAGGGCTCAGATCTTTGTTCTGCAGATCACTCCACGAACCTGAGAAGTTTCCTGAACTCTCTGCTTCCTGCTAGTCTGTCAGCCCCTTATGTCTTCACTTCCTTCCCCACCCAGCCTAGATGCCAGGTTCCTTCACTTCAGCCTCTAACGAGCACACCTGCTGTGTTCCTTCGTTCCCTGTAATACCCACCTGTGTCCATAAAAATGCCCCCTAGGCACCTGAAAATTCAACATGACTAAAAACCAAAGTTACCTGAAGCTGCCTTTCCTCCTCTGTCCCTTCTCTCAGGGACTGATAAGCCAGACCCGTGGTCATTCTTGACTCCTTGCAGTGACAGCCGTGATAAATAGCTAATATTCATTGTTTACTAGATACTGGGCTCTGTGCCAGATGCTTTGCATGTGTATTTAGTTTACTGCTCACAACATTTCCATGTGGAGCAATTACTTTTATCACCATTTTACAGATGAAGAAACTGAAGCACAGAGAGGTTGAGGGACTCAAGGTCAGACAGCCAGGTGGCAGAGTTAGGGTGTTGACCCTGTTAGTCCCAACTCCAGAGACAGCCCACCAAATCCAGCATCAGGTCCTGCAGAGTCTAGTTCTTAAAAATATCTCCAGTCTTTGCCACCCTTATCCCCTTTGCCCCACCCTAGTTCGCCCTAGTTGCCCTCTCACCTGTCCGTCCGTTCGTCTGCTGCTGTGCTGGTCTCCAGTCCTCTCCTTTCACTGAATGCACCCTGAGTGGATTATTTAAACTCACGTCTGACTGTCACTCCACACCTGAAGCCCTTTGAAGCCTGCCTTGCTGTATAATCTGAACCTGCTACCTCTGCACTTTATTTCCAGTTCTCTTCCCCGTGCACACCGAGGTCCTTGCTGCAGCTGTACCCTGCAGCCTCTCTGCTCCCTGGTCCACCCGAGCCCCAGGCTAGGCTGGTGCTGTTTTCTCTGCTTGGAATGTGGGAAGATGAGGAAAACCAGAATGTGGTTCTGCGTTACACGAACTGGGTGGCCTTGTGCAAGTTCGTCACCTGTCTGTGCTGGAGTTTCCTCTCTGAAAAACCCAGAATGATGGGAAGGTTGTTGGGAGGATTGGAGGAGGCAATGGGTATCCAATGCTTAAGATAGGGCTGGGGACTCCTTAGTGCTGCGTCGTTAGTCCTTGAGTGACAGCGGGTAGCTGTGTCTGTGCAACAGGCAGATGTACAGGTGGTAGGTATGCTTTACAGCTTCCTCCCCCACCCCAAACCTCTGTTCTTCCTCCGGCCGCCTCCCAGAGCCCTTCACCCCAGTCTACATTTTAGGTTTTCTTTCCTCTTTTTTTCACCGAATGCCATGATTTAGTAAAGTGAGGGTAACAGAAAGATAGTTTATCTGTTAAGAGACAGATAACAGAAGTTGCCAAAGCCCCTTCCTTGTAAGATAGAAGCAGGCAAGAGGCTTAACCGTGGAGAAAAGGTGGAGGAGAATTTCAGGGCTGCAGGATGCTCATCACGTCGAGTTTAGGGAGAAATCTGAAATAGTTATGATGCAAGTCTAAATTATTCATTAATGCCAAAGACAGTAATATGTAATAAACCTTCGGTTAACAGGATCCACCAAAAGCTGAACAAATCTTCTGTTTTACCTTTGTCTACATTCAGCTTGTAGGAGAAAAGAGGCAAATGGCAATAAAACAAGCCTGTAATCTTTTTTTTTTTTTAATTAAATGAAAAAAAGTGAGGGGATATCCTGGAATGAGTTTGGAAGTAGCTAAATTCCTTCCTCGTTGTAATTATTATCATTACCATGTAAGAACCAGTGTTCAGAATCAAAATCAGGACATTTCCTTCATGAAACACAGCACCTGCTTTTGGAATCATAACTTTGAACTAGAGGATGGACCTTTACATTATACTTTTGGGAGTATTTGCCAAGGCAAAAGAACAGACTAGAAAGGTTAATGACCAGTGAAAGATGAAACCCGAGGCTTTCAGATTAACCCCTAGTTCACTAGGACACCTGTTTCTGGAGCATGCCCGTTCTTGGTGAGTGTGTCTGCAGAACCCCAAGTTAGACAGCCTCTCTGCCCTTTGGGCTTTCAGGCCTTCTTGGCATTTGAAAGCAAGACCCGGCTCTTAAAAATAAAATGAAATGGCCCTTGGCCCGGTTCACGTTATTTAAATTGTGATTATGGGATTATAAGCCAGTCCCGTGGACTTTCCAGCTCTGTGCAAAGGAGTCATTTCCACGTGTACTTTCTGAGCCACCAGAACTTACATTCCTGCTTAGGCTGTTGAAGAACTTCTCTCTGATTTTTATGCCTCCTTTGTCAAAGTTCAGTTTATTTATTCGTTTATTCAACAGATATTTACTGAGCTTTTACCATGTGCCCTTGCCTGTAGGCAGTGGGGTTACAACAGTAAACAAAACAGACACAAGTATTTTAGGTCCTGTTGGAGAGATAGACAGTAAACAAGCGAGACATTTCGAATGCCTAGAGGTGGGAAGCGCCAGGAGTGAGGCAGGCAGTGTTGGGCATTTGTGGGGGTTTTGGGTTTTTTTTAAATATATCTTTATTGATTTCAGAAAGGGGAAGGGAGAGAGAGTGAGAAACATCAATGATGAGAGAGTCGCCATTGAACCACTGCCTCCTGCACACCCCGAGCTGGGGATCATGCCCGCAACCCAGGCATGTGCCCTGACCGGGAATTAAACCACAATCTCCTGGATCTTAGGTCAATGTTCAGCTGTTGAGCCACACCCGGCCGGGCAGGCATTTGTGTTTTAATAAGGTCATCAGAGCAGGTCCTTCTGAGAACAGGACATAGGCCATCTCAAGGAGGAGAGAGAGCGATGGTGTGAAATGTTCTCTATTTAAAAGTTTCGCATTTCACCTAGAGCCCCATTCACCTACTAAATAACCAGTTGGCACAGAGTTTACAGTCTTTTTATTAAAGTTACATAAAACTAATACCTCAAACTCAAGTGTTAGCGTTAGGCAAAACAAATAGAGAAGCAACAACTGTTTGCAGGGTGCTGGGAACTCCCATCTCTGGGGACTCAATCCATGTTGTGCTCCCTTAAACTCACCCACCACTGACTCTCTAGTGGTGGCACTAATGGAGTTCCTAATAGGACCAAACTCAAAAGGCACACAGTGGCACATACCCTGCCCCCGTCACCCAGTACCACTCTTCAGAAGGAACCTGCGTTACCTGCTTCTTGCTGCTCTCCCGAGATGTTGTGTGTGTGTTTAGACTGAGAAAACCAAGCAAAAAAGCCCCTCAAACGTAAACTTATGTGTGCTGGACTTTTTCCAGTCACAGTCTGTCTTGGTGGATCGCTCATGTCAGTGCCTATAGAGTTATCTTATTTCTCTTTAATGCCTGCATAATGTTCATAAAATAAATGCTCCACGGTTGACTTAACTTACTTTCCATTGATGTCTGTTTAGGATATTTTGAATCTTTTGCTGGGATAAGCAATACTGTAATGAAAATCCTTGAATGTACGATTTTGCTTACACTCAGTAGTGTATAAGTTAGATTCATAGAGGTGGACTTGCTAGATCAAAGGGAACGATTATTCACGTTTTGATCGTGATGACCAGATGGCTACCTGTTGCAATGGTACCATTTACACTCCCACTAACAGTGTAAGTGCCTCTTCCCACAGCTTCACCAACACAGTGTGTTATCCAACTCTGATCTTTATCAACCCAGTAAATGAAACATGCTCTATCTTTGTAGTTTAGTTGTGTTCCTCTTGTTATGATTGCAATTATCTGTGATATTTTCCTTTTTTCATAAGACTCTATCCCCTTTGTCTGTATTTTAGGTGTGCTGACAATTATGTTTTTATTTTCATATCAGGCTGACATTCCGGTGTTTTATTCCCCAAAGCAATAATATTAAGAAAGGACATATCTGGGGGTTGGTGGGTGAGTGGGTGGGTGGGGAGAGGTTAACCAAAGAATTTATATGCATATATGCATAACCCAAGGACACAGACAATAGTGTGGTGAAGGACTGGGGAGGGGAGTGGGTGCGGGGTGGAAGGGGTCAATGGCAGGAAGAGGGACATCTGGGATATTTTGAACAGTAAAAAAAAAAAAAAAAAAGACATATCACATGTGTAATGAATTCCTGTTTCTGCTTTCCAACATTGACTTAAAGTGTTTTGAAATACTAGATGTAATCAAGAGCTTTACCTGCTCTTGATTTGATCTGTAAGCTGAGATACAGTCAGATGCCAAGGAATAACAATGTATAGCATGAATGTAGAAAAAAATATCTGAGATGAGCACCCAGATCAAGAGTCAGGAAGGGCCCTGGCCAGTGAGGCTCAGTTGGTGGAGCATCATCCTGTGCACCGAAAGGTCGCTGGCTGGATTCCCAGTCAGGGCACATGCCCAGGTCGTAGGTTCAGTCCCGGTCGGGGTGCAAGTAGGAGGCAGCCGATTGATGTTTCTCTCTCTCCCTCTCCCTTCCTCTCTCTCTAAAATCAATAAAAACATTTTTTTTTTTTTTTTAAAGAAAAGAGGCAGGAAGGAAGGCCAGACAGATTTTTGTCGTTAGCTCTGTTACTCCTCGCTAGGGGCAGATGGTCAGGTCAGGGTAACACAAGACAGTTTGGGTATTAGATATGATCAGTCCCTCCCCACGGTCAGTGTACTTGCTCTGGCCCTAGAACCCGTTTGGTTTTTCCCTTTAGTCGGGTCTGGGAGCCAAGGGAGGAAGTCACATCACCCTGCCCCTTTGCTAAAGAGCCAGTGACCCTGAGGGCTGCCTGTGTTTTCTAGCCGCAGTTGGGTTCCTAGCCGTGTCCAGTGTCATCACCATGTCGGCTCCCTTCTTCCTGGGGAAGATCATCGACGTCATTTACACAAACCCCGCCGTGGACCAGAGCAGCAGCCTAACCCGCCTCTGCCTGGGACTCAGCGGCGTGTTCCTGTGTGGCGCTGCGGCCAACGCGGTTCGTGTCTACCTCATGCAGACTTCAGGTAGGCACACCCCTCACCCTGGACGAGTGAGTCTCCCAGGAACGTGACGGGGAGCCAGGTGGGTGTCTGTGCTCTGGTCTTTTCCTCTTTTCCCCATCCCACTCAGTGGGGACACTGGCCCGATGTTGGAGCTATGAACTGTCGTAGATCAACTACTGTCTCCTCACTCTTTTTACATGAATTGGAGTTGAGCTGCGAGGGAAGTAGCCCTGTGTGTTTTCTGGGAGGTGTGATTACAAGGCCTTCACGCAGGATGCTGGAGCTGTGGGCCCTTTCGAGAGCTACTCCAGGCTGGTGTTTCCCCTTCAGCAGGAGCTGGGTGGTACCTGGACAGTATGTCTTTGTCAAGGCCTGGTTGCTAACAGGCTGGTGACTACCACAATAATGACAGAGCTGGGACGCCCGACTCCATGTCGGTTGCTTGCCATTTAGCTAATAAAATAAATACTCTGTAGATAATTAACCAGTTGTTGCCATTTGAACAGGAAAGGGTTGCCAAGGAAGGACACAATTAGCTTTTGAACAGTTAATGTAGTAAAACCGCTTTGTAAATAATATTTTTTAAGAACCTCTCAGTCGCGTTATATATGTATTACCAGTGTAGCCTCCTCAGCATCCACAGTCTGCAGTTACTAAGAGGAAATTAATGGTCGTTACTAGCAGCTTCCTGTCCATCTGCCAGCGCTCAGGTGAGCCTGTTCCCAGGGATCAAGAGGGCAGCAGAGGAGCCTCCGAGGCCGCAGCACTGAGAAGAGGTGATGACCTCAGGCCAAGCTGCTGTGAGTTAGGAGCCGGGCCCCTGCTGATCCTGCTCCTGTTTGCTTTGCAGGTCAGCGCATCGTGAATAGGCTGAGAGCTGCCTTATTCTCCTCCGTTCTGAGGCAGGAGGTCGCTTTCTTCGACAAGACTCGCACAGGAGAATTGATTAACCGCCTCTCCTCAGACACTGCGCTCCTGGGGCGCTCAGTGACGGAAAACCTCTCAGATGGGCTCAGGGCGGGGGCCCAGGCTTCTGTCGGTATTGGCATGATGGTATGTCGGCCTGGCTTTCATTGATACCTCTGGTCAGGGCTTGGCCTGCGCAGGCCTCTCTTGCATGGGATGAGCTCCGGGTGGGCTGTTCTTATCACTGTAGCCACTGAGCCAAGAGCTCTGCCCCAGAGGCTGTAGGAACACAGACACTGCCTCTCCCCACGTGGCTCTGGCACCTACATTTCCCCAGAATACAGTCTTATCTGGAGAATGGACCCTCACATTTAGAGAAGATTACATTGTTACCTGGGTTTTTTGAGAATGTGGAAGGCAGAAAGGAGCAACAGGAGCAACAGGTGGAAGGGACCCTCTGGGTGCTGAGCAGTGGGTTAGAGGAAAGACAGCAAGTTACCCCCCTCCCCCAAGGCACGGCCACTGCCCTGCTATCTTGGGAAGCCCAGGGATCACTCCCTGTCCTCTCGCAGGAAAGAAAATCAGTCCCGTCCTCCTGTGCACAGAAGTAGATATGTCCTCTAAGGGGATCTCTCTCCACATCCACAGCCTTTGTTTCTTTCCTAACTGATGGCTTGAGCACCTTCACGTCTGCCTGCCTCCTGTCTCCAAACCACATTTCTCCTCAGACCTGCATTGCTGCTTAGTGGAAATGTGGTGTAAGCCACATATGTAATTTACCATTCTCTAGTGGCCACATTTTATTTTATTTTTTATTTTTAAATATATCTTTATTGATTTCAGAGAGATGGAAGGGAGAGGGGGAGAGAGAGAGAGAGAGAGAGAGAGAGGTAGAAACGTAATGATGAGAGGGTCGTCTTTGGTCAGCTGCCTCCTGCACCCCCCCGACTGGGCATTGAGCCTACAACCCAGGCATGTGCCCTGACGGGGAATCGAACCCCGATCTCCTGGATCCTAGGTCAATGCTCAACTGCTGAGCCACGCCTGGCCGGGCTAGTGGCCACATTTTAAAGATGAGTTTCATTTGAATAATATATTTTGTTATCAGTTCAACATCTAATTAATATAAAATTATTAATCAGATATTTTATATTATTTTTTCATATTAAGATTTCAAAATCCAGTGTGTATTTTATACATCTCAGCCAGGTGCTGAATTTTCATGGGAAAACACTTGGTCTCTATTCAAATTTCATAAACTCTGCAGTTGAAAAGTAGGTTGACAGACCAGGCTTTCTAGGCACACTTAAAACTTTACGAATGACTGGGATAGAAATGGAGCATCATTTTTTAAATTTTAATTTTCAATTAGTTAGAATTAGATAAAATTAAAAATTCAGCTCCTCAGTCACACTGACCACATTTCAGGTGCTCAGCAGCCACGTGAGGCTCACTTCAACCAGTGCAGTCCTAGACCCCCAGAGTTAGAACTGTAGGTACCGTCCCACAGGAGGAAAGGCACGGGCTTTGCCCTCTCCGTGTTCCGTGTCACAGAATGATGTGTTGCCAGAGCGAGCCTGTCATTCTGACTTGTAGAATGGAAAACAACTTTGAAATCTCTTATTTTCCCAGCCAAGAGAAAAGCAAGGCTCTGAAAGAAGACCCCTCCTGCACCACAGCATTTCCAAATATCAGTGTTCTGGGCTCAGGAAGAGATTGGAACCTCTTTTTATAACAGTTAAGGATGTTTCAGTTGGCTAATCAGAAAGGGCCTGTCTTAGCTCAGGCCAAATAACAAAGTACCACAGACTAGGTGGCTCAAACAACAGATTTATTTCTCATAGTTCTGGAGGCTGGAAGTCCCAAGACCCCCTGTGTTGGCAAAATAGGTTCATTCTGAGGCCCCTTTTCTTGGCTTCTAGGCAGCTGCCATCTTGCTGTGTGTTCACAGGGCGTTTCCTCAGTGCTCATGTGGAGAAAGCGGGCATTCTGGCATCTCTTATAATGACACTAATCCTATTGGATCAGGGTCCCACTGTTATCACCTCATTTCACCTTCATTACTTTCTTAGAGTCCCCATCTCTAAATATAGCCACACTGGGATTAGGGCTGCAGCATATGAATTTGGGGGGTGGGGGTGAGCACAAACATTCAGCCCATGACAGGGCCTTGTGAGGTGGCATCACCTGGGACCTGGTCTTCTGCTCTAGGAACAGAGTATGCTTCGTTTCTCTTGCACAGCTCCCTGGACCTGATTTATGGTAAACCAACTAAGAAGAACCCAACAATGTCTAGGCCATACGGCCAGCTTAGTAATTCAGACGTGGCCTCTTCCTTCCTAGAATTAAGATGTGTGGTCCTGCTACTCCAGCACTCCTTTGTGCTGACAGGATCCTGTGTTAGTCTCCAGGTTATTACAGTGGTACCTCAGTTTTTGAACGTCTCCATTGACAAACATGCCTCAGAAGTCGAACATGCCACTCAGCTTCCGCTGAGTGCAAGATCCTGATGCCTAGCTGTCGGCTGTTGATCCCTCGGTTTTCAAACATTTCAAAACTTGAACGGCCTTCCAGAACAGGTTACATTTGAAAACCAAGGTACCACTGTACTAAGCATGGAACCAGAGCAAGGGAGGTAGGTGGTCTGAGACAGCCCACTCAGGTCCTGGGGAACCCCGATGGATGTTCCTGCATCACTTCAGAGGACACCCCATGCACTTGGTTCACTCGAGCTTAGGTGCATTCAGGCCCCAGAACTGTCAGGCCTACCCTGATTGCCTCACTGCCTGTGCATGTATCCCTGTGTGACATCATCCCAGCGCCCTCTGGACTGTGTGGCTCACCTGCTCAGGGTGAATCATTCCTGCCTCGGAGCCTTATGCACTTGGACCGCATTATGCCTGAAGTTATCTCCTCCCTCTTTCACCTGCTTTCTCTAAGTCCCACCTCTCTTCTCCCCTTGGATGAAACTCCATGCGGGTCATTTCTCTCCCAGGCACCTGGGATAGCGTTTGCTGCAGGTAGGCATTCAGTACCGAGTTGTTGAATGAGTCAACAAGTGACTGGTTGTTCTTTCCATTACTTTACATTTCAGTCTGCAACTTTTCCCCAGCATTTTTGGAGAGCCTTGTACTGATTATACTATTTTCTGTGCAAATGAGATTTGGCAGATTTTAGTAATTCGTTGAAGAGATGCTAGTACCGTTTAAAATACAATCACCAAATTTCAGGGTTGACAGGAAACCCCACCACGTTACTTCTAGAATTTGGCTGTTCCTTCTTTGAGCAGCTCCAAGTGTTAAGAATCTCCTCCTTATGCTGTGTTCAGATCCACTGTGCTTCAGTCCACCGAGCCACAGAAACTGCTGTAACCTTTCTTCCACTGTTGCTCATGTCCTCCTGCCAATCTCTTTCATCTGCCTGCCACATGGTGTAGTGTTTTTGGTCTCTACCATCTTGGTCATTGCAGTGGGGCTCTGTGCTGTGGTGGTTCATTGTCCTTGAGGTGGTCCAGACTTGAGGACAGAATTCCTGCTGTGGCCCAGGCAGCGTGAGCAGAGTGGGCCTCTTCCCTCACTCCCATCCTGCCTCCCCTCTCTGCTGTTGAACAGCATGGTCTGAGGGACGCAGCATTGTACCAGCAGTGGTCCAGCATGGAGAGTAAAATATTTCCACCCTTTCTGCAGCAGCTCTTGATCACGTGACTTCTGTGTGGCATGCCGAATATTCATGGGTTTTATCAAGATCAAAAATGTCTAAAAAGTTCCACAGCCCATCTATTCATTGAAACACACACACCCTTACAGTGGGTAAATGAGAATTCCTTGCTACTCTGTAACAAACACCTTTTGGCTTTTGTCTTTGACAGTTTTTTGTCTCACCCCATCTGGCCACTTTTGTTTTGAGTGTGGTGCCTCCAATATCCATCCTTGCTGTGATTTATGGACGATATCTACGGAAACTGACCAAAGTCACTCAGGATTCCCTGGCACAAGCCACTCAGGTAAAGGCCCTTCCTTGGCTTGGTCTCCACTGAGTGAGCTCAGAGCCAAGGCACCAGTGGGCAGACCCTAAGAAATGTGCTTGGGCTTTTCAAAAAGTACTTACTTTTCCTTACGTTAGACCCCAAGATCCTAGATACCTAAAGTACTCTGCCTCTTAGACTAGATTCCTACCTACACATCAGAGTAGATCCAACTTAACTGAACTTTGTATGGACTTCTTTCTTCTTTCTGTCACTATTTCTTGTAGGACAAAAAAGCTAATCATGTTTTCAAAACAATTTCTGGATGACACTCTACTTTTCATTAATTAATAAAGGTAGCTCTGCAGTGCTGTCCAATAATTGTCTTTTTTAAAAATTAAAAATAATTGTTATATTTTCATATTATAAAAACCATATATTTTCTTACTGAAAATTTGAAAATATAAAGAGAAAAAATAACATGCATAATCCTGCCTCGAACATTACTGACATTTTGGAGTCTGTCCTTTTTATATATCTTTTTCTCTGCATAAAGATATATTTCTGTATCTAGCTACCTACCCTCCTGTTTATCTTTCTACCTCTATATAAGACGTGCAAATGTATAGATTGGTGTTTCCAAAAATAAGGTGGTTCTGTATACTCTCCTGTGAAACGTACTTTTGACTTAGTCATGTGTCACAAGCAGCTTTCCATTGATAGTGTCTTAAAAATGAGAGCCAGTGTTTAATTGTGCCTCTAGAAATCCCGAAACACAACCTTGCTCCCTGAAAGGCTTTTGTTGTTCCCCCAGCTAGCTGAGGAACGGATTGGAAACATAAGGACTGTTCGAGCTTTTGGGAAAGAAACGACTGAAATAGAGAAATACGCCAGCAAAGTGGACTTTGTGATGCAGTTAGCGAGGAAGGAGGCGTTGGCTCGGGCCGGCTTCTTCGGAGCAGTAAGTGCATCAGTGTGAAAGAGTGAAGGAGGCGGACGTTGTCCCTGGGAGAGGTTTTTATTGGGACTCCTGCCATGAATAGAAGATGCTTCTGTTCTACCTCAGGACTGAGAATTGCCTTTAACATATTTTTGTGAAAGAGAAAGAAAACAAGAAAGGTAATTAAAGAAAAGGCAATGGGCGGCGAGACCGGATAGTCCAGGCTTGGCACTGACTCTCAAAGTGGGGTCTGGACTTTCACCTGGGAGCTGGTTAGACATGCAGACTGTGCTCCACTCCAGACTTACTGAATCGGAGATTCCCGGGCAGGGCCGGCCATCTGTGCTTTGACAGGTTCCCCTGCCATTCTGATGCAGACAGCTGAGACTCACTGAGGGTTAACCAGAGTAACCTCAGTGTATTTCACGAAGGAAGTATAAAAAAATTGAACACAATGAACTCACATAGGACACTGAACTAGAAAATCACCACGAGGGCAAATTCATAACACATTCAAACTGGAAAGAACTTTACAGGTGATGCATAATGGCCGTGATTCAACAGATGAGCAAACAGGCCCAGAGAAGGCAGCACTTCACGGAGACCACACGTCTAACACGGGTCACGGTGGGTCAGAGGTCCCGGACTCCAGCTTCCCGGTCCAACCTTTACCCAGTGCATCACTTTAGAACATATGAACACGCATGCTGGCATCCAGTTAGGGAAGGAATCCTTAATATTTTTTTCCTTTGTAAACTGACTACATAGAGTAAAATAGGAATCTTATGGTGACTTAGCTTCTAGGTTTCTGTGTTGATGAGGTTATTTCTTTCAATATTGCAATATTTTGAAAGTATTTCTTTAATTTCAAATAAAGAAGTACTTTCCAGATAAAATTTATGTTTTCAGATAAAAACATAATATTTTGGAAAAATCTTGCTGTGATAGTTAAATGCAGAAAGGAAAATATATGCCGTGTTAATGCTTCGGTTTGGTTTCCCCCTGACTTCTGTGTTTTCTTCGTTCGGCAGACGGGGCTCTCCGGGAACCTGATTGTGCTTTCTGTCCTGTACAAAGGAGGGCTGCTGATGGGCAGTGCCCACATGACAGTGGGTGAACTCTCTTCCTTCCTAATGTATGCTTTCTGGGTTGGACTGAGCATTGGAGGTATATAATTTACATAGGCTCGGGGTGTTACAAAGGGAAAATCAGGTCCTAGTTTCATCTAAAATGAAAACTTAACTTTCCTATTACTCCATCTCTCAGCAATTCACCTGAAAAAACCATTTCCTAGAATGTCATTCCAACTTGACTTTAAAAGAAAAAATAAAGATACGAGTGTGATCCTCCCACATAGGCAAGCAGTTCCGTGGTTGGGAGGTTTAGGATTGTGGGAGGCCACATGTCACTCGCTGAGCTCCGGGTCACTCAGAAGCAGGATTTTCTAACCTGCACAGCTCGTTCACTTTGCTCATAGAATGAACGTGGGAGGAGGACAGTGCTGACCAGGTGCACACAGGGAACCGCAGGCCTGTGGTGGGATTGTTTCCTGTTTGGCAGATCACGGGGGAATAAGATTCCTCTTGTACAAATTCAGCCATGTTCAAAACTAACAAACAGTCAAAACTACAAATTAGAAAGTGCACAAAACAGAGTTGCTTGCCTAGGTCAAGAATCTCAGTTCAGCTTTTTTTGTCTCTTCCTGGGTGAAGCTGTGTGAAGTCGGAGGTTTTCATTTTGAGTCTTTGGTTCCCACCTGACCCAGAAGTTCTGTTCTGAACCTTTCCTGCATCCCCACCACATCTTTGTCCATCCATCAACAGACACCTAGGCTGCTTCCATACCTTGGCTATTGCAAATCATGCTGCAGTGAACCTAGGGCTGCATATATCTTTTCGAATTAGTGTTTCCATCTTCTTTGGATAAATTTTCAGAGTAGAATTGCTGGGTCATATGGTACTTGTATTTTTTTATTTTTTGAGGACCCTTCATACTGTTTTCCATAGTGGCTGTACCATTTTACAATCCCACCAACAGTGCCCACAAGTTCGCATTTCTTCACATCCTATCCAGTGCTTATCATTTGTTGACTTTTTGACAATAGCCATTCTGACAGGCGTGAGATGATATTGTGGTTTTGATTCACATTTCCCTGGTGACTAGTGATGTTGAGCATCTTTTTTGTATCTGTTGGCCATCTCTATTCCTACATGAAATGTTTATTCAAGTCAGAAAACTCAGAAATAAACCCATGATCATATGGTCAACTACTCTACAACAAGGGAGACAAGAAATTACAATAGGGAAATGACAGCCTCATCAATAAATTGTGTCAAGAAAACTGAATAGATATATGAGAAAAAAAGAAACTGAACCACTCCCTTACGTTATATGCAAAACCAAACTCAAAATAGATTAAATAATTAAATATGAAACCTGAAACCATAAAACTCCTAGAAGAAAACATAGGCAGTAAACTCCCTTGGACATCAGTCTTAGCAATATTTTTCAGATATGTCTCCCTGGGCAAAGGGAACAAAAGAAGAAATAAACAAATGGGACTACGTCAGATTGAAAAGTTTTTGCACAGTGAAGGAAACAATCAGTAAAACAAAAGACAACCTACTGGATGGGACAGAGGTGACTTTAAGAAGAGATTGCTGGAATAGTTAACATTACCAAATTTCTTTTCAGTGTTTAGCCTAGTAAAAGGTGAATTTTTGAGTGCCTAAACGGGAGGTTTGATTTTTGTGGATATGAATTTAAAATGAATATTGGGATATTTTATTCTTTTAAGTATAGGATAAGCATTATATTTTATTTATATTGCTGTGTTTTTGGCGAGGTAGAATTTTCTCTAACACTGTGATTTTGATTCGGTGGTTGATTAGTATGGCTGTATGTATTTGTAAATTCCCTGACCAACCAGGGCATCCTTCTTAAAAACGTTTCACTCAGTGAAATTGGAAGAGAAGCTGAAGGAAAACAAGGGTATGAGACAGAGGGAATTCTGAACATGGATTCCCAGGTAGCTGCCTCAAATCTTTTTTTGAAAGAAACAGGCTTTATATTAAAAGCAAGTTATTATCTTTCCCAGAGAGATGGGAATAGCAGATGGCTGATTCCTGGTGCCAGTAATACATGGTAGCTTCTCATCCTCAGGGCTGAGCTCTTTCTATTCGGAGCTGATGAAAGGACTGGGTGCCGGGGGACGCCTCTGGGAGCTCCTCGAGAGAAAGCCTGAGCTTCCTTTCAATGGTGAGTCTGAATGTGTTGGCTCTTTTTCGCTGGGAATAAAGAAATGTGACTCTGCACAGTTGGGCCAGCTCCCTGCCCTGCCTCTGAAGGATGGGCATGACCAGTACGTCATCCCTGCCACACCGCAGGAAAAGGGTCATCAGAGGGCCGGGTGGTACGAGAGGAAAGACAGCTGCTGTGGGGCGCAGGGACATCCCTGAAAGCATGGGGTTGACCACAAGGGGTGCTGCTGCTTCCGTGAAAGCCAGTTCTCGGGGCTCAGGAGAAGTGGCTGTGCGCTGTACCGCCCCAGCCCCTCACTGACTCCTAGGCCGTTGTTGGTGAATGCCCAGGGTCCTCCAGCATCATGGGCTGGAGGAAATACGCCCAGGTAATACCAGGACAGGACAGAACCCCTGCTCCCCTCGGCTCCATCGCTGTTGTGTGGTGCCCACGTGTGTAACGTCTTTCTCTCAGGATGTTGAGAGCGTATCAGATCAGCCTGGAGCGAGGGAGCTGCAGAGGCCGTAGTGTGGGCAGGGTGGGAGTGGGCTCCGGGGCTCGTCTCTGGGCTGCAGTGACCTGTCGGGAGAGCTGGGGCAGTGGTGTCCACCTCCCAGGGCTGCAAGAATCAAACAAGACCGCACACGCATGGCGCCTTGGGTGGAGGGCGTGCAGAACAGACGCAGGGCAAGCAAGGCGGAGGCCTCTCCTGCCTCCACAGTAAGGGCTCCTGCTCCAGGACCAGCTGTGGTGGAGCGTCCGTGTCTGTAGTCAGACCGTGGAAGCTGAGTTCACTTGTGGCTTTGATCTGTGGGTTAGGTAATTAGTATTCCATTTTATGTTCTAGAGGGGCTGGTCTTGAATGAGAAAAGCTTCCAAGGTGCTCTGGAGTTTAAGAATGTGCACTTTACCTACCCGGCTCGCCCAGAGGTGCCCATATTCCAGGACTTCAGCCTCTCTATCCCATCAGGATCTGTCACAGCACTGGTTGGCCCAAGTGGTTCTGGCAAATCCACGGTGGTTTCCCTCCTGCTGAGGCTGTATGACCCCATTTCCGGTGAGTGGTTCACTGCATTGTAGGGCAGGACTGTCCTGAGCCCTGCAAGAGGGTCAGTTATGCAAAGAGTTGTCGTGTGAGAGTTCTGAATGCCAGAGGGTTTGTTCCCAGGAGAGAAATCCCTTCAACAGAGGTGTCCCTTTTAGGGTCATGGCAGCTCTTACAGGAGGCCCTTCAGGCATTTGGTGTAATTCGGTCAGATCCCTTCAAGTCCTGGGTGACTGCCTGAAGTCTACCTCCTCATCTCCCATGCCAGGGTCTCCTGATGCCCCCTCCTGGAGAGGGGCTGGGGGGCTACTCAGCAGTCACAGTTGCCATTCCCCCCAGCACCTCGGAGTAAATGCCACTGTGCCACCTGCTGAGCTTGTGCAGGAGCCAGGAGCTCTAGGGAAGCTCGGTGGTCCCCGTGCAAGCAGTGCTGGTCACTCAGGAATTCCTGTCTCTGGCTGCTCCAGTGAAGCTGCTTGAGGAAGGAGGGATTTTCTTAATGGATTTTTCTCATTCTGGTTTTTATTTTATGTTTAGCTGGATTGTAGCATCTCTCAGAGCAAAGAACACGTTATTTTACTTTTTTTTTTTTAAAGCATATCTTTATTGATTTCAGAGAGAGGAAAGAAAGAGGGAGAGAGAGAGATAGAAACTTCATTGATGAGAGAGTCATTGATCGGCTGCTTAGCCTGCAAGACCAGCATGTGCCCTGACCAGGAATCGAACCCCGATCTCCTGGATCCTAGGTGGATGCTCAACCACTGAGCCACACCCGGCCGGGCTATTTTACTTCTTTATGACCTTTTAATTGAGGCATAATGACAATAACATTGTATTTCAGGTGTACAACATATGACTTGACAAGTGCGTATATTTCGAAGCAATCACAATGTCAAGTTTACACCCGTCACCAGATGGAGAGCCTGCAGTAGATATTCTCTATGTACTGGTTAATATTGGATGGAGAAAAGGATGTTTTTCAGCAAGAAAACAAATCAGACCGTGACTTTAAAAAGAGTATGTCTGTGGTCTTTTTCTGTTTAAAACAACACGAGAGCTGGTTACGTGCCAGATGATTTTTCTGATTTGCAGGTCCTGACCCACAGAATCACCAGTTGTGTATAATGGGTGTTCCTGTGCTGTTTGCCTCTGGAATCACTGTCTTATTTACTCTACGTGTTATGAAATTCTGAGGTTAGAAAAACCCTAGTTAGGTGATGTAAATAAAGTGAAAATACTGATTCTTTGGTTTCTTCATCACGGGGAATAAATCGAGGAGGAAAGAAACTGCTTAAACCTCTGCCTCGTGGCGCCTGCAGAGCACTTGTACTTTCTAAGTCAGAGGCCTCAGGTTTTTCCAGCTAATGAAAGTTTGCAGCTGGCTTGCATGATTACACACCATTAACTGAGACGGGATGGCACTTCTCATGTTAGTCACACTCATCACCCAGCACTGTCAAGTTCCCTCAACATGCAGAATTAATTCTGTTAGCTAAGGTCAGAGTTACATCTCATTATTTAAAAGCTCCACCACAGGATCCATCAGATTCTTAGTTTCAGATAACAGGTTCTCCTCCAACTAAGCTTATGCAGGGAGACATCTTTTGGGGAGCAATAAAATAGCTCAAAAATCACTGGCAGGGTTGAACTTCCAGGACACTTCCCAGAACTTCCCCACAGAGCCAGGCCTTCAGGGTAGTTGCTGATAGCAACATGGTCAGGAAACTGCAGAATTAGGCAGCCACTGTCATGGGTGCCTGCTTCAAAGAGGTGTCACCTCTGCCAATATTTGTGCAAGTGGACACCTCACAGCTTGCACCTCTCCCACATAAATCTCTTCTGAGTCAAAGCTTTGCACAGGTGCACCTTACTGTGGAGCCCCAAGTCACTGCAGGGACTCTGGGAAGCTCTCTTCAGCTTCTGCCAGAGGGCGAGCTGGATGGATGTGCTCGATGGGCCAGTCAGCTAACCACTGCAGGGACAGTGGACGTGGGCAATCCAGAAAGGCCCTTTTAGCTCTGAAATTCCATGAGATATATTAGTTGTAGATTCTGTTTGGAGATTTTGATTATACTTTTAATCTTTTAAAAACTGAGTCTGGAATTTTTCCACCAGATCCTTTCTGTGTTTACATTAGTCATTGGCCCCATGATGCTCAGTGACTTTCCTTTCTTCTCCACAAGGAACGATCAGTCTTGATGGTCATGATATCCGTCAGCTAAATCCAGTCTGGCTGAGATCTAAGATTGGGACAGTGAGTCAGGTAAGAGGAAAGAGGTGTATTTTTATTGTACTTCCTTCTAAAGTTGCTTTTGTTATTTGCTTTCTGCCTGGTCTTGAATCTTTCAGAAGTGGTGGCAGTTTCCAGATGTATTGAACCAGTCTCACATGGCAGATTGTTTAGGTTTGTAAACAGTGCCATTTCTCAAGACCTCAAACACTTCAGCCCATTGAAGCATTGACTTTTTTTTTTAAAGATATGTGTTGTTGTTTTTTAAAATATATCTTTATTGATTTCAGAGAGAGGAAAGGAGAGAGAGAGATAGAAACGTCAATGATGAGAGAGTCATTGACTGGTTGCCTCCTGCACGCCTCCAACTGGGGATGAAGCCCACAAACCCGGGCATGTGCCCTGACTGGGAATTGAACCGGGATCTCCTGGATCCTAGGTCAGTGCTCAACCACTGAGCCACACCTGTCCGGGTGAAGCATTGACTTTTTATCAAAAGCTGGGGCTGCCATGAATTTATAATACAGACCGTCTAGAAGGTTGGGAGAAAGGCTAACTTTTTAGCTTCTACTGACTCTTCCCCAATCCCTATTTTTATTACCAGCCACTATCTACTGTTGGGCATAAGGGGTTTTAGCAGAAAGCAAGCCAAGTCTATGGTAAGAAGGAGCCAGGGTCCCCTTGCAAGGGGTTGCAGTTTTCCAGGCAGCATGTTAATATAATATGGTCACCGATGAGGCTGTTTCCATAAGACCACATGCTGCAGAAAAAGTCAGCACAGCTGTTTACGTTTCATTACCAGGCCATGTGCACAGCAGACACACCCGAGCCCCTGCTCCTAATGAGCTCCTCAGACCTTACCCGTGGCCCTTCTGCTGGGCCAGGGGCAGGTGGGGCCATGATAGGGGCTGCTCGGCAGTGTGAGGATATCAGTGGTGCACATAGTTTCTTAGACATAAGGACTTCACTAAATATGCTCCACTATGGTCACTAGACCAGTGTGAAATCTGCTTTGAAATTTGCGACAAATATGTTTTGTTTCCAATTTGTAGGAGCCAATTTTGTTTTCTTGCTCAATTGCTGAGAACATTGCTTATGGTGCAGATGACCCTTCCTTGGTGACTGCCGAGCAGGTGGAGAAAGTGGCTGAAGTGGCCAACGCAACTGCTTTCATCCGAAATTTCCCTCACGGATTCAACACTATGGTGGGAGAAAAGGGCGTGCTCCTCTCAGGTACCTGCTCTCATTGCTGGTAGCAGAAGCTCTGCTCCAAAGAAGTGTCCAAACATTCCATGTTGCAATATTACATCTTATTAGACTTTTGTTCTTAGAGGTTATGAAATTAGACTTTCCACTTTCTAAAATCTCTTTTGCATGTGGACAGCTCCTCAGTTTCCTTCAGTTTTTACCCCAAAGTTGCACCCAAATCCCCACTGAGTGTCCCACTGAGTAGTACGCAGCCACAGCAGCTTTTTTCTCATCTGAGAAAAGATAAGGTTTTGTAATGCAAGATCCTTGAAAACTGTAGAAAATGAGAAAGATACAGGGTGGCAGAGTGATTTGTTCAGTTGGGGAGGCAGAGACTGAGTCAGGAACAGAATTGAAATTGAAAGAGTTCTTTATTCCCCAGTCTTCACTGTCCATGTTAGACCAGGGCTCAACAAGCTTTTTCAATAAAGGGCCAGAGAGTAAATAAATATTTTAGGTTCTGTGGGCCACATGTGGTCTTTTTCACATAGTATTCTTTTTTGTTGGTTTTTGTTAACAACCAAGTAAAATGTAAAAGCCATTCTTAGCTGAGAACTGTGCACACGCAGGTCCTGGCCCAGATCTGGCCCATGGCGTAGGCCTATGGCGTAGCCTGACCCAGATGAAAGGAGGGTGCACAGTGGGAGGCACAGCCGCTGTTCCCGGTGATGTCAGAGCACACCTGGCATATTGTTATATTATGGGTGCCAGGCTTTCTGGAGGGAAGGAGAAAACTTATTTTCTCTTGCTTTAGTGTTTAGAAGTGGGTTGAGTAGAACTTAAAGGGAAATAATTTTTTATCTGGTTAAATATAAACTTTTTTTTTCATTACAAATATTAAAATATGCTCCCTTCCACAACAACACGCTCTGTCGGCAGAAGCATCTCAGCAGCAATGGATGGATGCCTCCTGTCATAGTGACGGCTACCAGGCGGGACTAGAGCAATGGTCCTTTTCAATACCAAACTTTTTACTTGAAGTGTGACCACAGAAAGTTTGACACAAAATGTTTTAAGTTTATTATGTGTGGCTTTTTAAAACTATCACAGTAAATGAAGTGTTTTTGCTGGATTGGGGAAGTCCCAGGAGTAGAATTACATGTTGCTGTGTTAGTATAAACCACTACTGCATCTCTGAGGTGTGCTCCTGGAAGAAAACCAGCTTGAGCAGCTCATGGTAACATTCTCGAGCATCAAGAAGTGGGGCTGGGAGCTACCAACGCTCTATTCCATGAGCACGTCACCAGGATCCTCAAGCCCCATTTCAGAGTGAAATAACCAAAGGTTTCAACCCACACTGGCTTTCTGGGAGAAAGAAAGGACATCTAGCCATAGATCCCAGTGCATTCAGTGGCACTGAGGATTTCTCCCAGCGACCAAAGGCCTCAGCTGGCTGCTCTGCTGACTGCCCAGAGCACTCAGACACCCTCCCAGTCAGAGGTCGGAAAGAAAGGGCTGCCCTGCTCCCTCAGTGCTCCCCTGAAGTGAGCACAGGGCTGCCTGGTGGAGGCCACCTGTTAGCAGCACCACATATTTCAGCTGTAAATGGTGAACTTCTTTTAGATGAAATAATGTGATGTCCAGCAATTACTATTAATAAATATTTTCTGCCAATAAAATCAACCAAAAGGGATATTTTCATCCTTTTGAGGTTAAATGAGATTGAGCTTTCTATAATGAAACCAGCCTGGAGGAGTGAGTCCTGAGCCCTGCTACCTGGGACTTACCAGTGGTCACTTAGGAGTGTCCTCTGGCGGGAAGGAGAAGGGTGGTGTGAGACAAGGTGAGGAAGGGGAATTATCACAGACGCTCTGCTTACCTCCTCCTGTCCCATCATAATCCCCCCGCTCCCACCCCCAGTTCATTCCCTTGCTTCTATTAGAATCTAAGTTTTAGAAGGGGGCGATTAGCATGGCTCCCTCTGTGTGTTACCTCCAGTTTCATACACACACAAACCACTGTAAGCATCAGTTCTTCCCTGGGCCGGGGGAAGAAAATAATATGAGAAAGGAAGGTGTCCGGAGTGGTGCTCGGAGGCAGAGCAGTGGGACGACAAGTCCCAGCCCCACCAATGCCCTTTGCTCCCGCCCACTGCACATACTGCTCAGCAACCGGAGGATATCCCGAGCTCTCGGTTTCCTTGCCGTGTTGGATGTTCTGTTAGGGAGGCAGTGTGTGTAGTGGTTAAAAGTATAGCCCTTCACTCTGTGCAGGTACAGACCTAAGCTCTGCCACATACCAACTGTGAGACCTTGGACAGCTTTTCTTGTGCCCCAGTTTTTCATCTGTAAATGGGAGTAGTATAGGATATACTTCATAGGACTTTAAGATTAAATGAGATAATACATGCAAAGCATTTTGAAAATTCCTGGTACATAGGAACGCCTCAATTAATGTTAGCTATGATAATAATTGTTATTAATTTTGAGGTTAATGAGGAGACAATAGACAACAGAAAAGTTTCTGTTCTACCATCTTTCTTAGCTGTGACTAACTGGAAGAAGCCACCTTCCAATTGCCACATGGCTTATCAGACAAGACTGTTGCCAAGAATTTTTGTTAAGGTTTTCAATCTTTAAAAAAAATATTGTCGTTGTCAGGTGGGCAGAAACAGCGGATTGCCATTGCCCGTGCTCTGCTTAAGGTAAGCCTGGGCCACTTGGCTGGAGGTTTTGTTACTGTTTTTAATTAGAGGCCTTGTAACTTGTAAGTTACTATTTTTCTTCTTCCTTTTTTCTTTTTGAGGGGGAGGGTGGATACATGGTTGACAGTTCTGGTGAAAGATGAGTGAGGAGTCCCACTGAGTGCATGTTGTTCAAATTTTACAAGTAGTTCTTGCGTATTAGGAGGCCAGGCCTGTGCTAGTATTGACGGGGGAGAAGCATACAGTCCAGTGAAAAGTGATTACATCAGATTATCAGAACAGTACAAGTATGTTTACTTGTATAATTTGTGATCAGCTGCTAAACTGAGTAATACAGACTTGAAGTGCTTGTACAAGACTTCTGAGAGGAGAGGGAAAAGCCATCTTAGATGAAAGTCAGACATTGTATTTTTTAGGAAATAATAGTCTTTCCCTTTGTTATTTAACTACTCTCCACAGATTTATAGGTGATTAAAAAAAGCCAACTTTATTGGAGCATAACTTACATACCATAAAGTTCACCAATTTTAAAGGTACTTTCAGTGACTTTTCAGTAAGTTTACAGTTATTCAACCATCACACAATCAAAACAAAAAAGAATATATTTTTTTTAGCCATTTCTATCACCCTAAAAAATACCCTTGTACCTGTTTATAGCCTTTCCCCATGCCCAGCCCCAGTCTCAGGCTGCCTCCAGCCTGCTTTCTGTGTAGATTGACCTTTCTGGACATTTCAGCTCAACGGAATCAGACAGGATGTGGTCTTTGGCATCTGGCCTCTTTTACCAGCGTGATGTTTTTGAGGCTCCTCCATGCTGCACCCTGTATCATAACTTTATTCCTTTCTGTTGCTGAGCAGCAGTCCTTTGTACGGTTAGCTTTGCATTCCTTTGTTTGTCCATTCAGCGGCTGATGAACATGTGGGTTGCTTCCAGTTTTGGGTCATTGAGAACAGGGCTGCTGTGGATGAATGGTGTGGAAGTTTTTGTGTGGCTGTTTTCATTTCTTGTGATAAACTCCTAGGCAAAGCTAGAATGTAATGTGTTATATACATCAGCTTCCTCTTATTGTTTTCTGTTTTCTGTGATACTCCTAACTAAACTATGAGCAGGACCTTGAGAGCCTAGACTGTCTTACTTCAGATCCCACCTCCCACTGGGAGGTGGCTGGCAGCAGGGTAAGCTGTGCTGTGAACTATTTCCAGTCCAGGGATGGCTGTGATATGGCTTAAAGTTGCCTCTATCTCTTCCACTTGTGCGCTTACCTCAGACACGTATGAGCTTGTGGTTTTCTTTTTCGTAGCAGGTTTATTGTGATATAATTCATATACTGTACAAGTCGCCCATTGAAAGTGTACAGTTCAGTGGGTTCCAGTGGGTTCAGTGCTGCGTGTCCATCACCATGATCAGTTTTAACGCATTTTTGTCACGCTTAAAAGAGACCCCATACCCTTTAGCAGTCACATGTACCCCCCATTTCCCATTGGCCCAGCCACAGGGAACCGCCCGTCTGTGCTGTGTCTGTAGATGTGCTGCTCACGGAGTCCTACAACATGGAGCGTTTGTGGCTGACTGACTCACTCAGCAGAATGTTTTCAAGGGTCCTTCATGTTGCATCATGTACAGTCCTTCATTTGTTTTAATTACTGAGAGTTTGTGCTTTTCTAATAAAACTGTGTTTTCTTTTCAATGTTTTTCTTTCTTCAGAATCCCAAAATTCTCCTCCTTGACGAAGCAACCAGGTGAGGATATCTTAACACTGCGTTTAATTGTATCAAACCAAACTCTCCCTTTACCAGAGACTTATTTTTCTGTATGTCAGAGTGTTACAGCTGAAAAGGCCCTTCCCCCTGCACTTTAAAGGGGCTGAGTCTGAATTAACGACAGTTGCGAGGCAGTGGACAGGCTGAGCCTTGAGCTGAGGGTTGTAGTTCCAGTTCAGACACATGTGTGTGGGACCCCCAATCACTCTAATCTACTACTGTGTGGATTCTATTCTACTTACTTGACAGTCATTCTATGGGACTCTAGAGCCCCAAGCTTCCTTTTTAATAGTACCTTTATAATATAAAAATATATAGTGGACCCAAGAAGGTAGCGTTTTGATGATAGTGTCAGTTCACTGCTGATGAAGGGCCACTGTGTGGGACAGGAAATACGTGAGCTCACCAGGCCCGCGTGGCACTGATGTCTTTGCTTCCTCACTCGGTTTTCCTGTTCAAGTGCGTTGGATGCTGAGAACGAGCACCTTGTGCAGGAAGCTCTGGACCGACTGATGGAAGGAAGAACAGTGATGATCATTGCCCACCGTCTGTCCACCATCAAGAATGCTAACGTGGTGGCTGTTCTCGACCAAGGAAGAATCACCGAGTGCGGGAAGCACGAAGAGCTGCTTTCGAAACCAGACGGGATCTACAGAAAATTAATGAACAAACAGAGTTTCATTTCAGCAGAAAGAAGCAGTTACTGAGTAGGAGAGACTAAAGCAAGACAGCGTTGCAGGCGATTTTTTAGGGGTGGTATGGAATCTAAATCATACTTCAAGTTATTTGAAATATGCCTATTTTTCCCAAAGTATATAAACTATTGTTTCAAGATGTACCTGTTCTCAAGGCCTTTTTATTCAGAGTTTTAGTAATTATAACTTTCTAAATGTCTATAGCACTGAAGTTATTTTCAGGTTTTGTACTTTATTTTATCTTGGAATATTTTAATATAGCATGACACCTCATTTTTTTTACTGCTGTTATAGATTGAAGCTATTGTCGAATGACAACCTTTAAAAGGGAATTATAAATTTAAAAGCCTAGTTATTTTAGGCCGGTTAGCCAGTCACTGTGTGGTTCGCGTGGTGTTCTACCTGCTGTGGGTCGGGTGTTACTAGGAAGCGCGAGGGATGCGAGTCTAAGCATTCATCTCACCCTCGTCCTCCTGTGGCATGAACCCAAGCACTGCGCTCACAAGCCGTTCATGTCACACGCGAGAAGGGAACGTCTGCGTTCTCGGTCTCCTGTGTCGTCAAGGGTGTGCGAGTTGGGGAGTGTGTGTCCCTCCGGATGAGAGCTGTTTGGATGTGTGTGGTTTTTAACATTTTTGGCCCATGAGCACCTGATGCGTTTTGAAAGGGGAAGCAGCAGCCCCGCCTTTGGTAGGAAGCCTCGATTCCCGTTTCTCACACGCTACTTTCTATGAGCCTGGAAAGTGAGGCATGAACTGCCAGCTATTATCAAGAAAGATGCAAAAATGAATTTTACATTACATTGTCTAAGGCATGTCCTGAAAGTTATATTTTAAAAATGTACAGTCCCTAACCCAAATTTTACAGCCTTTATTCAGTTATTTAAATACTTTTGAAATTTCTTTAATGAGGCTAAAATTTGAATCATATAACTGATTTCAACCTTAAAACATTTGAAGAAAGTTTAGAAGTTCTCGCTGTTCTACAGAATATCAAGAAACCTTAAGAACTTGCCAGTCTTCTGAAAAGAAGACATTCATAATCCTTTTCCTTTACTTACAGTTTTATTCACCTAAATGCCTCAAAGTCCTTCAAGCAGTGCTGACAACTAGGTTTGCCATGTTTCATGTCAGTGGTGGTAATTTGCTGTTGCCTCAAGAAAAAGTGCTTTCTCGGCATTGATGATGCCAGACCTAAGAAGTAACTGTGTCGACATAATTAAAATGGAAGTTTCCTCCTGTGCTAAGTAATCATTAGGTCCCCGCTTAGACTGGAAGAAGAAACCACTATTTCGCATGGAGTAATATATTTCATTCTACGTAAGGGGATTTATTCACGAATAAAAGAACTGTGTTTTTTGAATCAGTAAACAGTGCGCCTGTGACCATCATTTTAACCAACTTTACTTGTAGTCTTTACGCAGTTTGCTCTTCTGGTTTGGTTCACAGGAAGCAAACAGCACAGTAACACCGCTGGACCTGAGGGAAATCTCTTTGTGCCATAGAAAGATTTACAGATTTGAATTTAATCATTATGTGTCATTTCCTCATGCAAGATGTTCAGTGTGTCTTTGGGTAACATTTATATCATGGATTAAAATTTATAGTGAATTTTATCTGTGTCTGTCACTTTTTTGTTTTCGCTGTTTTTTGTTAAACCCACTGGGGTGACGCTGATGAACAGCATTGTGTGAGTTTCGAGTGTGCGGAGCTGTAACGCCTCGTCTGTGCTGCATTGCGTGCTCTCCGCCCAAAGCTAGTCTCCCTCCGTCACCATAAATTTGACCCCTTTACCCTTCCCACCCTTCCCTCGCCCCCGTTTGCCTCTGGTCACCACCCTACTGCTGTCTGTCTGTGGGTGAGTTTGCTCCTTTGTCGTCTGACGTGTCTGCTGGTTTCCATTCCCACGAGCGGCGACCGAGGGCTCCCTCTCGCCACAGCCTCTCCAGCGCTTGCTGTTTCTTGTCTTCCTGAGAGCGGCCATCCTAACAGGTGGGAGGTAGTATCACATTGTGGTTTTAATGTCATTTCCCTTATAGCTAGTGGAGTTGAGCATCTTTTCATACATTTGTTGGCCATTTGTATGTATTCTGAGAAATGTGTTCAGGTCCCCTGCCCACTTTTTTAATAGGATTGATTTGTTGTTGTTGTTGTTCTTAAATTGCATGAGCTATTTATATATTTTGGATATTAGCCCCTTATCGGAGGTATTATTTGCAAATACCTTCTCCCATTCGGTTGGTTGCCTTTTTGCTTTGTCGATGGTTTCTCCTGCTGTGCAGAAGCTTTTTTATTTTTATGTCTTCCCACTCATTTATTTTTGCTTTTACTTCCCTTGCCTTTGGTTTTAAGTTCACAAAATCCTCTCTGAGCCCAAGGTCCATAAGTTTAGAACCTGTGTTTTCTTCTATGTGTTTTATTGTTTCAGGTCTCATATTTAGGTCTTAAATCCATTTTGAGTTAATTTTTGTGTATGGTGTCAAGTAGTAGCCCAGTTTCCTTCTTTTGCATGTGGCTTTCCAGTTTTCCCAGCACCATTTATTGAAGAGGCTTTCATCTCCCCCATTGAATGTTTTTGGCTCCTTTGTCAAAATTTAGTTGCCCATATATGTGTGAGTTTATTTCTGGGCTCTCAGTTCTGTCCCACTAGTCTGTGTGTCTGACTTTTTGCCAGTACTGTGCTGTTTTGAGTATTACAGCTTCGCAGTTTAACCTGAAGCCGGGGCGCGTGATACCTCTGGCTTTGTGTGTTTTTCTCAGGATCGCTTTGACTATTGGGGGTATTTTGTGCTTCCCTACAAATTTGATAATTTTTGTTCTATTTCTTTGAAAAATGCCATTTTAATGTATTCTGTTCGGCGGCGTGACCTTTCGTGGTGGTCTCTTGGAGTCCTTTCTGTTTCTGTACTGTCTGTTGTAACTTCGCTTCCATTTCTGATTTTATTTCTTCCTTAGTGAGTCGAGCCAAAGGTTTGTCAATTTTATTCTTTTCAAAGAACCAGCTCGTTGTTACATTTTCCTATTGTCTTTTTTCCCTCTATTTTGTTTAATTCTGCTCTGGTTATTATTTCTTTCCTTCTACTGACTTTGGGCTTTGTTCTTTTTCTGCTTCTTCAAGATGAAACGTTAGGTTGTTTATTTGAGATTTCTCTTGTTTTTTGAGGTAAGTCTGTGATGCTGTGACCTTCCTTTTTATTACCACTTCTGTCGCATCTCTCAGATTCTGATGTTTCGTATTGTCATTCTCATTTGCTTCTATATATCTTTTGATCTTTTATTTCTTCTTTCACCCAGTCTTTGTTTAGTAACATATTGTCTTTGTTTTGTTTGTGTGTTTGTTTTTTTAAAATATTTTATTGATTTCAGAGAGAGGAAGGGAGAAGGGGAGAGGCAGATAGAAGCATCAATGATGAGAGTCATTGATCAGCTGCCTCCTGCACGCCCCCGACTGGGGATCGAGCCCCCAACCCTGGCATGTGCCCTGACCGGGAATCGAACCTCAATCTCCTGGATCCTAGGTCGATGCTCAACTGCTGAGCCACACCAGCCTAGGCCTAGTAGCATATTGTTTAATCTCCATATATTCGTGGTTGTTTTCAGCTTTCCTTTTGTAGTTGATTTTCAGTTTCAAAAGCATTGTGGTTGGAAAATATGCTTGGTATGATTTCAATCTTCTTAAATATGTTGAGGCTACTTTTGTGTTTCAACATGTATGCCCTTGAGAATGTTCTGTGTGCACTAGAGAAGACTGTACAATCTCATGTTCTGGGATGAAACACAGTGTAAATATTGATTATGCCATTTAAGGCTGATATTTCCTTATTGATTTTCTATTTGGATGATCTATCTGTTGCTGTCAATGGAGTATTTAGGTCCCCTATTATTATTTTTTTCAGTTTCTCCCTCTAGTTCTGTTAGTAATTGCTTTGTATGTTTTGGTGCTCTCTGGTTGGGTGCATATATATTGTTATGTCTTCTTGATGTATAGTCCCCTTTATCATTATGAAATATTTATCTTTGTCTCTTATCTTTTTTATCTTGAAATCTATTTTGTGTCTGTAATAGGTAAAGGTTACACCTTTTTTTCTCTGGATGCCATTTCCTACCCCTTCGCTTTGAGTCTGTCTTTGCAGCTGTGTCTCCTGAAGGCAGCATATAGTTGGTTTTGTTTGTTGGTCCATCTCCCTACTTTGTGCTTTTTAACTGGTGAGTTCAGTCCATTTATATTTAGGGTGAGCACTGATATATGAAGATTTCCTATAGCTATTTTATATATTTTTTGTTTTTTTCTTTATTTTTATTGTTGACACTATTACAGATGTCCCCACTCCCCCGCCCTTTGCCCACCTCCATCCAGCCTCCGCTTCCCCCATTCCCATCTGTCAGCTGTTACATATTATAACCCATAGACACAGAACATTCTATATATATTATATATATAAATATATAATGTTCTTTGTCGAATCCCTTCACCTTCTTTCATTCAGCCCTCCCTCCCCCCCTCCCAGCTGTCAGTCTGTTCCATGTAGCCACGCCTCTGATTCTATTTTGTTTGATCCCACTTCTGGAAATATATCCTAAGAAGCCATTTTATCTTTTGTTTCCTGGTAACACTGCGCCTTCATTGTTTCTATGAATTTTTCCCCTCCATTTCCTTTGTTTATGTTATGTGTCTCAGCTCTAGATTTTTTTGTGTGTGGTTCCCATTAGATATATGTAAAAAAAAAAAAAAAAGTTTCATGTGTACATTTTTTTTCTTTTGATTGCATCTTATCTCCACTCACCTGTGCAAGTTCAGTCCTTTCCCTCATCTCCTTTTATATTTCTGTTGTCACAAATTATCTTTTTATGCTGTGCATTCAACTCCAAATCTCAGTAGCTGTTGTCCTTTTTTATTTCCTTTAACCTTTATATTTGTGTTAAATACCTTATTCTGAACAAGAGTTGCAGTTTCCTGCTTCTGTCAGTCATCTTACAGATTTGTATCTTTTGTCTTTGTTTCAGGTAGAAGAGCCTCTTTCCTCATTTCTTGTAACGTAGATCTTGTGGTAAATTCCCTCAGCCTCCGTGTGTCTGAAAAAGCCTTTATATCTCCTTCCTGTCTAAAGAATAACTTTGCTGGGTATGTTATTCTTGGCTGGTGATTTCTCTCTTTCAACAATTTGAATATCTGATTCTACTCTCTCATAGCATGTAGAGTTCCTGCTGAAAAATCCTACGAAAATCTAAAGGGATTTCCTTTGTAGGTAACCAACTTCTTTTCCTTGGCTGCCTTGAGAATTCCTTCATTGTCAGTAATTTTTGACAGTTTTAACATAATATGCTTTGGAGAAAGGCCTTTTTCAGTTTTGATCATTACGTTTTCAGTTAGCTTCTTGGATTTGAGGGTCCAGTTCTCTCTGTAGGTTTGGGAAGTTCTTGTCAATCACTTGTTTGACTAGGCTCTCTGCTCCCATCTCCCACTCTTCTCCTCCTGGGGTATCCGTTGTTCTTACGTTGCTCTAACAGAGTCGGGTAGCTCCATAGAGTTCTTTCTTTTTTACAAACAATCCTTTTTTTTCCAACAGACATTTATGTTTCTACCTCCAATATCACTGACTCTTTCCTCCATCTGCCTGCTCCGTTTCCTGGGCTCACTGCTTCAGCCTTCATCTCATTTATTGACTTCATCAGCTCCAGAATTTCTGTCTGACTTGTTTTATAGTTCCAGTCTCTCTGTGAAGTACTCCTGTTTGTTTTTACTTCTGAGCTCACTGAATTTCTTTTCTGAGCTTCCTCGTATACTGTTTTTTCAGAACTGCAGTTTGAATTCCCTGTCATTTTAATCACAGTCTCCTGTGTGTTTTAAGTTTATTTTCTGGACATTTTAAAATTTTCTTTCTGAACTTCATTGTCACCTCGTTTATTCACGGTGCTTGATGGATTATTTCTTTGCCTGGGCATTTGTTGGGAATATTTTTTTTAAAAAAAGCATTTCAGCCAGGCCAGCATGGCTCAGCGGTTGAGCATCGACCTAGGATCCAGGAGGTCACAGTTCAATTCCCGGTCAGGGCACATGCCCGGGTTGCGGGCTCGATCCCCAGTGGGGGCCGTGCAGGAGGCAGCCGATCAATGACACTCTCATCATTGATGTTTCTGTGTCTCTCTCTCTCCCTCCCTCTCTTTTCCTCTCTCTGAAATCAATAAAGATGTATTTTAAAAATGAATGAATAAATTAAAAAGTATTTCATACCACTGTTCAGCAGGTTGCTTAGTAGAGGTCTTTCTTTTGCTTTCCAGTAGGTGGTGCCAAAATGCAAGTTTTTATTTTCTCACCTGCACTACTGGAGCTTCTGGGATCTCTTGGGGTAGTGTTGCCTCAACTGTGGAAAATGTCCCATATTCCCTGAGGAGGTGGGGGTCCCCTTTACAACCCAGTCTCCTCAGTCTTGGGGAACCACCCCCATGTTAGGAAGTGGGTGGGCCCCTGGACTATGCTTTCTAGCGCTGCCTTCTTGTAGCCAGAAGCCGCCAGCAGAGCTGCTCTGAGTTGACCCAGCTGCCTCTATAAGACTGCGCCCCATGGGTGGGTGAGGGGTGGGGGCGAATGGGTTTACTTATCCAGGGCTCTGTTCTCTCCGGTGGGCTTATCCATAATCAGTACAGACAACTTAGGCTGGAAAGTTTTTCAGCCCTTTTGCCCTCTGATGAGAGGATTTTGCTGCTGGGCAGGCCACTGGAGGGTGGTGTGGGCAGAGTCTCACATCTATGGGATCCTTTGTCTGGTGATGGCAGGCTGTGGAATGCTGCCATCTCTTGCACCATTTCTCTGACCCTGACCTTCGCTTTGGTGTGTGCCCCCTACCCAGGCCTGATGCTCTCTCCGCCCCTCTGGTTTGCCCAGTGGGGGGTTGCACCCTACCCTTCAGTGCTATCGTGTCTGCAGGGGCCACTGTGAGCACCAGACTGTTTGGGGCTTGTCTCTGTCCTTCCCCCACCCATCCCATCTCCCATTTGCTGCCATATGCCCACCTTCTGATGTCTCAATGTGAGAGTCACTCAGACATGTTTGTGTGTTGAGCAGGGAATCCTCTGATGAATTATAGCCGGCCAGCTTGTAAATTCAAAGGGAGAGCTCGTGCCACTGTGCTGCTGTTGGCCAATCTGTCACTTCTTGTAAAACTTTTTACTACATTCAGTTTCTTACTAGAATTTGGCTATGGAGATTCAAGAATAAAGAAAAAAACTAACATTACAAATACAGAAAAGTAAGTAGCAATTACAAGTTCCATTCCTTTCCTTCTAAAATTCTTAATGTCCTCATTCGTTTGCTATTTATAAACATGTTTAGTTGCTTCAACAGAGTAAATAACTATCCCCTGCCCCCACTGTGGAGAAGGAACTGTGTGTGGAGTTACTAATGAGTAATCATAGTACCTACCCTAAAGGAGCTTCTAATTTAAAAAGAGAGGGCATATAAAAATTAATTACAAGAAAATAGCTAAATATCACAGAGGCGGTGTTGGTAACACTGTTGTTGTTTCTAGTGTTTGCACATGTTACCACATTTGATACTCTTGACACTCCTGTAATTTAAACAAACACCTATCAGCCCCGTTTCACAGGTGACGAAAGAAGCATAGGCAAGTTGTAAGCTACTTCAGCATTCATGCTTCACACAAAAGGATATTAGAGAAAAAGGTAGGGGCTGGATCAAGGCAGGGTCTTCAACACCATGCTGAACATCTTAGTTTTTACCCCACCCGCATGGGGAGCCATTGAAGGATATGAATGTTAATATAAGCAATTTAGGAAATAAGCAAAAAAGAAAAAAACACATCTGAAACCCTACATGTGAAGATAAAATTCCACGTTATGAACTCAGCATTTTGTTGACCACCGTCTCAGGCTTATCCTTGTGTGGTGCAAGGTCTTCTGTGACCTTGGACCTGACTGGTTCCCTAGAAATAATCACAGGCCACACCCTTGTAAGTGCACTTTTACAAAGTAGAGCTCCATTTTGGGAATACCACTTTATTCCATAAGAATGGCAAAGTTGTTAGAAAACAAATGAAAACAAATGTAAACATTACAAAGCATTAAATATATTAATGAAATAAGTATGTGAAAACTATATTGTCAATGTTCCTTTAGGGTTTCATGTGTTTGGGTTTTTTTCCTGCATGTTTTGTTACATCTGAAGCATCACAGTGTTTTCCTGGTTATCTCCACTTATTCAACTCATGCAATAAACACTGAGCATCTTCTATGTTGTTAGGTCCTGTGCTAGGTGCTGGTTGTGCCTCCCTCACAAAGCCAGTGCAGGGGTCAGCAAACTGCAACCTTCTGCCTGATTTGTTTGGCCTGCAAGCTAAGGATGGTTTTTACAGTTTTAAATAAAATCAAAAAACTATTTCATGACACATGAAAGTTGCATGAAATTCAAATTTCAGTGTCCATAAATAGCGTTTTATTGGAACAGAGACACACTCATTCAGGAGCAGTTGTGACAGGGACCATACAGCCTTCAAACCTGAGATGCTGACTCTCTGGCCCTTGACAGAACGTTTGCTGACTCCAGAACTGATGAAAACAATGCACGTCCTTCATTGCTTGAAGGATGTTTAACCTACACTGAAATTTAGAATTCTCCCCTAAAGTTCCATTGCCATTTAGATGAGAATTAGATGAATGCCTTGAAAATGACTGTCTCGGATAATTTCCATAATGAGTTCTTAATTGTCCCCCTGCCTTTCCATTTTAATAATATCATGATTACTGTGTTGCTGGGGAATGCAATTCTAACAATTCTAAGACATCTGCAGGAAACAATTCTGGCTACTTTGTTGCCGGTGGTTGCAGCGATGAGTCCCACAGAGAATCTACAAGCCCAAGAGCAGCTTCAAGGCCACCTTAGTTCATTATGTTGGCAGTGTGAAGGGCTGAGCGGGCAAGGAGGCAGAAAAGGGGAATAGACACAAGACTAAAGGCCGAAAAAAGGGGCAGCTGAGTGCAGGGCAGAGGGAGCGCAAACATGGCGTCTACCAGCGACCCTGCGCGCTGCCAGGTGCCGGGACGTCGGGGCGCAGGCGGGCTCAGGACCGCCCCCGCGAGTTTTCCTCTTTCCCTCGGGCGCCGGCCAGTTTCCCAAAGGGACAGAGGTGCAGGAGGACGGGGGGCTGCGGTCTCGGAGCGAGGCCGGGATCGCAGGTACGGACGGGTCGCTGGTGTGAATGAACCTGCACAGGCGGCGCTGAACCGGAAAATGAGAAACCCGGCGAAGAACCACCACCACACCGAGCGCGAGCCCGGAGTCAGGCGGACGGGCCTCCTCCCCTCTCCTCCCGGGCCAGGGAACCGACGCTTTCCATTTACCACGGGGCTCGGGAGAGGCGGCGCGCGGGAGCTCCGCGCCCCGGCGGTGGGGGACCAGCCCCGCCCCGGAGTCAGAATGGCACCTGGCTTCCCAGTTTCACTTTCCCTTGCGTCCGGGGCCGACCGCTCTGCGCCAGAGACGCCCCAGCCCCTTCGCTCCTCCGGGTGCCACCGCCTGCACCGCATTCGCAGGTCCGCGCGGCCGCTTGACGTCATCACCACGCGCCCTCCTTCCTCTCCCCGCCGCTCCGGCCACGCCCCCTCGGGGCGGCGCGGGGCTATGACGTATTCGCGGCGCGGCGCTTTGACGTATTCACGGCGCGCCCTCCCGCCCCTTGAGTGTTCAAGCTCCGCGCGCGGGCCGAGCTTCAGCCCCCACGGCCGCAACCCACGAGCTCTCTGTAGCTTTTTCTTTCCGTCATGTTCTCGGCCGTCTCCTCTCCGCGGACCCCGGGGCCTGGATCCCGAAGGGGCCCGCTGGGCGGAGTCGGGCCGGGCTCCACGCCGCGGACGACCGGCAGGAAGGGTCTGCCCATGGGGTCCGCAGTCAGCTCCCCGGTGCTCTTCTCTCCGGTGGGCCGGCGGAGCTCGCTGAGCTCGCGGTAAGTGGCCGTCCCCGGTGGGGTCTGGCGGCTCGCAGGCTACGGCCTCGGCGGGCCTCATCGGGTAGAGCCTCCGGAACCTGAGGCGCCCCCGGCGAACGCCGAAGTACCGGGAAAACGGGCCGCGGCACCGCTGCGGGCTCTCAGCCTCGCCGTAGCTCGTTCATTGGGCCTCCGCGTCGCACTTTCCAGGGAGTTATCTCTGTGTAGAGGTGAAGCACACACTGGGTGTGAATCAGTGGTCACCTCCCTCCCTCCCTCTCGCTACCCTGTGATCCGGTGTAAGTGTCTCAAGACCCTTCCTCTGTGAAATGGCGAAAATACCCGTCCCCAGCCTGCTGCACCGAGGCCAGAGGGGTCCGTGTGAGATGCCACGACGCAGACACAAAGTGATGGTGGGAATGAGGACCTGCAGCGCTGGAAGGTCCTTGTATAGTGCATAGCGTACCAGCTGCCGTTATTGTCTGCTGATTGGAAGTATAAAGGGCTTTTAGCTACAGGAGCTAAGTTGTAACTAAGTTAATAGGGAAAGGCTTTTGTTACCAAATAAAAACTTGGCGCACCAGTCCACTTCAGTGGGCCACACCACTCCCCTTTCATAACTAATTTAGAACTTTAGCAGAAGGTGACATGTTTCTGAATAGTTTCCTTTGAATTCCTCTATCAAAAATGAATTTTCCCCTGTAGGAAAACGGTAATACTGGTTCTTGCACTTACAGTAAAATTTATCTATAAAATTTTGCAGTACTTTAATTTTTTATTTTATTTTTTCACTTACAGTTTACATTCAGTATTATTTCGTATTAGTTTCAGGTGAAATTCTGCAGTATTTTAAAGGAGAAATGATTTTTTTACAAAAGAATACATAGTGTCCTTGACTTTTGCATTTGAAAAGTGCCCTTCAGAGTGCTGATCTTGTTAGTGTTTCCTCTCCTTTTAGAAAAGACAGAATAAAAGTTGTACTTTATTTAATGTTTTTTAAGAAATTTCCTCTTACCTTCTGGTGATCATTTAAAGAAAAACCTTTGTTACAATACTCTTTTGGTAAACAAAGCTCTCGACTACTCTGTATTTGTGTCTCCTCATTTAATCTTCATATGATAAGAGATAGAATAACTTTTAAATTGGTAACTTTACATTATTTTTCTGAATGTTAAAATGAAGGTGAGAATAAAATACAATTTCTACTGCTGTATTTGCTGTATTGAAGACCAGGTAACAGCAGATACTCATGACCCATTTCGTTTCTTGCTTGATTATACAGATCTGGTAGATTCCTGTAATTCTAGTGGTGATGAGAGCTTAAAGAAAATATAATCCAAAGTTTGTAAAACTTTTTTGACCACAGTGTATGGTAAACTCTATTTTATATTCTGTGGGTTTTTTTTCAAAAATGTTTATTGATCGAGCCGCTCAAAATTACCCACAATTTGTAAAACACTGATCTAGTCGAACCTTCTTATTTCACAGCTAAGGAAGTGGAGTTATAAAGAGTTTAAGTGAATGGCACACTCTTAAACTAGAGTTTAAGAGTCTGAGGCCAAGGTTTTCTAAATCCTGTCAGTTTGTTTTTTTTTTAATGAAAAATACATTTGATTACACCAAATACTCGAGCCAGAGGTTTTTTTCACTGTTCCACTTCATATTTCTTGCTTATCAAAGCTCTTCTCTCTATTGTGAAAATGTATACATAAAAATTAGGATAATGGAAAATTTAAGTTATGGTGAAGTAATATGGTGCCTTTTTTTTTCTTTTAAGAGGAACACCTACACGAATGTTCCCACATCACTCCATAACTGAGGCTATGAACTATGATGTGAAAACGTTTGGATCATCTCTTCCTGTTAAAGTCATGGAAGTCCTAGCATTGGCTGAAGGTGGGTATCATTTTCCATTTCCTCCTATTAGCAATTCAAATGGAGCCTAGTTCTAGCATGGAGATTGAAATTTGTGCTTTCTTTGATATACCTTTACCTAAATGGGAAGAAAGGTAACCTATTTGGCTTTTCATTGTAATTGAGATATATAATAAATTTTAGAAGCAGAATAAGTTCATTTTAGCACAGTCAAATTAGATCTTTAATGGTTGTAAGTACTGCATATGCAAAACTCAATCCAATTTCAAAAGTTAATTGAGTATATGAAGTTTAGCTTTTAAAAAAGCCAAATTAGTGCCTCATGTTTAATAGTACAGTAAAATCAAGTCTTAGCTCTATTTCTGGATCTTGTATAGTATCCCAGAGACTAACAACAAATTCGTGATGTTATGTGGTGTACCTTTAGAAGATTCTATCGGCAGAGAAGTAGAGGGGAAGTTGGAAGATGCAGTCCACACAAGCCTCAGAGAGGCTACATTAAGGATGAGGGTCTGTTGACTGGAAGAGCAAAGTTCAGAGCATCTTCAGTGATCCGCCTAAGTCATTTTTATTAAGAATTCAATTCTAGATCTTTGTGATTTTCTGGAATGTTGTTTTACAAACTGTATTGAAATCAGTTCAGTGATTTATAACTAGCATTTTTTTAAAAATGAAATAAAATAGAATGCAGAATATCAGAGTACATCTCATATAATGTTAACGTAAGTTTTGTTTTATTTAAATTGTTTGTGAATGCATCATGATGTAAAATGTATTCATACTGTGAATGACAGTCAGAAAAGTTTAAAGTACTCCATTCTAGAGGAAGGAATATTTCTCATCAACTTGCACTTGCACATCTTGACTGTTAAGTCCTTGGGAGCTTCAGGTACAGTTTCCAGACAACTAAACTTCTGCTAACCTCTACCATGCATTGTTTCTGTTTTAAATATATATAATACATATTTTTCGCCTCTAAAAGTATATATAGTGTGTATCATATGTTAAAACCTTGTAACTTACTCCTGGTTCATGCCACCAAGCTATGTTACTAGCAAACAGTGCAAAAGTCCCTGGAAGTGAGGATGTATACACTGAAGCAGTGTGTAAACTTGAAGAACTCTTCCCCACATGAAAACCTGCCAAGTGCTGTGTGTTAAGTTAGGGCTCACCAGTAGAGGGGAAAAAATATTAAGTAGATATTCCATCCACTTCAGCAAAAATCCACACTTAGCCTGGGCATAATTTGATATTTTAGCTTGTACATTATTGATTCCTTTTATTTTGCCTCTTTAACTTCCCTTTCAACAAAGAGCATAGTCAAATTGATTAAATTTCCAGAGCTGTTAACATGTTTATGGAGGTTTACCACTAATGCTTAAAAGAACAGTATGCTAATTTAGGTTTTGTCACTTAATAGGGAACATAACCCTTTATGTCTCCATATAATGAAGTAATTTATCATACTTTCAAAGACCTCTTCTTTGAAAATCATGTTTTATTGAAGAAACATGATTTTTCCTTGAAATGTTTTGTGTAGTTAAGTGGAAGCTTTATTATTTGTGTTGCTTTATCAGAATAAAATTATGAGTGTTAAGTATTACGGAAAGTGAGATATGTGTTTATAAGAAAAATTAAGAAGTATTAAACCTAGGCCCAGCATCTACTTTTTGTCTTTAGGTATATTTCTAAAAGTGGTTATCAGAATCAAATGGATCTCTTGTTTTGGATATTGATAACTCTTGAATTATATTCAGGAGTATTTTTTGTTGTGAATGAATCTTTTTCTTGAGTGATAATATTTTTTTGGTGAAGAATATGGTAATAAAAGAGATTTTGGTAAAAGAAAATTTTAAGTTGCTTTATTCATATGCTAAAATGAACTATGTACCTTATATTTTTATTTAGATGATGACCAGCTGACTGTTAACATAGATGAAGGCGGATGGGCTTGTCTGGTCTGCAAAGACAAACTCATTGTTTGGAAGATTGCTTTGTCACCTATTTCTAAGGTAATGGCTCTTTAGAGAGATAAAAGGAGATAGAGGAGAGGAGAACCGACTAGCTTTTAATTTTTACCCTAAATTTTCAGAGTTGTTGGGAGGACAATGTGAATCTATTCAAGCATTAATGGATTTGCATTTTCATAGTCTATAAAATACTGAGCATGCATACACATTTGTGTATTAGTAATAAAGTTTCTCCCCTTTAATAATTTTTAAATAATCCATGTTATTTACATTTAATAAAATTAGAGACATTGAAATTTTTAATGAATGTCATGCTAATCAGTCTGCCTAATGAAGTCTAAGACTAAATGTCATCACATAAATTAATGAACTCAGTTTATTTCTAAGAAGGTAGGGACTGTGTTTCACTGAATCTACTTAATGATGCTTAATAAAATAGGAAAAAATGATGCCACTTTTTACCATTGCTAGTTTAACTTCCAGTTGTTCATTTCTCACACAGAGGTTGTCATTTGTATGTCTAGTAACTTAGCCTCAGCAACCTCTTTTTCTGTCTGTTCCAGATCATACTCTCCTGCACCACTTATTCATCACTAGGCCATTGTTCTGTGGGAACTTGGGACTCCTGTGTACCTAAACTTTTCACATCTCCTGTCCCCTGTATTGTTGCTGCCTAGAAAACTGTATTTGTAATTAGGAGCATAGGCGAGGGAGAAGTCTTGGGGGGCATGATGAGTTAGCATGACCCCTATGAGGGAGCCTGATATTCGGCTGAGTCTAAGAAATATTTTCTAGGCAACTTATTATAATTACTCTGTAGTCATGCTAATTTTAAATGTCAAATAACCAAGTCAAGACTAGACTGGGAAAATTCTTTAGGAAGCCTACATATTTCTCTTAACCAATAGACCTTTTTTCAGTCCGGGAAGAGACTGAACTAGTTGATATTCAGAGTCTGGTCTAGCTCTTAAGTTTTCCTGATTTTATATCTCTTAAGAAACTTTGCTTTAAAATTGCTGAAAGCCCTATCAAAAATTGTGAGAAGAAAGTACTTATAGAATGATATTTCCAGCAATGAATCAGAATGTAAAATATGCAGAGAAAGACAATAGTGAAGTCAGATGCATATTCAAAAAATTGGATTTGATGTGAAAGTTCTTTTGTTTGGCTTTGTTCTACAGTTATCTGTTTGCAAAGAACTTCAGCTGCCACCCAGTGATTTCCACTGGAGCGCCAACTTGGTAGCTCTCTCCTACCCTGCTGCCTCAGGTGAAGCACATTCTACTCAGGTAGGTGACTTAAATGCTTATTGAAATAATTTTTTTCAAATAAGGGCTTTCTAAATTTGGAGGGACTGTCTGACCTAATTGAGACATAACTTTAAAGGAATTAAAACACTGGTATTAGCAAAGAGATGGACACATAGGGCAGTGGAACAGAACAGGATAGATAACCACACAAAGGTGGCCCTGTGGTCTTTGACAGAGGTTCAAAAACAATTCAGTGGAATAATTATGGTCTTTTCAGTAAATGGTGTTGGAACCATTGGTCATCCTTATGCAAAAAAATTTCCCCCTGAGCCTCATACCTTATACAAAGATTAACTCAAAGACAATCATGATCTAAATGTAAAACTATAAAACTTGTAGAAGAAAACAGAAAAAAATCAGTATGACCTGGGTTTAGGTGAGCAGTTCCTGGAAATCACCAAAAGCATGATTCATAAAAGAAAAATGGATAAATTCATCAGTATTAAAAACTTGGCTCTGCCAAAGACACTGAAAAGAAAATGAAGAGACAAGCTATAAACTGGGAGAAAATATTTGTAAATCAAATACCCGACAAAAGACTTGTATCCACTACATAGAACTCTCGAAGCTTAGTAAGGAAACAGGCCAAATTAAAAATGGCATAGGACTTGAACAGATGCTTTATCAAAGGGTATACGGACGTCAAGCACACGAGATGTTCACGTCATTAGCCGTTAGGGAAATGCAAATCAAAACAACAATGAGATACCACTACACACCTATTACAATGGCTAAAATAAAAAATACTGACACTGCCAGGTACTGACAAGGATGTGAAGCATCTGGAACTCATACGTTGCTGGTGGGAATGCAAAAATGGTATAGCCACTTGATTTTCACTGCCTTACAAGGTTAAAATATACTTAACCATGTGACCCAACAAATCCATTCCTGGCTGTTTACCTTAGAACAGTTAAAACTGAATCTGCTTAATGTCATAGCAGCTTTATTTATCATAGCCAAAGGTGGAAACAACCCAAATGTCCTTTAGCAAGTAAATAGATAAACAAACTGGTTCAGCGATGGAATGGAATACTACTCAGCAGTAAAAAGGAATGAACTATTGACACAACCACCTGAATGAGTCTCAAATACATTATGATAGTGAGATAAGCCAGTGTCAAAAGGTTACATTCTATATGATTTTATTTGTTTGCTATTCTGGGAAAGATTAGACTGTAATGATGGAAACAGTGGTTGCCAGGAGTTAGGATGGGGGAAGAGCCTTACTATAAAGGAATTGGTCTAGGGAATTTTGGGGGTTCATGGAACTGTTCTGTGACCTTATTGTGTAGTGGTAGTTAACATGAGTCTAAGCATGTTAAAATTCATACAATTGTGCAACAAAAGAAAAAAATTCAATTTTACTGCATGATAATTTTTAAAATAGAAAAGGGAATTTTAATTTCTGATTTTTCCTAATCAAATATAAATTGTCCTGGTTTTTAATATAAGTTCCATTAGACTCCCAGTTATGAGGTCGTCTTATTATGATTGCTAAGTGTTATGATCTTGTTTTCAGTCTGTTGCTGTCATGGTTGCCACCAGAGAAGGATCCATTCGGTATTGGCCAAGTCTTGCTGGTGAAGACATCTACACAGAGACTTTTGTAGATTTGGGAGGTGATAAGACTTACAATTTCCTAACAGCAGTGCAGGTATATGGTGAATATTCTTCAGAAAAAAATACGCAATTAAAAACTACAACAGAAGTTTTTCTATGTAGAATTAATAATATTAAGTGAATGGATTCATAAGTAAATGATTTTAAACATTGTTTCTTTTTTTATTCTTTTAGATTTGTTTTAACATATAGATGATTTTCCTTTGTATCAAAGCATTTTGTGCTAATTTTCTTGACCTTAGTCTTAGATGCTTACCGGAATTAATTTCACAATATTTGTTCACAGGGAGGAAGTTTTATTTTGTCTTCATCGGGAAGCCAGCTGATTCGGCTGACACCTGAAAACTTAGGAAAGATTCATCAGCGCATCCTGCCTCAGGGGCAAGGCGTGCTCTCAGGGATTGGTCGGAAGGTTTCTTCTCTTTTGGGAATTTTATCTCCTAGTAGTGATCTCATAGTAAGTTGACAAAGTAACTGTTTTATAAGCTTGTTTCTTAGTGAAATCAATAAGTTGGACATTTCCTATGAAGTTGGTGTTGCTTCCATATAAACAGTAGTGTACATGAAATAAAGCCTTGATCTTTTCAGTGAAACATTTTTAATATGAAGATCAAATGAGTTTATACTAACTACCTCACCTACCCTGTAACATTAACATCCTTAAGGCACACTGATTATCTTATAGTGCATTCTTTGAATTAAAACTAGTATGTAAAAGTGTAAATGTGTGTAGGGACTAATTTTGCTTTTTGGACTTAGCCAGTTGTGTTCTCCAGTCCCGTGGCTCCAGCTCTGTGTGGATGACTCTAATCTAGATCTATTGCTGGGCTCCCTCGAACTCCAGAGCAGTGAGGGAGAGGGATGGGTGCCAGCATTCAGAGCACCTGCTCTGGTGGGTCCTCGGTGTTTGTTACCTCGTGTAAGTTTTACAACCTAAGATGTAAAGGGCTTTCTCTCCAATCTGCAGATGAGGAAGTGGCTTCAGTGAGACCAAGTAAACTGCCCGTGGTTATGGAACTGCTCAGTGGCGGATTCATGCCCAGCCCTGTTTCGCTGAAAGCACATCCTCTTTTTAATGCGCTATTTCCCTCTGATTTCATGCTGTTGTCTTCTGCTTCCTTGAAAGATCTTTGAACCTAAAAGTTAACATGTCTGGCTTTTGCCTGAGCCTCTCCCTGAAACCACTAGGCACCCTTTTAGCCACCCTGGAGCCCTCTCCCATGCCGTGGACCAAATGGAAACAACAAAGCTTTTTGCAGCAAAAACAAAAACCACACATCTATACTTCATAAGCAAGTGTATGCTTAAAAGGCAAAATGACATACTCACATATATCCAACTCCATACGTTCCTGCCAGGTTCGTGTTCCTGTAACACAGAGCTGTGCAGAAGCCATTGATAATATCTCCCGTGCTTACTAGGGTTACAGACCTATATTCAAGACTGCTGTGTGCCCCTAATTTCTCATTTGAACCTCATTTTTGCCTCTTGTTATAACCTACAGTCCAGTTTAATAGGACTACTAGCTCTCTGAAGACCCTTCACTTTCCTGCCTCCCACCTCTGCCCTTCTTGGGCCTCTGTTTTATATTTCTGCCTGTGGAAATCCTGCCTTGTTTTCAAGGTCTGTTTCCTTCCTTTGAATCCTAAGTGAAGAATTCTGCTAGAAATGCTAATTAAGGATCATAAAATATACAAAATTTGAATTTTAGAAAAAGTGTATTAACATTGGAACTTAATCTGTAAGCTTGACTTTTCCCTCCTCCATACAGCTTTCAAGTGTCCTTTGGGATAGAGAGAGATCAAGCTTTTATAGTCTGACAAGTTCAAACATCAATAAATGGGAATTTGATGAGTCTTCAGAAAAACAAGTACATAGTTGGGATATCAACAGAGCCCTGAAGGAAAACATCGCTGATGCTATTTGGGTAAGAAACAGTAATATTCATGTCTAATTCACGTTTATGGTTACATGAGAGTGCTTGTTCCTTTAGTTGTTTTATTCATAAGAACATAATATAATATACACAGTTTTTAGCCATCAGATACACAGAAATGGGGTATTCAATCTCTAGAAATATTGTAATGCACTGATTTACTTAATACTTTTTTTTTTTAATATGTCTTTATTGATTTCAGAGAGAGGAAGGGAGGGAGAGAAACATCAATGATGAGAGAGTCATTGATCGGCTGCCTCCTGCCTGTCCTCTACTGGAGGTGGAGCCCGCAACCCAGGCATGTGCCCGGACCAGGAATTGAACCGAGATCTCCTGGATCCTGGGTCGATGCTCAGCTGCTGAGCCACGCCAGCCAGGCTACTTAATACTTTTTAAAATGCATTACTCATTCAGTAATTGTTTGAGCTACTACTGTGTATGAGACAGTGTAGTAGGTGCTGGGGATGCAAAGGTTAACAGAAACTCCTATACTCAAGGAGCTTACGTTACTGATGTTTTCACATAGGGATCTGAAAGTAACTATGAAGCTATTAAAGAAGGGGTCAACATTCGGTATCTGGATTTGAAGCAAAACTGGTAAGCAATTCATTTGTCATAAAGAATGTAGGTAATTGTTGGGGAAAGTAAATTGATGTTTGTTATAAAATGATGACCAGTCTTACTATATCTTCTTTTAATGCTAATCTTACCATACCATTATGCCTTGCTGAATGGTTTTGTGTGCTTTATCTAGAGATGCTAGTTCATTTGAGAGATACAAGCAGTTCTCAACCTTCAGCTGTGTTCTTACATTAGTGTCTCCCCTAGTTAGAGACACAGCCTTTCTGCTCTCACAACTGGAGCTTCTCTTTCACTGCTGAGAGATGCCTTTCCCAGTGGTGGGGGCTCATAATGTCACCTCTTTCCTCAGCAGAGATACCGGGAACGCTTCTGTGGCCCTTTTTCTGTTGCCGAAGGAGCCTTAGGAAGCCTATGTTTGTGGCTTTATTGAGTGAGGTTTTTTCTTGGTGGGACAAGTTAGCACTCAGCCATGGTTAGTACTCAGAATGAATTTCCTCTGAGAAACAACACTCTAAGTGGTGCTGAAAATCCAGGTTAGACTGAGAAAGCTAACTTATCCCATGTTATTACTTAGCTTAAAAACCAAAGGTGATGTGGAACTTAAAATCCGTGCGTAATGTGGTTTCTGTGGGGAAGTTCATAACGAGTGCAAACGCATGGCTGTAATCCTTCAGGTACAGACTTACCAGAAGCTAAGGACTGTTTTTATGTGTTTGAGATTAATTTAGTTTAGTGGAACAAATGGACTTGCTTTTTGGAAGGATATTGCAATTCTGTGTAATTTTTCTGTCTCAGGCTATCAGTAGGATCCATCTTTATAGTTTCTGAAAAACTTACAGAAACTATCAAAGAAGTAAAAATAATTGTGTATATTTAATTTCCACAAACAGTTTAATTAAATACAGTTTACCAGTTTTCAGACTTTCAGAAATTTAGAACTGTTGTTGGACACAGCTCACAGTGGGCAAATGATGTGGACATTTTCACAGTGTTCAGAATGGAGACATGGTTTGAGAACAGAGAAGAGAAACAGGCTTGGAATCGCTCTGCTGGGTCAGACCCAGGGCTCTTCTCCAGTATTGTTGTGCCAGCAAGACTCTTACGAGGCTGTGAGACTCAGCACCCGTTCTCCCTCCTCCCCACCTTTGCTCCAGGTTATCCAGTCGCACACCCTCTGTCCTCGAGGTCTGGTGACCCCTGCAGTGTTCTGCACCTGCATGAGTTTCTTCTGTTTAAGAGCAGTGTTTGTCTTCCTGATGTTCGTTGGTACTCACTGACTGGTTGCTCATTCTGACCAGAGCTGCAGCCTAGGCTTATATTTTCAGTGAACAGGCTTATAAGTTCTTTTACTAGGTTGTTATTACTGGCACAAAGCTCAGAGACCTTCGTTTTAGATGTCAAGTTTAGATTTTTAAAATCTCAAGTGTATTACTTATGTGTACTCAGAAAAATTTGTCAAATTTTTACTGATTTGCAAAATTGTGATTATCTTCTTACCATCTTTACAACCTAAAATAGTTTCATGTTTTTTCAAACATGAGGATTCTTTTTAATAATGATGTCCAATATACAGTACACACAGGTTTTTGTGTGAACACCAGTGTTTATTTCTCCTGAGTAAATATCTAAGAGTGGGATTTCTAGGGCAGATGATAAGTGAGTGTTTAACTATATAAGAAACAGCAATGCTGCTTTCCAAAGAGACTGCAGATCTTTCTTTTGCTTTGATTAGTGATGGGCTCCTGGTTTTGGCAGCAGCGTGGCACCCAGCAGATAGTCCATGTCTCATCTATTACTGTCTGGTAACGGTAGAAGACAATGGCTACCAAATGTCAGATGCAGTAACTGTAGAAGTCACTCAGTATAATCCACCTTTTCAGGTAAGATCTCTAAGTTAAGTCACAGTGATAATATGCTGAGTTTTCTTTTCCTAACCATTGCGGGGTCAAATTCTTTGAGAGGTTCATCTTCAGGGCTTGGATGTGTTTTAGACATTGCATTTTATTTTCCAGCTTATCACCATGAAAATGTTTTCAGAATTTCCTAATTGCAGTTCAACAAGTGAATTTCTCTAATTGATGTTTATTATAAACTTATTCTGTCATATTTTATAAGTCGTCTCCTGGATAGTGTCTAGGCTTTCATAAGGACAATCATTGAATTATTTTATCATTGTTATAAGACAGTATTGTACAAAAATGGAAGTTATAAAATCATACAGACAAGCTTTTTGTTTCAGTTCTCATTCAGTATAATTTTTAATTTAATTTTCAGTCTGAAGAGTTGACTGTGTGTCGCTTGATGGTCCCAGACTTTTCAAACCAGACCACGTATCTGTACAGTGAAAGTGCCGTCTTTGTGTGCTCCACGGGAACCGGGAAGTTTTCGCCTCCTCAGGAGAAAATTGTCTTCGATACACAAGGTACAGTAGCAATTTAGAAAGCGACAGTAGTAAGCTCGTTAGTCATTCTCAGTAGTCTTCATTCTTTTCCTTAAGTGTTGCTTCAAGCACGATTCCGCCAAGTGTTACTGAGACTTCAGTACCACACGCTGATAGTAGCTGAAGTGACAACCCTACTGAAAGCCAAAAGTGTAGTAGAATTTCCATACTGTCCTATTTATGGTTAAAAAATAGTGGTGATTTCTCCAGAGAGGCCAAGAAGGAGAATTAATTGCTAAGAATTAATTGCTTATTCCTAGTTAAAGTGACTTATTGTGAGTTACTTTTTGTGTGTCCAGACCACTGGCTAAGAAGAATCTCGGGTGTTGGGGGGAGGCATCCAGGAGTGAAAAAAAGCCAATCAGGTGGTTTAATCAGAATATTTATCTAAAGGGGTTGGGCAGAGGGCAGAATCCAGGTGAGGCATCAGGCTGGAACCTAGATTTTCCAGGCCCAGCATGAGAACCTTGACTGGGTGGGTAGGATGCATTAAGTAAGGCACTGAGCAGCCTTAGACCTCCCCACCCCACCCCCAGTTGGCTTATTTTTAATTTTACAGAATGAAAAATTTCATTTTTTTTGGTTACTTGCTGCTGTCTTGCAAGGCACTGAAGGACACAGAGTCTGCTCCTTCAAATAGCAGCAGATTCTTGGCATTTTATCTGGGATTAAAGAGCTGAGTTCAAAGTAGGAGTGATATTGTAAAGGCAAAGAAAGTGTTCTTAGTGTGTCAAGGTGATTTTCTGCCTAGGGTGGGAGATTTCAGGAAGCGTTTGTTCTGTGGAATTGATTGTGTGTTTTCTGTCTTTTAGGGGACAGTATTTTAGGAGCTGGTTCCTGTGGCGGTGTTCCTATCTTCTTTTCTAGAAACAGCGGGTTGGTGTCTATTACTTCAAGGGAAAATGTGTCCGTTTTAGCAGAGGACCTTGAAGATTCTTTAGCATCTTCAGTTGCTGGACCAAGCAATGAGGTAATGTGGTTCTGTATGATTTTAAAATTTTTATCACACTTTCCTATAAATGTGTTTAAAAGATCAGACAGTTTTAAAAGTTACGATGAAAACATTGGTTCTTTTACCTCTCTCATCCCATTTGTCCTCTCTGCCAGAAGCAACTACTTTTAAGTCTTTTTAGCTGTTTCTTGTCTTTTTTTCTATATTTCTAAGTAATACGCATATATTGTTATCTCCTAATTCACCTAATATATTGACTTCCTGTTATAGAAATTGAGAGTTGGGTCACATATTTCTTTTTCTGCCTTTATCATCCCAGTATAATTTCTTTTCCATTGTAGTGACAGCATGAATATTTACAGTTCACTGAGTCAAGTGATGTACTGATTACATTTCCTTTATTATATTGCTTCATGGGATTCTTGGAGTGTGTGATGGACTAGTTTTATATTTGCTTACTTACATCTGGCTGAATCTTCCCACACGCTGCAGCAGCTCCATAGGTGCCTGTCCCAGCTTTCCCACAGTCAGATCTCTACAGACCGCACGTTCTTTCCTTTTCCTTGGCCTCAGTCCTCTTCAGGACCTGCCCCTGCACCACGGAGGTCTGCCTCGTCTCCTCTCTGCTCCGTCATTGCCATTCCTCCTCCTGGCTTCTGGCTTCTGGCTTTATGTGTAGTGGGTCGAATCACAGATGTTTGCTGGTTGTGTTTCTTTTTCTTGTTATTTTGGGATGATTTTTGAGAGGGAGAGTGGGGTGAAAACCATCACTTTTATTTTTCTGTCATCTTGAAACCTGAAATGCCCTAATCTATAAGATTTTTATCATTCTTTTATAGGAGACATAAACAATACTGTTTGGGGTAACAATACTGAATAGTATGTGAAATATATAGACTATTTCTGTAATTCAAAACTGAAACAGTTTGGTACAGTTTCAACAAAAAGTAGTGATTTTTTTTTTTAAATTTCATAACTGTGCATTTTGTAATATTGCTGATGCTCCAAAGCTGTTTTATAATATTCCATTTCTTTAAAATTTTTCAAATCCATAAGCTTGAATCAGCCATTATGCTTAGTGTAATATACATTGTGATGAGTTGTATAAGAGCAAACCCATAGTAGGGTTGTGTTGGTTATGATGAAATCCCAAATAATTTTACTCACAATATAATCCCTCAATTATATGTACCTTTTCTATAGGACTTTGTTTGATTATTTGGTGCATTTTATCTTGTTCCAGTAAATGTTTTATGTATATAAACTATTGGTATGGAGAGATGGTAAACAGCTGGAGTACCTGTGTTGTTGCTATCATAGGTGGGCCCAGTTTTTAGTCCAATAATTAAGACTATTCTGATACCGTCATCTCTAAATTATGGTTTGTTATTTTACAGTGTATGGTTTTTGATACTTCTACAAAGAATGAAATCATAGCCCAGGAAGATAAAATCAGATTGCTCAAAGCTGCTTTTCTGCAATACTGCAGGTAACACGTTTTAAAATTATGCCTCATTTTAAGTCTGAGGACACATTTTACTGGCATGCCACTTACTTGATGACTGGCAGGAGCAAGTTGGAGAAATGATTCCATTAAGGAGAAAATGTTTTTTTGAACTTCAGCACTTTAGCAAACTGTTATTCTGAACTTGGGAGTCATGAGAGGGTTCCAGCTAGGCTGGGGGGAAACATGGTGTAACATATCCTCTCCCCTTCATGAAAATGCACCATTAAAAATGGTGACCATGAAGACAGCTTGCAGGCATCTTTTATGTGTTAAGGCAAATACAATGTTTTATCGGTGTGATAAAGGAATTAGACTTGGCCTGTTAGTTGGGTTCTGTTGTGTACAAAATCACCACAGAATTTAGTGGCTTATTTGATATAGCTCATGATTCTGAGGCCTGGCTGTTTGAGATTGGGTTTAGAAGGCCATTTTACTGGTCAGCTGCCAGCTGTCCTGGCTAGACTCACTCACATTTTGGGGGCTGTGGCTGCTTCATGTGGCTTCTCTGGCAGGCTGCCCTGGTCTTGTTTACATTGCGGGGTTCCAGAAGTGGCAAGAGAGTAAGCTTCTGTGCACAGTGCTCTTTGGGTCTCTGCTTGGGTCACATCTGCTAAGTTCCCATTGGCCTGAGCAAGTCACAGAGGTGGTCCCATTGGGAGGGCACACCCAGGGAGTATGTACAGGGAGGAGGAGAATTGCATTCAGTCTGTTATACTCACTGACCTACTAGTTGTGGTTTTAAGATGAATTCAGTCATTTCAGTTAGTCCTAGACATGTAGTGTGCATATTATGTGTCCTGGTACCTTCCTTAGAAGGTGAAGCACATTCACATTTGAATAAACACTCAGGAAAATTGTGATCCTGCCCTTGCTCTGCCACTAATTAGCTGTGCGAGACTTCAGACAGATTCCTTAACATTTCAGAATTTCTTTTTCTTCCTTTGTGAAGGATTGAGTGGGGTTGCAGTTGGAATACATGAAGGATCATTAGTTTCTCTAGCAGATGTTTGTTTTGAAAAAATATTTGGGGTTTGCTACCTCCATGTCCCCCAGTTCTTAGCTCATAGTGTTTCACTCTCACAAGAGAGCTAACAGACTCTATAGTGCTTTTACAATTTTAAAATCCTGTGCCATCATAACGATCTACTGAGCTTAGTTTCTTGTCCAGGAGAAGCCACCATTAGACCAGTTTTTTGGTTCTGTTTTAAATAGTATTCTTTTAATCTTGTTCTGTTGCTTGGTGTTCAATCCTACTGCCAAGATTTGAATTAAAATACCATGATTTTATCTTGCACAAGTTTTCCTTTGATAATTCTGTCACATTTGTGGCATCTCAAAATTTAAATGATGGAGCAAGTCACCGTAGTCATTGTATGGCTTCCTGTGACTGTTGTAACAAATTACCAACTGGGTGGCTTAAAACAATATAAATGTATTGCCATAGTTCTGGAGACCAGAAGTCTGAAATCCAGGTGCCAGCAGGGTCATGCTCCCTCCAAAGGCTCTAGGGAAGACTCTTTGCTTGCTTCTCTCCTGGCTTCTGGCAGTTGCTGGCGGTTCCTGGCATTCCTTGGCCTGTGGATGCATCATTCCAGTCATCTCCATTGTCACATGGCCTACCCTATATATCTGTCTTCATGTGTCCTAATGATGACACCAGTCATTGGATTTAGGGTCCACCCTAATCCAGTATGACCTCATCATAACCATATCTGCAAAAACCTTATTTCCAAATAAGATTACATTCTGAGGTTCTGGGTGGACATGGATTTTGAAGGGAACACTGCTCAACCCAGTATAGTAATTTTAAAATGTTTTATAAGAGAAGATTATTAAGCACAAAACGGAATTCCTGTCCTTGAGTTTTGAGAGTGTAGTGACCTTAGGCTTCTAGCACGGCTATACTTTTGACTTACCCTGTTTATAATGGTTGAAGTATTGTGAGGTTAATAAGTAATCACTTCTGGGGTAGTGTTAGCTGATAGCCTTAAAGAATTAGACTCTTCACAAATGGAATTGTGGTACCTTAAAGCCAGATTTTTCAGCCTTGTCCCTGTTGGCATTTGAGGACAGGCACTTTTTATTGCGGGGGTGTCCTGTGAATTGTGGAGTGTTTAGCAGCATCTCTGCCCTTTCCCCCTTGATGCTTAGTAGTACCCTTCTCCCAGCTTGTGACAACATAGTTATCTCCAGACATTGCCAAGTGCTCCCTGGGGGTCGAAATTGGTAGATGGCCGCTAATGTGTTATCTGTTTAGTTTCTTACTAAGGTAATACTACTATTTTTATAGCATGTTTGTTTGTTTTTTTGAAATTATGTTTTGTATTAATTTGGTTTTCATTTTACGTAACTCAATATAAATATAAACCTTTTGTTTATGAGAGTTTAAGAAACTTATTCTGTTGATTAAAATAGTTAGTTATTGATTGATCTTGCCATAGTCAACTTTGTATTCCCATAATCTGTAGCACAACTAGGTTTCCAGCTTCAATCTGGCCTTTAATACTTTTATGTATTTGGTGAATTAATGAATGCATAAGAGTTGTCCCTTTTAAATAAATCTTATTAAAAGTAATTAACTTTGGGCTAAAATATGGGACTTATGTTTCATGAAAATTAACTTTTTCATGGTGAGTATTGAAAATGTTTTGCCTCCTTTAATACTTTTGTTTTCCAATTTTATTTCAGAAAAGATTTAGGTAATGCTCAAATGATGGTCGACGAACTGTTCTCCTCTCACTCAGATTTGGACTCTGATTGTGAACTAGACAGAGCTGTTGCCCAGATCAGTGTGGACCTGGTGGATGATTATCCAGCCTCTGATCCACGATGGGCAGAGTCTGTCCCCGAGGGTAAGAACATCCTGATTTTAATATTATGGAGTGATCTCTTCTGAGAAGCACATCCTGGTTCTTTTGTTAAAGTGTCTCTCAAAGCATATTTTTTTAAGTTTCTGAAACATTTTTTTTAAATATGTTTTTATTGATATCAGAGAGAGGAAGGGGGAGAGAGAGAGAGAGAAAGAGAAACAGCAATGATGAGAGTCATTGATCGGCTGCCTCCTGCACACTCCCTGTTGGGGATCAATCCGTAACCCGGGCATGTGCCCTGACGGGGAATCGGACCTTGACTTCCTGGATCGTAGGTCGATGCTCAACTGCTGAGCCAGGCTGGTGGGGCTGAAACAATAATATTAATTCATTATGTTTTAACAATTATATTAATTCATTATGTTTTAAAAGGCTTTAACTTTTTTTTTTTTTTGGTTTTAACTTTTCTTACAGTAGATTTTGAGAAGATCTCCAAGCAGATCTATGTGATAGAATAGGAACTGAAGGACCATTGGGGCAAATCTGCTTGTTCTAGCTGAAGACGAATAATTAGCCCTACTTAGCTGCCACAACATTTTATTTCTGAAAGGAAACTGGTGTCAATAGATAGCAGTTGACACTTACTAGCATTCAAATTAAGTGATAATTTTGGCATAATCACTGTTTGGCTGATAGAAATCATATATTTTCCTAAGAGCTGCAGTGAGCAAGTCCCAGGATGTAGAGGGGGCACATCATGTGTCTCTGCCTGATTCTTTCCTACTTGCCCTGGCGACTTGTCCCTCTGACACTTCCACTGCAGCTCTGGGGCACTCAGGCTTCCCAGGGACCAGGAACTGTCTCAAACATCGATTTTTCTCCTTAATTTTCTACTTAGCAACTTGCTAAGCCTCATTAGAGGTTTAGGAAGAAAACTTAAGTGTTTACCTTCTTTCTTTGACGGTTTCTTTTGAGCTGGCGAGCTTTAATGATATAAAATAAATGATTAAGCTAGCAACAACATATTTTGTATTTTGAATAAACGCGGTATGAATTGTATCAAACATCCAAAATTTTCTTTAAATTTTTTAAACTCTTGGGTGACGTTATAAATAACTGCACTGAAAGGTTGGTGCTTTCCTTTTGTATAGATTTTTCTTTACTTTTTATTTTAATAGCAGTAACTATACTATACTATAGCATACTATAAAGCCCGTATGCTATGTGTTTTAGGTTTTGTTGTTGTATTTCAACAGAGGCACCTGGGTTTAGCAACACATCACTGATTATCCTTCACCAGCTAGAAGACAAGATGAAGGCCCATTCTTTCCTCATGGACTTTATTCACCAGGTAAGGATCCCCGTCACTGTCAACAGGGACCCAGGACACTTGCTATACTGTCCCAGGACAAGAGGAGAGGTGTTTCATCGGGTAGGGCATGACTGGTATTTTACATTTTCTTTTCTGACTTAAAGTCCAGGGCTGCATGGAGGCCTATTACTTCAAGTATAAGAGTTGCATTGAAAATAAAATGAAAAGCAGAAAAATAGTGTATTTCAGCAGAAATGTTGTTTTAGTTTTCCTTGTGACATCCTATGAATCTTGCCTTTCATTCGGATTTCCTCTGTGCTTTTATGTAAAACTTAGGTTTTTATGAGTTGATTTTGTATGGGCACCCTCACGTAAAACTACACCTGCAGTATCTGAGGGCGCTGGGAAGCAGGTTCAAATCAGGAAAGAAAATGTACCTCTTATTTCAAAATAGCCATTAAACAGGTTCTTAAGACAGGCTTATCATTGAAATATTCTAGTCATTAAAAATAATGAGGAATATCTAAATGTTTGGTGAAAAAAATAGGATGCCATCAACACAAGGAGCAGAACAATACATACAGTATGGCTCCTTTTGTGCTTTAAAAAGATAACTTCTAACATCCAAGTACCGTAAAAGCATATAGAGTTATGAAGGAAACTGAATTAACTACAACTACTGTAGGGAGATTGGGCTGGGGACTGGAGACTTGTGCCTCTCTGTACCATTAAGTTTTCCAACCCTCTGCATTAATTACTCATGTCAGTAGGAATTCTCTGGGGATTTGGATTATTTTTGTTTTCTGTGTACTCTTCTGTATTTAAAGTAAACCTTAATATTTAAGAAATTAGGTCATCTATTAATGAAATGGGTTATATTTAAAATGTGGAAGAGTGTTTATTTTCTTTATGTCTGTCTCTTGGCTTTTGTAGTTCAGGTTTTTGCAATGCTTTATCAAATAGAAAGCTTAGGAAAACTCTTAGGACCTAGTAACATACCAGAAATGGACATCAAGTAAATCAGAGGTAGGAGATGCAAAGGATTAAACACACACACGTGCGCACGCACCCTGCTTTAGGATTCTGGAAGTCGGTTGTTGAAGATGGAGATTGCTGATTTCATAGCCCACGGAGGTCTGGAGTCTAGTGGAGTTAATGGATGCAGATAGGAAGGAGCAATTTTACCATTTTGATAACCAGAAAAAATAATTTGAGAAATTAGATTGGTAGAGACAACAGCAGTGGACAGAAGCTCTGGAGTAACCCTGATCTTAGAACTGGAATGTCTGTGTTTCCTACAGGTGTTAGTGGCACTGGCTGCATTGTGTGTGTGTGTGTGTGCGTGTGTGCGTGTGCGTGCATGTGCATGTGTTGGAAATAGCCAAAAGGAGGACAGCTGGAGGTACTTTCTAGGGGAGAGCTAGGGCAGTGGCTCTGTACCCCACGTGTTCCTGGTGGAAATGTGACTGCATATTTTGTGTTATTGTAAGTGCTTTCCAAGAATACGTATGTGTGTGTGTGTCTCTTCACAAGGTTGGCTTATTTGGACGTCTGCGCACCTTCCCAGTACGAGGGGTGCCCATGGCAACACGGCTGTTGCTCTGCGAACACGCAGAAAAGTTGTCAGCTGCTATTGTTCTCAAGAACCACCATTCCCGGCTGCCTGACCTCGTGAACACCGCAATACTGATTGCTTTAAACAAAAGGGCCTGCGACATCCCATCCAGCCTGACCCCTGCAGACATCTTTTTTAGAGAGGTAAGATGAGTCTGCTCTCTTTCCTTAATGTGGCTTCGTAGAGCTGTGCCATTTACATACTGATCATGCCCCAAGCAGGGACAAGATTGAGGACAAAAGATCTCATCAAAATTTTAAATTGGACTCCATATTTTCTGGATAGATTATCACCCACAAAGTATCATTCATTTGTCACTTTCCTGATGCCTGCAGAATTGACTGAGAAGCCCTCCCTGCCCTGTGCTTGCTGTTTTCTTTCGTCTCCAAACCCCTTTTTGATTCTGCCCCAGGAGGCATCTGCCTGTGGGCTCCCTTGCCTCTGGCTTCCCATCGAGTTTTCCAAGGGTGATGCACTGTCAGAGGTTGGAGTGGTTGTTTCCCCAACTTCCTTCCTTGCCTGCTTCCACCCCGTGGCTCTGCCCACTCGGAAACCAAGGCTCCTATCTGGCTGCTCGCTCTGCATTTCCAGTAGCTGCTCCCTCCCAGTACCCCTTCAGGCCTGGGCTTCATAGTGGCTCCTCCTGTAGCTAACCCTATGTGCTGCTCCATCCCTGGTTGGTCCCCTCACTCCTGCCCACGCCTTTTTAAACAGCCCCTTCACTAAACTTTCCTCAGCTATCTGCTAGGATCCTGCTGTACACCTCACTTTTAAAATCAAATTTATTTTCAGAGAAAAATGTGTAAACTTTGGAGAGAGAAAAGACTGAGATGCTGGGCAGCTGGTAGGAGCCAGACATTGTAATACATAGACAGCTCTCGTACTGGGGTGATGCTCCCAACCTGGAGAATGCAGGGGGATACTTGACTCTCTGCTTGAAAGATACTGACACTGAGAGTCTGATTGTGGTACTGAGACCACAGAGCCTGGTTCTGAGCCGGCACTAAATGCACTATTTGGGGGGCATGCCAGCATGTTGCCTCTGAGTCCTTAACTAGGACAGTCCCCTTCTCCCTTTGTACCATTATCTGATTTTAGAAACAGTGCTAGCACTTCCCCCAGTTTTGTGAAATTTGGAATTGTTTTCTGCATTTGGGGGACTTTTAACTCTATTTGGCGCCTCGAATTTTATGTTCTTCCTCCTGCAGTCTAGCTGTAAGCTAGCATCTAACAGACTGTGCCAGGAAGTCTCATTTTTTTAATATTTGATGTACTATAACCTAAAAATAGCTTGAGACACTGAACTATGTTCAGTTTTTCTGGGCATTTCATCTGCTTTTAATATTACCATATATGCCTTCATTATCATTTTTACATTAACAGTGTAAGAAAGCCTTATATTTAATCTTACAAATTAAACATGCCAAAGGTTTTTTGCTAGGGTTCTTAGGATGCCTTGGACTGACATCAAAAACACAAAGGGAAGGACACATGTGCAAGACAGTGATTTTGTTTGGGTCACATTTTGCATGTGTGTGTGTCTTGTTCCTTTACTTTGTAAGGTCCTGGAGGGCAACAAACCTGATTTTTGTTTCTTATCTTTTGAGTGCCCAATGCTGTGTGAACTCTAAATACTAAGCAAATGCCCCCTTAATAAATAAAGGGGGAAAGCTTAACTGTTAGCCAAAACTGGGAACCAGTGTTTCCGTGCACCGTTACCTTCCTGTGCTAATTAATGACCAAAAAAGAACATTTGAAGTTATGTATTTAGTTTCTATAATAGCTACTGCTCTTCTACAAACATTTCTGTGTGTCTAAGGAGGAATTTTTCAAAGAAATTAGCAAGTTTATTAGTTTGGGTCATTTTAATTTATTAGTGTGATTCATTAGTTTGGTGTCTTACATTGTAATATGACATCATTTGTAACCTAGTATTATTTAAAGGTGGCATTGAGCACTCATAGCTATAATAAAAAATATTTCAGTTATAGCCACCCATCAGTATCTGCTGGTTTCCAGAATCCTCCCCCAGTACCATAATTCGCAGATGCCTAAGTTCCTTACATAAAATGACATCGTATTTGCTTATAACCTGTGCACATCCTTCTGTATACTTTAAGTCATCTCTACATAACTTATAAGAATAATGATGTAATTACTTACAATACCTAATGCCATGTAAATAGTTGTACCGTAATGTTTATGGAATGACAAGAAAAGACAAAGTCTGTGCATGCCCAGTACAGGTGCAGCCATGGCCGGCCTCAATACATAGTACCTGCCAGTGACAGTGTAACATTTCCCCCCAGTATTTGGATCCTACAGATGCAGAACCCACAGCTATGAAGGGCTGACTGTCCTTGGTATTTTAATTTAAAAATCTACTTGGTAACAGTTCAGAATTCGCTTATTTGTAACACCTGGTTATTTGGACCCTTTCACTTTTAAAAGTTAGGAGATTTGAGCTTTTCTTGGTTTTTAAATTTATTTTCACCATTAACTGTTTTCTGACTAATGAGCTTATATGTGGCTGACTCCTCTGCTCCATCAGGTGTCGCAGGTGGATTCCATCTGTGAGTGTTTGCTGGCACACGAGGAGCAAGTCTTAAAGGATACGCCTTTGGAATCAGTAGAATGGGCTGAGGTGGTGATCAACGTGAACAGTATTCTCAAGGTAGGAAAATGTGGTGAAGACTGAAGCACATCGCAGCCCAGAGTGCGAACAGGTAGAAAGTGGTTTCTACCCCTATATCAGTAATTCATAAGAGTTTTGCCATTTGTTAATTCAAAAAAGTTAGAAAAATACCATTTTATCAGTTAACAACTGTTTTGAATATTTGCCATGTGCATGTTAAATGTTTCTGTAATCCTGAGTTCTATTTGGTAGAATAAACCTTTTCTTTGGAGAAGGCATTGCAAATGTATTAATGTTAATGTAACTGTTATAAATAAGTCTCTTTTTTAATTACTCAAAAGCTCACTACTTTTATTATTGATTAAAATGTTCCATTTAATTTTAGCTATTGTACCTTATAATAATGGTTTTTTTACTTTGGTTACTATACTTTTCCAAAATTGAAGTTAGGTTATGGAGTTAAACAAATTTCAAATGCAAAAAGAACCCAAAAGTTATCCTACAGACCTCTGTTGAATATTTTTTCATATAAATAGACTGATGTTTCAGATTGCCTTGAGAAATACTGGGATGCATCCCTTCTGCATGTGATAACGTTTCATTTTTTCCAGGACATGCTGCAAGCCGCTAGTTATTATCGACAGAATAGAAACTCCTTGTATGGGAGAGAAGAGCCACTAGAAAGAGAACCTGAATATATTCCGTGGACAGGTGAGGTTGCAAGCACCGAGCCCAAATATACGGATTTATTAGCAGTTATTCAAAGTGTGTTCTAATGAGTTATCATCTTTGGAAGCTGTATCATTCCTCTTGTGCAGGTTTGTAAGTGAAATGAAAAGTAACTTTAGTGCCATCTCCAAAAAGAGCAATTCTTGTGAAAATTGCTTTATTCCCTTGGGATAATTTATAGGTCTCGTGATTTATTTATTGAACCAGTACTTATTTTACATCTGCTAGGTTTTAATGCATATAGTTATTTAGAGAAGCCAGGCTCTGGCCCTGGAGATACTGACTATACTTTATGTTGACTTAATACAAGAAAATAAGTGGAGCAGCATGAAAGGAATTTAGAAGGAAGGAAGGATCCTGTTTACCTGGCTTTGTTGAGGAAGTCACCGTAGAGGAGATGGGGTTTGAGCAGGACAGAGAGGCGTCAGCTGAACCCCTATTTGATTTCCCATTGGTGGTGAAGCAATACAATTTTTAGGCAGTTGGTGTTTCCCAAGCCATTATGGAGCCCTCACCATATTATTTTGTATGATTTCACAGCAACAAGTGGTCCTGCTGGCATCCGAACAGCAATCATACGCCAGCATGGGATTGTCCTGAAAATGGTTTATCCTCAGGCAGACAGCAACCTCAGGAACATTCTGACAGAGCAGCTGGTCGCACTGATTGATTGCTTCCTGGATGGTTATGCTTGTCAGCTTAAGTCTCTGGACAGAACCAGTGATCAAGAAAGATTTAACAACCTGGACATCGAATATGCACAGAAAAGATCAGAGCTCTTATCTCCACTTCGTAAGTGCCTGGTATTTAGCTCGGGTTATGGGTCTTTGAATTTGCAGGACTAATGAAGGAGTCAGATCAGTACTGCAAGAATTCAGTGTAATATCATTACCCCAACTGTGCCAGAAGCTTAAAGCAAATAGGTCCAGCTTTCTGTGCTGATTTAGTCAACCTTGTTTTCATTGGGATTGGGAGACATACCTTGTTTTGCCAGGACGTGAAGGAAGGGAATGGCACCTGAGGTAGGCAGTGACGAAGCGAGGGACTGAACTTGCATCTCTAATAATTTTATATGGATTCTGAAACTAAATGCCAGTAACTGGAAAGGTTTCTATTCCATTAGTTATTTTTAGTATATAATATGAATAAGTTGCAAGTAATGTTTTTTGATTACATCTTAAGTTTTCACTAACAAGATTTTCTTCTACCTGGTCTTATTTCCACAGTTACACTAGGCCAGTACTCATGGGCTGCCTCGTTAGCAGAAAAATACTGTGACTTTGATATCTTAGTACAGATGTGCGAGCAGACTGACAACCAGACCAGACTCCAGCGCTACATGACCCAGTTTGCGGACCAGGTAACATACATTGGGACGCTGAAAGTAGCTCCTCTATTGAGGCTTCATAATTTCCAAGCTTACATGGGGTTTTGGGAAAATGATACAGTCTTCTTCTGGTTAGCTTAGATACAATACTTCTGGCCCGTGGTCCCATAGCACCTGGCATTCAGCAGACACCCTGCCGGGAACGGGCTGGGCTGCTGGGGCCTCTCTAGATTCCAATTCATCATACCAGCCTGCATGGCCATTTCACACAGACTTCTACCCCTGAGCATCTTTTATTCTGGAATGATAGTCTCGGCACTGTCCCCTGGAACTTCCTGCGATAATGGTGGTGTGGCTTATAGGTGCTGTCCAAAAGGAGTCTCAAGTCACATGTGGTCATGAGCACTTGTAATGTGGTTAGTGTGATTGAGGTACTGAATTCTTAAGTTTTAATTAAGTTTAAACAGCTCCTTGTGCCCATGGCCATCATATTGGACAATGCATATCTAGAGTCTGATTCTGAGCAAGATCTTTCTAAATGTGAACGTCCTCATTTGTCAAATGTGGCGAATCAATTAGGTGGTTTTTGAGGACCCTATAATACAGGAAATTAGTGTTTAAAACAAGATTTCTAGTCTGGAATCTAAGACCTTTGGAAGAAATTTAATTTTATTATCAGAAATGTCTTTTTTAAAACTATTACTAAATAGTATTGGATTCTTGGCTGTGTTATTTATAGAACTTTTCAGACTTTCTCTTCCGTTGGTATCTGGAGAAAGGAAAGAGAGGCAAATTATTATCTCAGCCCGTTGCTCAGCACGGACAGTTGGCAGATTTTTTGCAAGCTCATGAACATCTCAGCTGGTTACATGAAATTAACAGCCAAGAATTAGAAAAGGTAAGAATGATTCAGTTATATGGAACAGATTTCGGTAACTTTTTATTTAGTTTTATTTTAGTTTTTAGTAATTAAAATACTACTTATAAGTCATTTTAAATGTGTATCTCTTATTCTTTCACATAATTTGAATTTGATTTGTGGTAGTGTTGCCATCACTTCTAATATCTCAATTTAAAAATGTAGTCCATCGTGATTCGACTACTACAGTAAAGCACAAAAATTTGATTAACATGTAAATAATGCTCGACCTTTTTTGTAACAAGTATTTTCTTATAATAAAAATGTTCAGCCCTACCCAGTTTGGCTCAGTGGTTAGAGTGTTGGCCCGCAGACTGAAGGGTCTTGGGTTCGATTCCAGCCAAGAGCACATACCTCAGTTGCAGGCTCGATCCCCAGCCCCTGTCGGGGCACGTACGGGACGCAACCAATCGATGTGTCTCTCACATCGAAGTTTCTTTCTCTCCCCCCCTCATCCAGCCTCCAGTCTCTGAAAAGCAATGGAAAAAATACCCTCAGGTGAAGATTTAGAAAAAAAAGTTCAAATTATGAGTAAGAATAGTCGACAAATCAGTTCAAAGTTCTTGAGAGGATGCTGAATATATAATTGTTATAGAGCAAGTGCTTTATATGTGTCTCTTCTCCCAGTAATTAGTGTGGGTGGTTGATACTTTATTGTGAAATTGCTAGAAGTATGTATGGTCCTCATCATTTTTAGGTTTGCTAATGTTGACCGGATTTTTCATTGATGTAGCTCAGGGGGAAAGGTTTGAGTTGTGCTTAACATTTATTTCAACTTGAATTAGTAACCAGGGTCTTACCACAGTTTTCATATTTTGTTTATCGTAGGCTCATGCAACACTTCTGGGTTTGGCAAATATGGAAACTCGTTACTTTGCAAAGAAAAAAACCCTTCTTGGTTTGAGTAAATTGGCTGCATTAGCTTCAGATTTTTCAGAAGATATACTACAGGAAAAAATTGAAGGTAAAGAGAATTTGAACAAGAAGATGTACACATGAGCCGTGCTACCAGTGAACTCCTATAACACGTCCCTGTATCACTGAATGGGACCCATTAGAGATAGGACCCGTGTTTCCTTTACGAGGGATGCTTCCTATTCAGTGCCCTGGGGTGATAATTCAGTTATATACTCGGGATTCTCTTTTTAGAGGAAAGTAATTTATATTTTAAATAAGAATTCCTAAGGTATAGATTCAAGTGATTTGAACAAGGTAGTCTGGTTACACCCTTAGTGACTCACATTCTAAGAAGAAAACTGCAGAGGAATTGTGACCTTTACTCTGGGGTTTGTTGTAGGGAGTGGTCCTTCTGAAGTTCTGGGTTCTGAGTTAAAAGCTTTTTGGTGTCATAATTGCGAAACTACTTGGTGTGTGTTGTAGATTGAGAAAAAGATCGAATATATTGTTATTTTTTTTTGAGAATTAAGGAAAAGGGAGATCTAGAGGGATGACTCCTGTATTGTTGCATTTGAATTAGAGATAAAAGATGGAGTCATGATTGTTTAAAAATAATTGGCTCTGTCCACTACAAAGACCTAAAAGCCATGACGCCCCAGGAGCATGAGGATACCTCGTCCCGTAGTTTGGTGTTTCACTACCATTTCTCAGCAAAAGGAAATGAAGGCCTATTGAAGAAGTGATCTTGGGACGTCTTGTTGGGCCAGAAAGCAAGGTTAATGCAGAGATGTCAAACAACACAGTAGCTCCCACTCTCCTTGCCAAGTTTGGGGATAATTTGAACACCAAAAAGAATGATGGTAAAGGATTTTCTTTCAATTTGAAAAAGAAAAATCCATAAATTCACAGTGATACGCAAAAGGGGAGGAGTCATTGAAATGCTTCTTTACCAAAAAAGAATGCCAACTACATAATGTAGAAAGTGATTGGGGAAGCCAGTCATTGGTCATCAAAGGAACTTGGGACCATTGAGTGTAGGGGTTAGGGGGAGGAGATAGTCTCATATTTTTAGAGTCTCATTGCACAGATCTGACAGATACCAGCACCAGCAGTGAGACAAACGCACATTACATACTTCCTGGAGTGATGTAATTTGGCAGCATGTAATACCGCCTGTGTGTATTCTTGCCAGAAATGTTCAGGCTTGGGACGTTTTGTTGGGCCAGATTTAGGGGACTGGGTCTCACGAAATAGCCATCTCTCTACCACTTCTTTAAGCAGTAGGTGCATTTCCTACCCTCTCCTCTCACCTTTTAACTAGTTCTGTTTGCTGTGATAATTACATGACTTGGATCAAACCATGAATATGTTTTAACATAATCAGGACTCAAGCAAGAATAAGCAGAATTAAAGCACTCTAAGATCATCAAATAGTGATGAGATTATCTTTAGAAACATTCCTTTTGCTTTTTAAATTCCGGTGTGTTTTATGACAGAGCAGAAGTAAAAGTTTACTCCCCTTCTGCCCCTCTCATTTTGAATTCTAGAAATGGCTGAGCAGGAGCGCTTTCTACTGCATCAGGAAACCCTGCCTGAACAGCTGCTAGCGGAGAAGCAGCTGAGTCTCAGCACAATGCCAGTGCTGACTGCACCGCAGCTCATCAGTGTATGTGCTTTTCCAATTCTTGTACTTTCTTAGTCTCCAAACAACCTCAAGGTTCCTTGGGCCATATGGTGTAGTTTCTAAGAGTAGTCATCTTTCCACTTCCTGTTTCTGATAACTTTCCCCTGGAGTAAGTTGTTAGAAGCTGCTTGGGAGCAGGACACCAGTTAGCAGAAAGCAATGGACCAGTCTCTGCCTCCCTGCAGATCTCCATCTATTCCTGAAGGTGCTTATCCAGGCGACCAGGGGAAATTACTTGTATATTACTTCTTCAGCACAGGACAGATATGTACCGTGAGATACATTTCAGGCTCTTGTATAAGAAAAATGGTTTAAGGACCTGGATTTAATGGCCTGTAACTGCCATCCTCAGTCTTCCTCTGCAACATAACCCATCCTGAGGGCACCACTAGATTGTGGGCTGCAGCCTAGATAAGACAGCTCTGTTGTTATATATACTTGTAGCTGCACCTCCACTCTTTCAAGAAAGTATTTCAAATGCAAGAATGATGCCATAGGGTTATCTTGAATTTGCTCTGATTATATTAACAACTACATATTTGTCATAAGTAGTTATAAAAAGATAGGGAGATTCAAATTGATATTTTTAATAAAGCAAGTGTTTTTCTGATTATAAAATCACAGGGAATTTGCAGAATGCAGGAGTGAGTATAGTCAGCTGTGCTCCACCAGCCGGGGAAATCTGCTGGAACATGTTGCTGTCTGTTTCTTACCTTTCAAGTAAACTGTAGACCAACTGCCTGCTTTATCATAATCTCAATTGTTATAACTGTTTGAAGGGGCAACATTTCAAAGCGTTGTAGCCAGCTTTAAAATTCAAGGGCAGCAATTAATTGCAAAGAGGATACTTTAAAGAATGCTGAGCTGTGTGTGCTGCCTGGAACCTAAGAGTATAGTGTACTGACATTTAGAAGTATAATGCCAAGTTATTCAAGTTAATTGCTGATTGAACATGTGCATATTTTCAAAGATAGTTTACTGTGAGGTAGATGGAGTATAATTTGCAAATGTGACACTTCTTTACTATAAAAAAAAAACCTTTAACTTGAAAGACAATGACGTCTTTTCTCCAGATGTTTCTCTAGTCTCACTTAAATCTTTAAACTCTCCCTGAACCTTCCTTATCCTTGCCGTAGCTGTATGTCTGCGAAGAAAACAGAAGAGCCAATGAGTATGACTTCAAGAAGGCTCTGGACTTGCTGGAGTATGTCGAGGAGGTGAGTGAGGTCGCTCGGACGGTTGCAGGCAGGTGTCATAGACACACAGGCACATAGACGAAGGAAAAACCCCTCTTTCAGCCAGTCATAAAAATGTGAAAAAGGCCGTCTGCTTCAGCTCCCCCCACTCTTGGGTTACTTGCAGCTCTTTAGAGAAGCTGCCGGGAGAGTTCGTTTCCTGGCAGTGCTCACACATCCCACACGTCTCGTTTCGGTGCTGCTTTTCAAAGTCCGAGGTACTTTTTTCTCTTTCCTTTATTAAGTCATTATTAGTTCCTCAGTTTATGTTGCTTTGTTAACTTATTCTTGATAGTATTCACCCTAAGAGAAGCTGTTCCTCAGCCTTTGAAAAAAATTGCAATGAAAATTCTGTAGAATAAGTAGTTAGCCTTGCAGTTGAGAGTAGTTTGGTGGATTTTAAAAACAGCCATTTGGGACAACACGGGTACATCCTGAGAATATCATGCTAAGCAAAGTAAGTCAGACAGAAAAAGCCAAGAACCATGTGATTTCACTCATATGTGAGATATAAGACTGAAAGCAGCAAATGAGCACACGAGACAAACGCTCGGCACAGACACCAGCTTGGTGGCCGCCAGAGGGGGGGGCCGAGTACATGGTGATGGGAGGCCGGCTTCGGGAGGCGGCACAGTGCAGCCTGCAGAGCACGTGTCACACACCCGCACGCCGGAGACCTGTCGTCTTACTAACCAATGTCACCCCGATAAATTTTAAAAAGAGGAAAAAAAATACGTTTTTAAAAAGAAGAACAGTGTTTTGGCTGTTACATTACCATGTTTAAAATCTTAACCCTCTCAGAGTTTCTGACAAAACCAGATTATCAAAGAATAATCATAAACTAAGTCACAAGTTATTAATTGGCTTACTCTTCTGTGTAATTGTTAATGTTTTAAAGAAAAGGAATGTTTTAAAATTATGAATTAAACTAAAGCAATAATTACGCAAAATTAGGAGTTGTCAAGACTCAGATTTGAGCATGTATTTTTAAATCAGGACTTAATGAGAGTCTTTCTGCTTTGCTCTGAAGGAGGAAGAGATAAACACAGAAGACCTGAAACTGGAAATCCTTTGCAAAGCTCTCCAGAGAGATAAGTAAGTTTTCATAGGTGAACCTGAAGTACAGTTTTGGAAACGTACTCCTTAGGAATATTATATTATACATTAAGTAGTTTTGTAACCTAATTGCATTATAACATATACTAATATATTGTGAAAAATTTAGTGGTTGCATTAGTAACCTTAACTTTTTTATTCAATAATTAAGGAATAGCTTAAGAACTTAGGGCCACTGGCATAAATCTCTCTTTTTTATTTTAAAGTTTAGACTGTGAGTTTGCACAAAAATGCATGTTCCTTATTTTCACTGAAGTATGGCCAGCTCTGCCAAACAATACTTGAGGCTACTTTTTTTTAATAAAAAGTTAATGACCATTTGATGGTCAGTGCCCTCCTCTGTTACCAAGGCCTCTTTTTCACATTCATCCCGCTCCTGCAGAGGAGGGTTTTTATCTACAGGGATGGGGATAGTTGGTGGCAGAGGAAGACTAAGAATAACCAGTTGTGGGGATGGATCGCTTCCAGGAAAAGAATTTTACAGAGAGCATGACCTGGGTGCTAAGAGCCTTCCCCACTCACAGTTTCCCTCTTTCCTCTGGTGCTTGAAATCGTAGTAGAACTATTTTTACTAAAGCATTTCTTCCTCTGCTCACTCCCAGATAGTTAAAATTGCTGTTAAATTTGGTCTTGGAGGTCACCCTCTGAGGCTTCTAGCTCTGCCTACTAGATTCTCTTCCTGATCATAACTGAATATGCTGTCATTTGACTGGAATTCCTGGCTTTTTGTTTGGCATGTGAGATAAATCCATTGATTACTAACTACAAAGCAGTGGTTCGGGGTGTTGGGATTGCAGTAGCAGATCATCTCAACTAGACAAAGCAAACTTACAGACCAGACACTAGTTACCTAATTTTACTTTTATGAAAAACTGATTATGTTATAATGTACTGTAACTATTGCCTGTGCTCGGAAAGATCACGCTCGGGAGCCCTTACTAGGTTGATTACTTCTGTATAGAAATTCCTTGGGAAAGACACCTCACTACTTGGTTTTGACATCAAGTGCATAACAGTTACATTTGGTGAATGGGACCTAAGTGATCATCTTAATCTAATGTAAAGACTCCAAGTACAGTCAACATTTAAAGCTCCCTTGTTTAAATGTTTAAACCTGAAACAGTATCACAAAACTCAAGCTTTGCTATGCCTATGTCCCACCATCAAAACAAAACCACAATAGCAAACAGACATCATTTATTTCAGATATTCAGATATGCCCATGATTTCATTTTGCCCTTACACTGATTTTATTTTGTAGCTGGTCCAGTTCAGATGGTAAAGATGATCCCATTGAAGTATCTAAAGACAGCATATTTGTGAAAATCTTACAGAAACTTTTAAAAGATGGTAAGTGGTTTGTTAATATTGGAAATGACAACATTACTCCTCAGTTCTAGAAATTTTAGAATAATCGGGATTTGCCAAGGTGTCAAATGCCAGGTGGTTTAAGATTAAACAGTATCATATTCAGAATTAAGGGATTGGTTTAGAATGAAGGAAGGGCTTTTTTCCTCCCTCAGCAATCGGGGAGCATGTATTGAGGTGAAGTCTCCATCCACCGGGTCATGGGTGCCTGCCCTGAGCAGAGTCTCCATGTGACACACAGCAGACAAGGAATGGACGCAGATGTTGGTTGTGACACTGAAAATCAATGTGATAGAAGTAATGGTTTCCTTTAATTTTTGTCTTCACATGTTATTGAAGTATGTTGTACGTACAGAACAAAATGCACGTATCATTACGTGGGGTTTTAAATTTTTCTAATTAGTCACCAGCATTCAGTGGTTGAGAAGAGGCCTTACAGAAGCCTTGGTTTTTGACTTCTCTTAAACATTAAAAAATTTACCCCCACCAGACTGAAATATTTACCTGGCAGGCGGTCAGCTGGAGCTGAGGGTGCTGCCCCCTGTGGGTGGGGCGTTGGCTCCAAGCACAGCAAGACCCAGGCCGCCTCCTTGTGCTGCACCTGCCTGGCCTTTGCAGACATTTGAGCTTTGACTCCTGCTCTAAAGAAAAAAAATGAACTATCAAGCATTAGATCTAAACAGAAGGCCTGTACTTTAAAAACAGAAGTCAAATAAGATGTTAATTTTTTTTAGGGACTTGATCTCTTAGAAAGTGATATTTTGTTGGGCCGGCGTGGCTCAGCAGTTGAGTATCGACCTAGGATCCAGGAGACTGCTGTTCGATTCCCGGTCAGGGCACATACCCAGGTTGTGGGCTCGATCCCCAGTCGGGGGCACGCAGGAGGCAGCTGATCAATGACTCTCTCATCATTGATGTTTCTCTCTCCCTCTCTCTTCCTCTCTCTCAATTCAATAAAGACGCTTTTTTTTTTTTAAAGTTATATTTTTAGAAAGGTAATACTATATTATAGAGAAAGTGTTAATGGTAATGTATATAAGTAATTTGGATTTAGCCTCATGACATTTATTAATTCAGATTTTTATTGTATAACAGTACAAAAGTGGTGCTAAGCACTTTGAAGTATTAAAAAATATTATTTTGAGAACTTTATGATAATGTAACAAATTATAAAATACTGTCTTATCAATTTAAAATTTTTCCTCCAGTTTTCTATATCAAATGAGAAATTGTGCACACTCTCCTGTAACCACCCAGATCTCAGTTTAAACAGTCCATTTAATCAGTGCTCATTGGCTTCCCAGCCCAAATGAGTCTCCCACCCACCTGAAGTTTAGATTTAAACTTGAATACATTTGGAGACACTGTAGCTAGCTTTCATGAAGGTATTTCTACTAAATTGTTTCCCAAATAGAATATATAATTGTTTGAAATAATTGTTTTCAGGTGATTATTAGTTTAAAAAAACAACTCCCACATTGGAGGAATGACTTAAGCTGTGGGGGAAAATGAGATTTCAGGCCTCATTAAAGACTTTAAATAGACCGGCTGTTTTGACCACTAAGGGGAAAAACACTCAAGCCGCCTCTAAGAACGTCACATGGTTAGACTTGCAAATGTGCCTGACAGATGGAAGGAATTTAAACAGAGTGTATCCCCGTGGCGTGGTGGTGTGACAGTTTAAATAGAAGCACAGGTGTGCTTACCACCCATCCTGACTCATCTGAGAGTTTTACGAAAATAAAACGCGGCTTTCTGTTTGTGTCTGCAGGCATTCAGCTCAGCGAGTACCTGCCCGAGGTGAGAGACCTGCTGCAGGCGGAGCAGCTCGGAAGCTTAAAGTCCAATCCCTACTTCGAGTTTGTTTTGAAAGCAAATTATGAATATTATGTCCAGGGGCAAATGTAACTTCTTTAAAAATGGTCATTGTTGCTGAAAATTTGTATAAGCTTTTTCTTATAAAAATGTCTAGTGGTTTGTACAGTTTTATAACCTGTTTTGATGAGTTTTTATACTTTATTTGGAAGCTCCTACAAAAGTGAGCACAGTTTTGGTTTTTAGTACTGTGATATTTCCATCTGGAATTATTGTTGTTTCCGTACTCACTACCCATTCTTTCTCCTCTCACTCTGTCCAGGGTCGTAGTTCTTGCCCTGGTTCTGGCTGCTTGTGTGCTCACGGCACTTCTAGGCTTCAGCTCCTGTGACCCTAAAAATGACACGACTGCACTAGATTGTCTCTGAAATTGCTGTGACTCTAGGTATCGTGCGCTGAAGAGAGTCTGGGTGATTGGTGTCTGTCTGGTTAGGGCTCGTTGGGAATGTCTAGTAAATTAAGTGTCAGATTTTGCTGACCTGTAAATAAAGTGTTGGACTAAATGACAAAACAGAGTGGGCCTGATTCATGTGAGCCTGGTAACTGATTAACGCATTGGGGAAATTTTAACTTCTACATAAATAAGAATATTAATGAAAGCATTTTAGTAAATAAAACGTGTAGCCTTCTTTATAATATTAGGATTAGTTATAATCTTAGTATTGGGATTCAGTCAACTTTGCATATTTTTAGGATGATTTTTACTGAATTCCAGCTTTCCCACAGTCCGCCTAGCTAATAGAAAGCACATGTAATACTAAAAACCATTCTAGATTTTTAAAATATGGCCGCTGATTGACGTGGAAAGTGGTGGTCCTCCAGGCTGCTTTGTCCTGACCAAGGTTGTCGTTCAGTTTATCGGCCTTAAGTACAGATCAGAGCTTGGAGAGCGAGTCGCTGGCATACTCCCCTTCCGCCCAGCTGAAGGGGCACCTCACCGCTTGCTCCAGCCGCTGGAAAGGCCAGCGGTCAGATGCGGAGGAGAGTCCAGTCCTGGCGCACCAGGTGCGGTCATGGTGGCTGCAGCCCAGCCCGCGAGCGTGTTCACCAGAACAGTGCATGGAACCGTTTCAGTCAGAGGGAGGATGCTGACAGCCCGCTGTCTTCCCGTTTGTGGCCTGTGTTGGGACAGCGCCGGGGTCCAGCTCAGGAATATAGTGGGTACTAGAGGCGTGAGGGAGAGGGACTTGTCAGGTGGGCGCTGAGAAATAACTGAGATTAGGACTATGATTTTGAATAATTTTTTTCTTCTAAATTTTAAAAACTTGTTCCACGATGTCACCTTTATCAAAGGATTATTGATTTTTTATATGCATTGAGTAATCGGTAATGACAAGTTCTAAAGGTGCTATAAGGTTTTCTGAGGACAAGAAACGCCTGCCTTGGATGGGCTTCTCTTCCCATCTTTGAACGCTCTTCTGAAAGACACAGTTCGCGGCTGTGACTAAGTCAAAGAGTGAGGCTGTTTTTTAATTTTAATTAATTAATTTTAACCCTCACCCGAGGATGTTTTTGTTGATTTTTAGAGACAGATGAAAGGGGGGTGAGAGAGAAACATCAGTCGCTGCCTCCCATGCGCGTCCCAACCGGGGATCAAACCCGCAGCCTCGGTACGTGCCCTGGCCGGGATTTGAACCCACAGCCTTTTGGTGTGCTTCCGGAATGACGCTCCAGCCAGCTGAGCCACCAGCCAGGGCAAACCTTTTTTTTTTAAGTGTATGGAAGAAAATAAACCCCTGTAATTCCACCAGCCAGAAACAACCTCAGTTGCCATTTTGAACCATGTCTTAGAATATTTGGGGCTGTGCAGACTCAGATCCTGTGACCGACTCCTTCTGATGTGCGAGGCTGTAAGCGTTTGTGTGGCCTTCACCTCCTGCAGGAAGCCCTCACTCAGGCGATAGGTTCTCAGATCTGCGGTGAAACGACCATTAAACCAGTTTTGCCACCAGCTAACGGATACAAATAAGAGCTAAGCTCCTATGGCGTCTCATCAGTGTTACAGCGAAATGCTGAACGAAGCGACGTTATTTGGGGACCTGCTGTGTTTCTCAGCTTTTTTTGTTATTCCTCCTCAGGAGCCTTTGTAGATGGTGGTTTCCTAATCACGCTGCGCCTCCACCCCCCATGAAAGTGGGACACCGCAGACAGGCTGTGTATCTTCATGTGCCATGGCCTTCGGAAGCCACAGTCGTCATAATATCTAAGATTTTTTTCACCCCCAAGAGCCAGTCCCCCATCCCCTTGGAGAACGCTTGTCTCCCGTATTCTTCAAGATACAGTTTTCTAGTGGCGGCAGGATGCTTTACCACAGGGCTGCAGCGTTATCGCCCCCCCCCCCCCCCCCAGTCTTAAAACACTTAGGTTAATAGTCTGGGCTTGGTTTTCTGTTTTAAGTGATACTATAATAAAGCTTTGTACAGAAATCTTTGTGCAGTCCAAATACATTTAAAATCAGATGAACTCCCCTTTGTGACGTTGATGTGTGTGAGTGAACACATCTAATGATTTTTAACGTGCTTTGCTAACCTCTCAGCCCCTCCGAACACTTAGAAGAAGGATACGGTGCCTTTTATTGTCTCTTGTGTCTCCGGCACTTACCTAGTTTAACCTTCGAGCCAGTCTTAGGGAATAGGCGGGCACAGCACCGGGCGCCCCAAGGCATAGGATGGAGATGCCCCCTCTGCCCCCCCAGGTCTGTTCCCTGAGCCAGTGAGAATTGGACAAGACCCGACGGGACTGAGCAGCCCCAGGGTGGTGCTGAGGGACCCCTCGAGCCAGCCCCACTGCGGGCAGAGCAGACGGCTGGGCCGCGGTCTCAGGAGCGTCTTCCCGGGCGTCGCTGCTCCAGCAGACTCCTCCGAGCTGCGAGTGTTATTTATTCACAGCTTTCCATGTGTGTTGGAATTTAATAAATTTTAATAAATTTAATAAATTTTCCTTCTGCGAAGCGGGAACAAACTCCTCTTTGCGTTTAGAGGATGACGCTTAGAAAAGCTTGCTGTAGGAGGGATCAGAGTGGCCCCGAGCAAGAGCTTCGGAAAAATCAACCCCACTCCCCTTTACAGCGTCAGCAAAGCATTCGGTGTTTCGTTCATTACAGCGGTTGCTTCCTGCCTTCAAGGCCAAAATTGCCGCCCCCCCCCCCCCCCCCGCTGCTTTTCCAGTGTCTCACTACCCACGGGCGGCAGGAGCAGGCATTAAAAATGAAATGTGGTCCCTCAGCTATTAAAATAATGCAAAAGGCTAAATGTGAGCCCTGGCCCGGTAGCTCCCTTGGTTAGAGCACCGTCCTGATGTGCCAAGGTTGTGGGTTCGAGCCGCCATCAGGGAATCCACCAGTGAATGCCTAAGGAAGCGGGACAAATCACTCCCTTTCCCTTCCTCTCTGTAAAATCAATTAAAAATGCATGCATGGTTCTATTTAAAGGCTAAATATGAAACCGTCGTCGCTCTTAACTGACGGCCCTTTGTTCTCGCTGCACAGGCCCGATGCTGAGCAAACTTCTTGTTCTTTCGTGGACTCGGGTCATTTTAGGAAATGTCGCCCTGATGTGGGGGCTACAGGCGCTTTCATGTCCCCAGGGACCCCACACCTGTCCCCGTTGCTGAGTCCCGCTACCCACCGGGAATTGTGGCTATTTGGGGGACACTTAAGCACCTCCGAAAAATGAATGGTTCCACTCTGGCTTGCACCACACCCCTGAGTACCCCCGAAAGCATGTCCCTGAGTTCAGGGCAGGACGTCTCTCCCTGCCTTCCCGGGCAAGGTGAGAGCTGCTCTTGCCCTGGGGGGACGGGAGGCAGCCGCCGGGACCCCTCGCCCCCTGCGCCTAAGTAGCCGGAGCCCCAGGGCACTGGGCAGGTGCGGCCCTGCACCAGGGGTGTAAGTAGCGCCTCAGCCGCGGAGATGGGGCCTCCAAGGCGGACGCGCAGCCTGGCCTTGGCAAGCCGCGGCCTCTAAATATAAAGAGTTTGTTCAGGCTCCGCAGAAGGAAAAACGGCGCCTGTCCAGTGCGGTGCCCTTGTCCTTCCTGTTGAGAGAGGACAGCAGGCTTCCTCCAGTCAGAGCACTGGCCTCCGGGCCCTGGGTGTGACCCTCCCGCCGGCCCAGCACAGCCCGGGCGCCCCGTCGGCGGGGAGGGAACGGCCCATAGGGTTGCTTTCTACGTGCCCCCGGCGCCCTGCCTGTCACCCAGCGGACAGCTCCGGGTGCCCTGGCTTTGCGCCCCAAGCGCGCGGAGCCCCTGCCTGGACCTGTCCCGGAGCCCGCGCCTCCCCGCCCCCGCCGCGCGCCGCCAGCTGTCTGTCCGGGGACAGCTGCGCGCCCTCCCGCGCCGGGCCTCTCGGCGGGGGGGGGGCGGCTTGGATCAGCCCCTGGACTCGGGAGCTGGGGTGCCATGGAGCCTGCAGGTCCCGGGGAGGGGTCGCCTTCCTGCCCTGCCTGGGGCGCGGGATGTGACCGCCTCTCCCCAGCCTCTCAGCGCCCCCCCCCCCCTTGGACACGGCTCCCTCCTCCCCGTGGTCGCCAAGGGAGGGTTTGGGGCCCGAGGAAAGAACCCGAAGAAAGGGCGCAGTGTGGGAGTCGCCGTCCGAGCGCCCAGCGCGCCGAGTGGACAGGTGCAGCCGGGAGCGCAGGCGCGCGGGCGCGGCCCCGGGGCGCTGTGACCCTCGCGCCACCCTGTCCCCTCCTGCGGGCGGCCAGGCCGGGCCGGGAGGGGCCGGCGACCCGGAGACGCTCCATATACGGCCCGGCCCGCATTACCTGGGCCTGGGCCAGGCGGCTCCTTCTTTGGTCAGTGTAGGGGACCCGGGCCGGGGCCCAGGCCGCGAACCGGCCGGGGGAGGGGTCTCCAGTGCCCAACACCCAAATATGGCTCGAGAAGGGGAGCGACATTCCTGCGGGGCGGCGGGGCTGGCAGCGCCCGCGGGCCCTATAAAACCGGAGCGGGGCGCCGTCGGCCACCGCAGCGGACATCGCCCAGAGGAGCCTTGCGTCCCTCCCGTGGCGACCAGGGCCCAAGCCGGAGAGCGACAGGTGTAGCCGCCCGCCCAGGTAGGGCAGGAGCCCGAAGGGGACAGAGGGACAAGGGCCCCGCCGACCCACTTGACCAGCCCCAAGTCTGCGCCCTGCGCCCTGGTCCCCGGAGCCAGGCTCCCTTTAAAGACCCGGGGCCACCAGACGACCGGCCTTTGGGAACGTCTCCAAACCCGCCCCTCCTCTGGCTGCTCTACCTGGCATTTAGCATGTGCCCAGGGACACAAAGGTTTCTTTTTAGTCGCCCCCAAAGCAACTGCCTCCCAACCACGAGCGCCAGAGCCAAGGGGCAGCGAGGGCCCGTCCTCCCTGGGCTGCCATCCGGGTAAAGGCGCCCGGGTTGTGCTCCGGAAAGTCGTGGGGCCCCGGAATGAGCCGCCCCTCCTCGGACGGTGCCTCACGGCCCTTCCCACAGCCCCTTCCGCCCGCGCACCCGCCGGGCGAGTGGGCATCGCGGGCCCCCCAGGCGAGGGGAGGGTGGGCGCGGGCACCTGACCCGCAGCGGGTGGCGCGGCGAAGGCGCAGCGGTCTCCGGGGACACGGTGCCCCTGGGCTCCCGGGGTGGAGAAATTCTGCGTGGTCCCCACGCCCCCGTGTTTCTCTGCGCGGCTCAGAGCAGCGCTGGGCCCGGGGGAGGGAAGCTGGACACCGTCCCTCCGGCCGTCCCCCGGTTTGACGCGCGCGGTCCGTCGGTCCCGCGGGGCCTCCTGGACCGACGCGCCGTCACCTCCGCGGCCTCGCCGTCTTTGCAGAAACCAAGCACCATGTGCGACGAAGACGAGACCACCGCCCTCGTGTGCGACAACGGCTCGGGCCTGGTGAAAGCCGGCTTCGCGGGCGACGATGCCCCTAGGGCCGTGTTCCCGTCCATCGTGGGCCGCCCTCGCCACCAGGTCAGGCTGCGCGCCGCGGAGGGGCCGGGCCGGGGGTCCTCGCGTGGCCGGCGCCGCGGTAACGAGCGCCCGGGTCTCCGCTCCGCAGGGCGTCATGGTGGGCATGGGGCAGAAAGACTCCTACGTGGGCGACGAGGCGCAGAGCAAGAGGGGCATCCTGACGCTGAAGTACCCCATCGAGCACGGCATCATCACCAACTGGGACGACATGGAGAAGATCTGGCACCACACCTTCTACAACGAGCTCCGCGTGGCCCCCGAGGAGCACCCCACCCTGCTCACCGAGGCCCCCCTCAACCCCAAGGCCAACCGCGAGAAGATGACCCAGATCATGTTCGAGACCTTCAACGTGCCCGCCATGTACGTGGCCATCCAGGCCGTGCTGTCCCTCTACGCGTCCGGCCGTACCACCGGTGAGTGCCCGCCGCGCGCCCCGCCCCGCCGCCCTGCGCCCCGAGCGCGCGGTGCCCGCCTCGCCGCCCCCAGGGCCCGGCCGCGCTCACTCCCCGCCCCGCCGCCCTGCGCCCCGAGCGCGCGGTGCCCGCCTCGCCGCCCCCAGGGCCCGGCCGCGCTCACTGCCCGCCCCGCCCCCGCAGGCATCGTGCTGGACTCCGGCGACGGCGTCACCCACAACGTGCCCATCTATGAGGGCTACGCCCTGCCGCACGCTATCATGCGCCTGGACCTGGCCGGCCGCGACCTCACCGACTACCTGATGAAGATCCTCACCGAGCGTGGCTACTCCTTCGTGACCACAGGTGCGCGGCCGCCGGGCACCCTGGGCGGGCGGGGCGGCGCGCGGGCCCCGGGGCTGCGCGCTGAAACCTCCCCCCTGGCCCCTGCGCCCCGCAGCTGAGCGCGAGATCGTGCGCGACATCAAGGAGAAGCTGTGCTACGTGGCCCTGGACTTTGAGAACGAGATGGCGACGGCCGCCTCCTCCTCCTCGCTGGAGAAGAGCTACGAGCTGCCCGACGGGCAGGTCATCACCATCGGCAACGAGCGCTTCCGCTGCCCGGAGACGCTCTTCCAGCCCTCCTTCATCGGTGAGCGCCGCCCGTCCCCGCCCGTCCCCGCCCGTCCCCGGGGCCAAGCGTCCCTCCACCCCAGGCCCCCGCCCCCGCGTGCGCCTGCTCACGCTCCCTGCCCGTCCCCGCGCGTCTCCGGGGCCGCGCCCCCCCCGCCCCCCCCCCCCCGCGCGCCGGCTTACGCTCCCCGCCCGTCCCCCCCAGGCCCCGCCCGTCCCGTCCCCGCGCATCCCCCCTCTTCCCCGGGGCCGCGCGCGCCCCGCCACCCCGCGCGCCGGCTCACGCTCCCCGCCCGTCCCCGCCGGTCCCCGCGCATCCCCTCTCGTCCCCGCGCATCCCCGCTCTTCCCCGGGGCGGCGCGCGCCCCGCCACCCCGCGGGCCGCCTCACGCTCCCCCCGCGGCCCCCAGGCATGGAGTCGGCGGGCATCCACGAGACCACCTACAACAGCATCATGAAGTGCGACATCGACATCAGGAAGGACCTGTACGCGAACAACGTCATGTCTGGGGGCACCACCATGTACCCGGGTATCGCCGACCGCATGCAGAAGGAGATCACCGCCCTGGCCCCCAGCACCATGAAGATCAAGGTGGGTGGCCGCCCGCGGCCCCGCCCGCGCGCGCCCCGGGCCGCCCCCGCCCCCGCCCCCGCCTGACTCGGTGTCTTTGCAGATCATCGCCCCGCCCGAGCGCAAGTACTCCGTGTGGATCGGCGGCTCCATCCTGGCCTCGCTGTCCACCTTCCAGCAGATGTGGATCACCAAGCAGGAGTACGACGAGGCCGGCCCGTCCATCGTCCACCGCAAATGCTTCTAGACCCCGCGTCCCCACAGCGCGCCACTTCTCCTCAGGACGACACCTCTGCCCGACAGGCAGGCGGCGGACCTCGAGCCACCGCGCAGCAACTTTCTCTCCAGCAACTTTGTTGCAGCCGCCGCGAACCGACACAGTGTTTATAACGTGTACATACATTAACTTATTTACCTCATTTTGTTATTTTTAAAACAAAGCCCTGTGGAAGGAAAAGGAAAACTTGAAGCATTAAACTCAGCCATTCTGTTATGCTGCGTAAAGTCGTTTGTTGCGTTTATTTGCCGGGGTGGGGAGCGGCGGGGGACAGGGGACCAAGAGGGACCCCCTTTTCTTATGTCACTTTCCACAATGCTAAGTGCGCTCCTTACAAGCCCGTAGTTCAGTCTTCCCGTGGGCACGGTTTCCCCTCTGGATCCCAGCCATTCCCCAAACTGGCAGGTGCGTCGGGCCCGCGGGCTGGGGCGGCGGCTGAGCGCCCTGCCCCTTGGCACCTGGCTCGGGGCTGTGGCGCCCCCGCTGCGCCCGCCGGGCCCGGGCGCTGGCCGTGGTGCTGAGCCCGAGAGCCTTACGCAGGGCTCTCAGCTCCACCCACCGCAGGCCTCTCCTGCCGAATCAGGGCTCCCCGCGGAATCTGGGGAGACCAGGCCCACCCGGTTGTGTTCTGCGTTTAACGAACCCGTTTCCATGTGTGAGTGAGGACGACAGCTCCCCTTCTCAATCGGGGGGTCTCTGGCTTCGTGCCAGGTGATGGTGGCGTCCAGAAGGGCTCGCCCAGGGCCCAGGGCGCGCACGGGAGGGGCCCGGAGCCAGGGCCTCTGGAGCGCCTGCGAAAGGACAGCCTGGGGGGGGGGGCACTGGGGCGCCGGCCAGGCAGTGCCTGGACAAGAAGAGTAAAAAGAGAGAAGAGTCCCCCCTTTTAAAGGCACAAAATATATTAACAGAGTTTGACTTTTTAGGGGAGAGCACAATCCCTATTTTTAAAAAGTAGCTTAATGTTTCCTAGTCAAGATCCCCAAGAGCAGTGGCTCCTAAATGAAATAGATTTTGACTCAAAGAAGGTAATAGACTTCTTTGGAAATAAGCTTATGAGTAGAGCGAACACTCCAACTATGTTCTGTGCCCCGTAGCATATGCTAATCCCTCCTTTTACGGCCTATTGGAAGCTTCTGAAATCTGCGAGGCCTCCAAGGCAGGAAACACTGCAAATCCAGATATCACGAGAATCAAGCATCCAGCAGAATTTAAGATTTTAATGAAACAAGTGTATGATACCATGTCCCCTGGAAACCATGTACTACTATTGCTCCATCCGGGGAAGACACAGGTTAAAAATGGGCTAAATTCCGGTCTTTCCAAGGAATCGGCTTTTATTGCTGACAATAAACGTGCACAGTCATATCGGATCCAACACACACCAGCCTGAATCCTCCTGGGAAACCGTCAGAATCACAGGAGTTAGCCAACTTTCACGTTCAACATTCGTTAACCCAAACTCCCTATCACTTAACTAGGATCTAAGTAAAGCAGACACGGAGGCAGTGACCCAGTTCTCCTGGGGTCATGATCTTTAAATGGCCCGTGATATTTTAGAGCTGGCAGGAGTGCCCAGTATAATCTGGCAGCATTTCCTCTGGACCACCTTTGATAGTAGCCTTTTCCCGACCACGTTCAAAGATTCTGAATTGTGTGGTTTCGCTGGAAACGTACCAGATTTAAATTTTCCCTTTTGCAACACTTCTCCGAAAAGAAACAAACATCCCGTGTTTTGTTAATGTTTGATATTCTTCCTGCTCTCCTATTTACGTATTTAGTAACTTGTATCACGTATTATTCGGCCTGAAAGGCGATTAGGGGTGTGGTGAACGGAAACCTGAGTGTTTTCACGGTGCAGATCTGGAGCATTCACATGCATCTGCTGGGTGAGGGGAAGAGTCACTGCTCCCAGCGGCTCTGCGTGTACAGTTTGCAGTAATGTGGAGAAAGGAGGCCTGTGCGGCTGGCACTAGGAGGGGTAGCCTTCTGGCTGGTTCCCCACTGAACAGCCGCCTTACAGAATCTGTTTCAGGGCTGCGAGAGAATTGAAAACGACAAAAATCCCCCCACCCACCCACTGACTGCTACAGGTGCTTCCCTGGACTTGCAGTGGGGTTCAGCAGGGTCTAGCTGCTCCTTCCCCCAGGAGCTCATTCAATGGCCACGTTTCCCCCACCAAATCCATGCGACCAGTGTCCAGTTAGAGAAGGAAGGGAGAGAGGGAAACGGGAAGATCATTGTCAGGACTGAAAGGAGGGGTCGGGGCTGGGTGGGGCATGAAAGGATGGGGGGGTGCACCCTTGGCTCTCTCATTTAAACCTTTCAAAGGTAGAATTAGACCTCGGAATAGCGTTCCGGGCCAAGGGGGCCCCCCACCTGACGCTCAGCAGAGCCAAGCACTGAACACGAGTTTTGCAGCGGAGAAATTAAAGCGGTTTATTGGCAGCAGAGAAATTAAAGCGGTTTATTGGCAGGGTGTCACGTCCGGGAAACAGTGAGCCGGAGCTCAGCCTCTGAACTCCCCGGGGGGTTTCATCGTGGATTTTTATAGGCAAAGGGGAGGTAAGGGTTAGGGGGTCACTAGAGAAGCTGATTGGTTAGTTCCCGTGCAAGCCCCAGCGGGGTCCCCAGTAGCTTCCGTCTTGGGGTTTGTTTTTCTACCTGCTGTCCTGGTTCTTAGTCACCCTACCTGTTCCCACGTGTACCCGACAGTGACCTGCTCGAGGTCCTAGAAGGGTCACTTGTCAGACTCTCCGAATAGAGGTGACTCCCTTCGGAAAGGCCTGTATTTGCTCCTGCCAGGGACCTCCTAGGATAACGCTAACCTGCGGCGCCGCCCAAGGAAACTCGCAGCCTGAGGTCGCTGGCCCCCCAGGTGACATGAATTTGAGCTGCAGATACACGTGGGGGCTCAGCCTGCGTGTTCCCGGAGATCGGCACCCACATCACCACCGCGTGCTCAGGGCCGGGCAGCTGCCTTTCGGGGACCTGAGTGGCAGTGCCGGGCAGGGGTTGCTTCTGGCCCGCGCCTCGGCTCTTACCTGCGGTGTAGCCCCCGGTTCCCAGCTTCCTGTCCCGAGGCCCCAGGCTTTGCAAAGCTGTTAAACTCCACCCGTGTGGATGGTGATGAGACAAGCAAACACCCTCAGAGCAAGAGATGGTTCTAGAATCTCTGCACGTCCAGCTTCCCTGAGCCCCGGGCCCAGTAATTATTTACTGTCGTGTCAACCCTTCTGTGCTTGTAAGACACTTAAAGTGCTTGATCCGGCTTTTTAGCTGATTCCGAGGGTGCAGCCGGCCTTACTCCCTAAGAATCCACCCCAGCATCTCTTCCTTCTCGGGTTTGGCTTTAGCCACTCCCGAGAAACGCCTCGAATCTCACACGCAGGCTCAAGGGGTTTGGGCCTGAATCCTGCTGCCTTGTTTTAAAGCTGCTGTATTGTCCTTGAGCCAAAAAAAAAAATGCGCCGGGTCTGCAAAGCTCCCGGGATGCCAGGTCGCCAGCTGGGAGGCAGAGGCGCCTGGGGCCCTCGCAGCCCGGTGCCAAGGTGACGCGCGTGTCACCAGGGATCAGCTGAATCGTGAAAAACGGAAAACGAAGGACAAAAGGGACAAAGTAAGTGGGTTAAAGTGACCGGTCACCACGACAGCTTCGGCGGTGGCCTGATAGGTGATTTTCTTCTGCCTTTTTAATACTTTAATATTTTTTGCAACTTTTCCCCCAAGAAATATGTTTTATGTTAATATTAAAAATATTAAGGCGGACAATAAAAAAGTAAGTAAACGTGCCGGGATGGTGTTGCTCAGGGGTTAGAGCGTGGCCCCTGGGATTTGCCCCAGCCCCGCGGGAGCACAGCCTGGGAGGTGCCCCCCCCCCCATCTTCCAGGTTATCCAAGGACGCGGCCGGGGGAGCTGCCCTCCGCAGCCCGGGAGGTCCCCACGCCCAGGACCTGGCCTCCACTATCCTTTAGCTCCTTTCATGCCACTCTTGCCTGCTAATTGGCACCGGCTAATTGGCTGACTTCCTCAGCAAGCGGTACCGAGCACCAGCTCTGTGCCCGCCCTGAGCTGGGAGATAAACGCAGAGCCGGGGGTCATGGTCTCAGCCCTCAGGCTGACAGCGTCGTGGGGCAGGCGGGTGTCGATCAAGTGACACCACCAATCGGTGCGAGTCTGTAAGCTCGGCAGGTCCTGAGAAGCTGGGGCTGGGGCATGGCCTGAGACAGCAGGGAACAAGCCAAGGGGCGCCTGGGGAGTGGGGTCCCGAGCAAGGGCAGGTGGAGGGGCCCCTGAAGGGTCAGTAGGATTTAGCAGGCGGGGTAGGAAGGAACAGCTCCTGCAAGGCCGGGGGGGGGGGGGGTTCCAAGCCCCGAAAGGAGGTGGGCGCGCAGGGAGGAGGTGGGGCGGGGGTCAGGATGCAGAGGGGGTGGCCTGAGCAGACCCTTCATTGCTGAGTACATATATTTTCTCTATTCCATGAGCAATGGGGGGAGCTGGCATCGTGGGGGCAGGAGGGAGAACACGGCAGCTCTCGGGTCTGAGTCACATTCAGATACTCGCTGAAACGTGGACGCGGGGAGCCTGTGAGCACGGCTGGTGTGGGAGCCAGGGACAGCTGCTGGGAGGTAGAGCAGGCCTGGGCCCCGAGATGGGGGTGCAGCCTGGGCCCTGGGATGGGGCACAGCCTGGGGTCTGGAGGTGTGGGTCCTGGGCCCCGGGATGGGGGTGCAGCCTGGGGTCTGGAGGTGTGGGTCCTGGGCCCCGGGATGGGGGTGCAGCCTGGGGTCTAGAGGTGTGGGTCCTGGGCCCCGGGATGGGGGTGCAGCCTGGGGTCTGGAGGTGTGGGCCCTGGGCCCTGGGATGGGGCACAGCCTGGGGTCTGGAGGTGTGGGTCCTGGGCCCCGGGATGGGGCACAGCCTGGGGTCTGGAGGTGTGGGTCCTGGGCCCCGGGATGGGGGTGCAGCCTGGGGTCTGGAGGTGTGGGTCCTGGGCCCCGGGATAGGGGTGCAGCCTGGGGTCTGGAGGTGTGGGTCCTGGGCCCTGGGATGGGGGTGCAGCCTGGGCCCTGGGATGGGGGTGCAGCCTGGGGTCTGGAGGTGTGGGTCCTGGGCCCCGGGATGGGGTTGGGCTGCAGCCCTTGTATTTCCTCTCAGTCATTCCCACCTTGGAGCTGGCAGGAGGTCCCTTGGAACTGGAATGTTCTCTGTAAAAAGCGCATACCAAGGAGAAAGAGAGGTGGCATTTCCGCCGCAGGGGAATCTCAGATGGCAAATGAGCCTTGGAGAAGCCTGCCTCCCACGGTACTTACTGCTCTATCCTGTCTGCTCAGAGGATCCCGGCTCCGGTGTTGGGCAGGGAGGGGGGAAGGGAGGGAAAGGGCAGCAGGGTAAGGGAGGGGAGGGGAAGGGGAGGGGGGAGGGGAGGGGAAGGGAGGGAGGGATGGGGATGGGGAGGGAGGGGAGGGGAGGGGGAGGAGGGGAGGGGGAGGGGGGAGGGGAGGGGGAGGGGGAGGGGAGGGGAAGGGAGGGGGAGGGGGAGGGGAGGGGAAGGGAGGGGGAGGGGAGGGGGAGGGAGGGGGAGGGGGAGGGGAGGGGAAGGGAGGGGGAGGGGAGGGGGAGGGAGGGAGAGGGGAGGGAGGGGGAGGGGAGGGGGAGGGAGGGGGAGGAGGAGGGAGGGGAGGGGAGGGGAGGGGAGGGGGAGGGAGGGGGAGGGAGGGGAGGGGGAGGGGGAGGGGAGGGGGAGGGGAGGGGAGGGGGAGGGGAGGGGGAGGGGAGGGGGAGGGGGAGGGGGAGGGAGGGGAGGGGGAGGGGAGGGGGAGGGGAGGGGGAGGGAGGGGAGGGGAGGGGGAGGGGAGGGGGAGGGGAGGGGGAGGGGGAGGGGAGGGGGAGGGGAGGGGGAGGGGAGGGAGGGGAGGGAGGGGAGGGAGGAGGGAGGGGAGGGAGGGGAGGGGGAGGGGGGAGGGGGAGGGAGGGGAGGGAGGGGAGGGGGAGGGAGGGGAGGGAGGGGAGGGGGAGGAGGGGGAGGGGAGGAGGGGGAGGGAGGGGGAGGGAGGGGAGGGAGGGGAGGGGGAGGAGGGGGAGGGGGAGGAGGGGGAGGGAGGGGAGGGAGGGGAGGGAGGGGAGGGGGGGAGGGGGAGGGGGGAGGGGGAGGGGGAGGGGGAGGGGGAGGGGAGGAGCCCCAGCTGCCTGCCAGCCCTGCCGCCTGCCTGCCTGCCTCCCGGGGAGGCACGGTGCCAGCTCCCACCGCCTGCCTCTATTTTTATAGCAGCGCCTGCTCATCTCTGACTCGTTCAGTCAGCCTCCCGACTGTGGAAGGGAACCGGGCGGCAGAGGATGGGAGCTGAGGGGATCATTTAGAGTCTAAACAGGAATTAAAAAGCCATCCTCTAGCTCACAGGGATCTTCGTCTTCTTAATAACCGGGCGGTCCGGCTGCTGCTGCTCGGGTGTGAAGAGCTGCCAGCACCCCCCGCGCCCCCCGCCCGGCAGGACCGCCTGCGGAGCAAGCAGGGAGTCGACTAGAACAGCCTGGGCTTTGGCACCCGAGGGTGGTGGCAGCTGCAGGAGGGGCTCTCGGAGGCTGTGCTAATGTGACACCAGGCCTGACAGGGTCCTGAGAGCAGGACGGCTGCCACTCTCGCTTGGAGTGGCCAATGATGATCAGAAATAAATGTAAGAGCCAGGCCGCCACCCCACAAGCCCTGTCACCTTGTGCAAATTGTTTGATGTCTTTGAGCCTCAGCTTCCCCCTCTGTGAGAGGAGGCCCTGTGCCCAGCCCTGCAGCGTTGGAGGATTGTGACAGACTGACCCGAGATGCTGTCTCCGTGTCCCCAGTGGGGAGGAGGCGGCAGACCTGCTGTTTCCAGCGGTGTTGTGAGGAGAGCGATGCCCCCCCCCCAGCCCCCTAAAGAGTCAGCGTTGCTCTCTCCTTGGCCTGCGATGGGTACACAGTACACAGCCTTCCCGAGGTCACTGGCAGGGGTCAGGAGGCGAATTCTGCTGTGTGCCTTTGAGCCCCTTTGGGGTTCAGCAGCACGTCTGGAAGAAGCTGGCATCTTGGATCATCCCGAGGTCCTGTTTGCTCAGCAGCTTGGCTTTTTGGTGCATCCAGATCGGAGGCTGCTGTTTGGGGTCCTGGCTCCTGAAGTTGACTTGTCTGCATCACATCGAAGGGTGAATGTCGATTACGTCCATCCTGGTGCCTCAGGGGTACTAGAAGAGGAAACTAGTGTTTACTCTTGCGGGGGGACTGGGTGTGCTTTCCGAGGGGTGGACGGCTAGAGCTAATGTGTCCCCTGTGTCCCCAGGGTGGGCCCTGGCCCCACCGTCCTCTCCCTGTCCTGGGCCGGCTGGAGAAGGGACACGAGCGGCTCTGGTCTTTCCTGGGGAAGCATCCCCAGGTTCAGAGCAAGATCCCGTGGCCAGGGCCCCAGGGAAGGTGGGGGCTGCCTGGGCCCCAGGCCGAGGGCCAGAGAGGCTGGCTGCTGACCCCGGCACAGCTCCAGTGCCCTGAGGGTCACACTCCCAGGAACAGGCGCCGGGGGACTGGCACGGGTTTCTCCTTCCTGGGGACTCCCAGGACAGGCAGCTGTCCACTCCTTCACACAGCCTGCCTGACCCTAGAAGGAAGCAGAGGGCCACTGACAAGCGGCCTGATTTTCCCCCCTTTCTCCTTGGACAAGTAAACATGGCTTCGAACTCAAGCTTTAAAGCCAAGAGTGACTCTGGTGGGCCCTGGGGGAGAGACCAGAGCATGCAGACCCTGCTGGGGAAGGACAAGGGGCCAGCGTGACTCAATGCACTTGCTGCACCCCCCCCCCCCCGAGCACTGCGACAGGAGCCCAAGGCCCCGTTTCCTTAGACGTTGCCTCTCGGTGCCTCAGGAGCCTGGCTCCAGCATGCCAGGGAGCTCACCCCTCCACTTCTCCTGTCCGGTGTCCTGAACTGTCTGTCTTTCCTGAGCAGAGCCTCTGTCTGCCTCTCCTTGGCCCTAGGCAGATAGCAACGTGCCAGCCCCAGGGGCAAGGGCAGCCTGGCCTTGAACTGCTGGGACACTTTCCCCCAGGCCCCAAATGCCTGACTTGGGTCTCGTTAACCTCAGGTGCTCCCTGGGAGCAGCGGCCAAGCCTCCCGATAATGTGGCTCCCAGGGCCACCTCGTTCCTTCCATGGGGGCGGCTTGGTGACAGCCTGCTGCCCAGCAGCCAGTCTCAGGAACTGGACTGAGGGGATCGTCCCTCCGTGGTCTAGGAGCAGCTGGCTCAGGAGAAAAGCTAGAAGCATTCCCATTTTACAGATTTGGAAAACAAGGCTGAGAGTTGATCATAGAATCCCAAGCTACTTCCCCATCAAGAAGCCTGTGTCTCCGGCTTATTAACTTTCTCCGGAGCCGTGAAATGCCCGGCGGGTGGGGGGGGGGGCAAAAGACGAGAGGGGGCATTTTCCTCCGAGAGCTCCTCGGTCAGAGGCAGCTTGGAGGACAGAGCTGCCACCTTCCTTAAGCAGGTTTCTCCCTTTGGCCTCTCTCATTCTCGGGGCCTGGGTGGCCATTTCATGGGTTCATTCTCGGGCAGACAGAGCACAGGGAGGCGGCGGAGCCCTGCTCTGCTCTGCTGTTGGCTCTGGAGCTCGGAGCCAGAGAAAGATGTGGGGACAGAGCGGCCTTTTTGGGCTGGGCTCACCGTGACAGCTGGGCCACATGCCTGCCATTCCCCCCGGCGCGCTCATCCTCTCGATATAGGGTGCTGCCGGTGCGCCCAGGCGGGGGCCTCTGGCTCCGGGGCGGATGTCCTGCTGCTTTAGGGCAAGGCCAGCGGGGACAGGCCGGCCGGTGTCAGCTTTCTGCCTCTCCTTGCATGGCCAGGGCCCGCAGCCTGCGTTCTGATTTGTGTGTATTATTAGGTCCCAGGGACTCCGGCAGCCACGGGCGAGCCTCAGAGGGTGGGGCCCAGTCCAGTCTGCGACGGGAACTTGTCCCTGAACCTGAACTTGGTGGGAATCAGAGAGCAGCCCCCTGCCTCCTCCAGGCACCACGAAGGAGGTGCCTCTGGTGCGTTTAGTGCCCTCTCTTGCTGCCCCTTAACTGCCCCTGAGCTTGCACGCGGGCCTGCCTGGCTCAGCTGCTCCCTCCTGCACCCCCACCCACTGGCTCATTTCTGTTCTATTTTTTAAATATTTTTTAAAAATATGTTTTTATTGAATTCAGAGAGAGGGAGAGAGAGAGAGAAACATCAATGATGAGAGAGTCATTGATCGGCTGCCTCCTGCAGGCCCCCTACTGGGGATGGAGCCAGCAACCCAGGCACGTGCCCGGACTGGGAATCGAACCGTGACCTCCTGGTTCCTAGGTCGATGCTCAACCCCTGAGCCACACCGGCCGGACTCATTTCTTTTCTATAAATTAACCTAGTTCATGGCTGACAGGGGCCTGATTGCTTTCTCTCCCTGGTAACATATGGGCATGCTTACTGGGGCGGTTAATGCCGTAAGTCTACCAGGAGAGTTAATTTTGGAAACTGGAACCTCGCTGCCCTGGAGGCCTGCCTGGGGCCAGGTGGGCTCTGCGGCTGAGCGCTGGCGGGAGGCATGCGCACCGCTTCTCCGTCGGCCCTGCCCCAGCACCGTGGACAATGACTGGCGGAAGGGGAGGGGCTGTGCGGCTTTGCCACCAGGGTGATGCCAAGTGACAGGCGGGCACCTTTAGGCAACAGGAGAGGAGAGGTGGGCCCCTTCTCTCTGCGTGCAGCCAGGGAGCGCGAGCCTGGCCCCCGCCTCGCGGGGACTCAGGGGCCAAGGCCAGGCCTGCTGAGCAGCTCTGGTGTGATTTCGTTATTATTTATTTTAATTATTATCATTATTTTACCGGGCGAAGAGCTTTATTGACCTCTGCCTCCAATATTATTCCCAGGCTTCTTCAGTTTCATGAGCTGCAAAGAATGAACTGCGTACGAGCAAAATCTAAGAAGAGCCGGGCCTGAAAGTGTGAGTGTCCTAGAGGCTGTGGGACCCGGGAGCAGAACCTGAACGGCGCTCACAGCGGCCTCGGGCTTTACCCCCTCCGGGGGTGGGCTCAGTCCGGTTTGCCTCCGTCGGAAGCTCCATCAGGATTCTTCCCAGGTGGGGACCTTCGTCGTTGTCACTCCAGCCTCGGTGGCAGCACACGTGTGGGAGCTGGTCACCCGAGGCCAGTTCCTGAGAGGCTGTGGGAGAAACCGCGTCTTCTGTGCAGAGGGACCGTCTCGACGTGAACCTGGCCAGGACCCTCTCTTACCTGAGATACATCGTGCGGTGCCACGGTCTCAATAGCTACCTGTCCCCAAAGCAGGCATCGCCAGGCCAATCCATTGGCCGCTCTTATAACCCTTGGGTGTCCCCACGCCCCCTGGTGCTTCAGGCTGACCTGACTCGGGGACAGTCCCTCGGTGACTCAGTGCCCCCTTCTTGGGGCCTTCCCAGGGCCTTGCATCTGTGACGTAAGGGGCAGAATAGTTACCTCCAGGGCCTTCTTTGCCCCTGAGCGACCATGCATAGCTCCGGGGCTCCTGAATGCATTGTGGCCTGTGGCAGTCCTCATAGATTACACCCCCTTCCTTCCAGAAGCTCGGGTGCCCTGCCCCCTGGCTCACGGTGGCCCCATCTCTGGAGCGAGTTAATTCAGGGCCTTTCTTGTGGGCTGAGCTGTCCCTTTGCACTCGGCCAGCGGAGGGACCTCAGGCTCAGGCCAGTCCGTGTGCTGTGACCAAGTCAGTGGTGACAGACTCCTCCCCGCTCACAGGGACTGGGGAGCCGGCGGTGCATAGAAGGAGTGGCGGAATTCCTCAGCGTGAGGTCGCCGGGGAGCAGGGGGCAGGGGGCAGGGGGCAGGGGGCACGGAGCCGGTGGCGGGCACGGCCCGGGCACGGCTTTTAAAGATGAGACGTCCGATGCTCGGCTCCACTCTCCAAATTCTCGGCCAAGTCGGCCGTGCACACAAAGGCTGTGTGCGTGGGTTGGAGTTATTTTGGTGACAATCAGGGAAGGGCTGAGTCCCGCTCTGGGGGACGCGGTCGGAAGGAGAGCAGGGCGGTGAGTGGTGGGGAGGCCAGGCTGCCGTCAGATGTGAGGGGCAGGAGCCCTGTGTGCTTCCCCAGCACGGCCTGGACCCGGGCGAGTGCGGTAACGTGCTTGTTGAGTGCATGAAGGATATTTATACACACACACATATATTTAAAAATATGTTTTTATTGATTTTTAGAGAGAGGGGAAGGGAAAGAGAGAGAGAAACGTTGATGTGTGAGAGAGAAACGCCCGTCGGCTGCCTCCTGCACACCCCCTACTGGGGGCAATGCCCCAAGACTGGGAAGCAAACCGGCGACCTCTTGTTTCCTGGGTCGACGCTCAACCACTGAGCCACGCCAGCCGGGCAACAAACTCGGGATCTTCAATGCTGAAAGAGTCTCAGGATGAAAAGAAGCACCGAGAACAAAGCTGCAAGATATTCTTCTGCTTCAGTAAGATCAGCAGATGTAGCCCAGCCGGTGTGGCTCAGCGGTTGAGCATGGACCTAGGATCCAGGCGGTCGGGGTTCGATTCCCGGTCAGGGCCGATGAATGACTCTCATCATTGATGTTTCTCTCTGGCTCTCCCTCTCCTTTCCTCTCTCTGAAATCAATACAGACATATTTAAAAATAAAGATCAGCAGATGTAACGATTCACGCGTCTCCCAGGGTGTTCGGGGGGGATCAGAGAAAAGCCGAAAGGCTCAGAATTAAGCGGCCTGGGCACTACTTCGTCTCTCAGGCTCTTTCACCTGAAATGACGTGTGTCGTTTTCATGAAGCCGCTTTTCCTTATGGCTCCGTGAACTTCCCGATCCGAGTGGAGGGAAGACATGTCCTCTTAGGAATGATGCTGATTTGATTTATGTCTTCGAAGGGCCTGGGATGATTTTGTCACCAGGAGGAAAGTGGATCCTATGTAAACAAATGACTCATCGCAAGGAGACTTCGTTGTCCGCAGTCAGGGAGAAAAGACACTTTATACTTCAACAGTAATAGAGTCGCTGTGTCTGGTTTCAGTTTCCAAAGAACAAAATCCCGAGCATTTCCCGTAAGCCCAGACGCCCGTCCCTGACCTTCCAGGTGGGTGTCTGAGGCTGTAACGCGTGTGGATGACCATCCTGTGAACTTGACGGTCCCTCTGTGAAAAGACAGGCCTGACAGCTGTAATCTCCTGGGGGGTTAACGGTAGATATTGGCTGGATTTTTTTTTTTTTTTTAGTAGGTGAGCTGTCTCACTGAAGTCTAAATACTTTTCTGCCTCTGAACCGTCTCTTGAGAGAGAGAACACATGATTTGGATTTGAGAATTTGGAAAAAGCCATATGCACACGTTGCTCTTTGCAGAGCCGTGCAGAACGTCGAAGGGGCCCGGTGGTCCCTGCTTTGCCGGGGCTGCGTCGCCCTTGCCCACAACTCTGGCACCAGGGCTCTTGTCTGCCAGGCCCTAGGTCCGCGTCACCTGGCCCATGTGTGCTCTGTGTAACCAGCAGTGCTCGGCTCAGTCCCCTTGGGGGAGTGTTTAACCCGGGACTGCAGGTGGGCAAGGGCGCATTGTGGGTCCCAGAGGACTTTGGTGACCTGCAATCCAAGTCTCCATCACCAAGAGCCACCTGTAGGGCATCTATATATTTGGGAGAAAATATGAGGCGGGTGTGGCCTGACCCCTGGAGGGGCCATAATGTATGTGAAACCACCTCTGTGCTGAAAATCGGGGGCTGTGGTCACACTGCTCCCCACCAACTCCCAGCACAGCACACTCCGGGTCCTGTGCCTGAAAAACGTACATGACAAATCAGGTGCAGATCTAATCCCATGAGCAGACGGTGTGGTCGGTCCCCTTGACGGTCACGCCTGGTGGCGGCTGAAATCCTAGGAAGGGAGCGTAATTGGAAAACAACCCCATTTGCTTCGTAGAGTCATTTCTCTTGCCAAGTGAGAAGTTCCACCCTGAGGCAAGGACTTTATCTTCCATGAGGGTTGCACGCCTGCTGCTGCTGGTTTGTGCCTTTATTTGAATGTAGATGATATAATAACAACCCTAACGTCACCACTACCTCCAATAGCAGCTGCGCGGAATGTCCTTCTTGTGTAAAGCGACTTGTACTTTGCTCAGCGCTCTCTAGCTGCGGGAGACTCGGAAATGATCCTCTCCCTTCCTTCCTCCCTCGAATGGACAGCACAGGCCTGCTGGGTGTGGCCTGAGCAGTTCAGAGAGGGAATCAGCTCCTGACCTCGGGGAGGTCACTGAGCATTGGCAGGGACAGACAGACACACAGGCAGTTAGAACCACTGGGGTGAGTGGAACAGGGTGGTGAGGATGGGCCCGGGATGCAGAGGGAGGGAGGGAGGGAGGCTTCTAGAAGCAGCCAGGCCTGGAGTGAGCCTGGAGGCTGAGCAGGAGTTTTCTAGGGAAATATCCAGAGACTAGAAGGTCTTGTCCCTCAGGGAGCTGTAAGCGGCCTGGTATCGCTGGTGCTCAAGATAAATGTGGGCTGGGGAGATGAGCATACAAGGCAGGCAGGGGCCAGATGGGGGCAGGCTTTGTGCTCTGCCCAGGGGCTGGCTCTTCCCCTGCAGGAACCCCTGTAAGGTCGTAAACAGAGGAGCCTTTAGTAAGATCCCTGAGGCCGGTGAAAGGAGGCGGCCCGGGGGAGGCATGGGGCTGGCCATGCACAGCTCACCACCTGCGGGGAAAGGCCTTGACGAATCAGCCTGTGCTTGAATGAGTAGAGACTTTCGCAAAATCAGGTGCCCGTCATGGGTCGTTCTCTAAGCACCCTTCACGCCCCATTTGAGCAAAGGAATCTGCACCCCGATAGGTCTAGTGAATGACGACAGGGAGCTGTCCATCCGCATACCTGAGATGCAGGTGCTGGTCGCCAAGGGAACCAACCCCGAACAGAGAGGTGGAACTTTCAGTCCCACCCGATTTCCAGGGAGGGAGAGGGGCTGGCGGGCGAATCAGTCACCGATGGCCAGTGATTCAATCACTCATGCCTACGCAATGAAGCCTCCGTAAAAAACCGAAAGGACAGGGTTTGGTGGCCATGCGGAGATGTGGGGAGAGTGTCTGGCTTGGAGAGGGCATAGGGGCTCCCCACTCTTCCCCTCCCACCTTGCTCCGTGCATCTCTTCCGTCTGGCTGTTCAGAGTTCTGTCCTTTTGTAACAAACTGGTGACCTGGTAAGTAGAGTGTTTCTCTGAGTTCTGTGAGCCGCTTTAGCAAATTAATCAAGCCCAAGGAGGGAGCTGCTGGAACCTCCAGTCTGTAATCTGTTGGTCAGGAGCACAGGTGACAACCTAGACTTGCGATTGGCACCCGAAGGGGGGGTGGCATCTTGTGGGACCGGGCCTTTAACCTGTGGGATCTGACGCTATCTCTGGGCAGACACCTCAGAACTGAGCTAAACTGCAGGACAACCAGCTGGAATCAGAGACTCTCCTGGTGGTGCTGTGAGGAAAAACCTCACATAAACGTTGGGATTGGTACAGGAATCGTCAGCCTTGGACCCAGCCCTTGAGAAGTTCAGGCTCTAAGTGCAGAGACCAAACCTGCAGGACCCGGGGCCTCTTGTCCCAAGTTGGATTCCTGAGTCTTCCTGGCATCACAGAGCCACAGGGACCCTGGAGCTGACCTCAGAGCCAGAAAAGGCCGGGTCGCTGAGAGAGCCCCACTCTGTTCACAAGGGGCCTCTGTTCCAGTCCCGCCCCAGGGTGAGCCCTCATGCTCACATCTGGAACTTGGCCCAAAGGCTTGAAGGTGGGGGCAGCCGTTGACAGAGGGCTTTTGTTCCAGTTTCCCAACCAGTGTGGCAGCTGGAAGGGGGGATGTGGGAGGTGGCTCATCTGTTCAAAGGACTCGCTGAAATCTGAAGGCTCCGATTCCCCAGCTCTGTGGGGCTCTTGGGAAGGACAATCTCCGGGAAGGTGTTTTAATGTACTCCTGGGTAGGTCTGGGAACCGAGGTTGTTAATCATGATTTAAACTGTAGTTGGGGCCCTGGCCGGCGTGTCTCAGTGGTTAGAGCCGCGTCCTGCACACCGGAGGGTCTCGGGTTCGATTCCAGGTCAAGGGCATGTACCTGGGTTGCAGGTCTGATCCCCACCTCTGGTCGGGATGTGTGTGGGAGGCAACCAACTGATGTGTCTCTCTCATGGGGGGAGGGATGACTGCTCTCCGGGCAGGCCTGTATTAGTCCCCTTTGCCCTGCCTGCACGTCAGCCCCTTAACATAATAGCAGCTACCAGGTAAAATGTGGTTTGTTACACCCACCCTCAATTCAAAAAGTATAGTTAGACATTGATTTCCAATTAAGATATTTAATATAGCCCAACCGACATGGCTCAGTGGCTGAGCGTCGGCCTATGAACCAGGAGGTCGTGGTTCAATTCCTGGTCAGGGCACATGCCCAAGCTGGGGGCTTGGTTCCCAGTAGGGGGCATGCAGGAGGCAGCCGATCGATGACTCTCTCATCATTGATGTTTCTCTCTCTCTCTCCCTCTCCTGTCCTCTCTCTCAGAAATCAATAAAAATATATTTAAAAAAAAAGAAAAAATATCTTATTTGTAGAGCCTAAGCAGAGACTTACTTGCATTAAAAAAAAAAGATATTTACTATATCTTGCCTTCCTAAGTGGTTTTATATTACATACTCCTGTCTCATTGGATTAGAGAATGAATTCTGGCGAATTAATAACAACTTTCAAACAGCAGAAAGAAGAATATAAATAAGCTTCCAAACTAATACACAACATGCAAGCAGATAAGATCAATAAGAGAGGGGCCAGAGCAAGAGAAGCCACAGCAGCCTGTGGGCGGTCAGTGCAAAGCTCTGCACTAGAGAGCGGCCGAAGCAACAGACGCAGGCTCTCAGCGCCCAGAAGGTAAAAGTAGGTCAATCTGTCAACCAAGAGCCCAGGCAGACCTCTCTGGGTGTCACAGGGGCAATGGGGGGAGTGGCGGGCCAGCTCACGGCCCCTGTCTTGAGTGGATTTAATAGAGTTCCTTCTGGCTGGTTCCTGCAGAGCCTCGATGAGGCCAGTGCTCTCATGCCAAGTGCAATTCAGAAAAAGCAGGTCTGTGAGGGCCGGAGTGATGCTCCTGAAGTACCGTTTTCTAATGGGCTGGCTGGAATGCAAGGAAAACACTTGGAGCTTGGAAACCTAGAGCAAGGGAGTGAGACCATATCCATTAGGCAACCATCCACGGAGAATATTTTCTTGCTCCCCAGCCTAACAGAGCTGGGGGCTGTGTTCTTAGGGGGGGGGGCTGGAGTGTAGACATTCACCGCTGCTCAACTAAGTGGACACTCGAACGCCCATCTGCTTGTGAAAACGATGAAGCTTCAGACAAAGCTTGGTTCTCAATCTGCATGGCAGCCAAGTGATGAAGGACATGCAGATGGGGCCCAGAATTTCTTCAGAAATGCTCACAATAGGCCCCCCAGGGCTCCGCGCTCTACACCTCAGAGCAAGGCGGCAAGAACTGCAGTCTGGGCTCTGTTCCAAAGCAGGCGTGGCCCACGCAGCCGGATGACACTGCACGTGGCATCCATGACATGCTGAGCGGCAATCGCTGCCTCTCTGGGCTCGATGGCTTAGTATCCAGCAGTCAAGGTAATTGGGGGTATTTCTGCTTCTTTGTTAGATGCGACCAAGAGTGGGAACATCAGGGAAGGGGGTTGTTCTGGAAGGAGACAGAGGCGCTGTGCTAGAAGTTCACAGGAGAGAGAGGAGGGACCCGGGGGGGGGGTAAGAGGGGAAGGGGTGAGACAGACAGACAGAGACACTGTGCCAGAAACTGAGGGGACAGAGGAGGAAAAGAGGAGGGAGGGAGAGGGAGCGGGAGGAACAGCTGTTTGGGGTGGTCAGGGAAGGCAGAGAAACCAGGGCCTGCTACGGCCTGAATGTTTATGTTCCCCCAGATCCATATGTTGTAAACCTACTGTTTCTGAGACCACTGGCCCTGAATGCCACGTGTCCCTAAGCACCTTGGCCATGGCTGCTCCCGGCGCCCAGCCTTGAAATTGGCATTTCAGCCAGAGAGAGCCCCTGGGCCGGGCTCTGGGCCCCAGTGGACCCTGATTCGGGGTTTAGGTTTCATGACTGCACTCCAGTTGCAGGGGGGCTGGGAACAATATGGAGCACTTTCAGCTTTTACACTGGGCGGTGGATTTATAGAAAGGGTCTAGTCTAGGATAGGGGCCTCCTGAGTATGTTTGTGTTTGGAGACAGAAAGAGAGGGGGAGAGAGAGACACGCCAGCGCAGCCCAGAGACAAAAGGGGAAGAGACGGCTGCTGGTGGGAGCACCCTGTGGGCGGGATCAGGCATGGGAAGAACCGTCCAGCCCCGGCCGGTGTGGCCCAGTTGGTTGGGCATCCCAGGCACCAACAGGGTTGCCGGTTCGATTCCTGGTCAAGGCACTTGCCTGGGTTTCGTGCCCGATCCCCAGCAGGGGGCGAGCAGGAGGCGGCCGACCCATGACTCTCTCATCATTGACGTCTCTCTCTCTCTCTCTCCCTCTCCCTTCCTCTCTCTGAAATCAACAAAAACATATTTAAAAAAAGAAGGGAGCAGAAGAGGTCTCTATGACCTTCAGAGGCCCCCCAGCTTCTCTTATTACCCTCTCAGAAGACCGGGCCGTGAAGACACCGGGCTGGAGGGTCAGGCCACAGGGAGGAGACCCCAGTGGCTGACAGCAGGCAATCTGGAACCTTCCAGCCCAGCTCTCCTTCTCGCCGAATGTGCCGTGTCAGTGACTCTACACCCGCAGAATCATGAGAGATAAGAAACTTATTTGTTTTGAACCCCGAAGCGCTGGGGTGGTAAATTATCCAGCGAGAGCTCATTGAGAGCAGATTGTGTCCTGCTTGTTTCATGTACTGGCACAGCATCAGGGCTCCTCTGGTTGCAGCCACGGGACACTAACCCCGCCAGCTTAAGCAAAGGGGAAAGGCATGAGGAAGTTTGGGTGGGGGTTATCTCAAGGAACAGAAGATCAAGTTGAGGGGGGGCAGAGGTCAGGGCCACTGTGGGGCTGTCAACAGCCAGCGGGGCATGGAGCGTCTCTCCAGAAAACTGCCCTTAACAATCCAGCGCTAATGACCGCCAACTTCAGGTTCTCGGGGCAGTCCAACGGGCGGGGTCGCACCGGCAGGTGTCTTCCCTGGGGATCCTTTAGCTACGCTGAGGGCAGGGCAGGACTCGGAGGAATAAAAAATAGTTGGTGAAGTAGAGAAATCCCAGCATGGAAGCTGGAAAAGTGGCTCCCGCACGGCCCCGGCTTACTCTTCAACTGCTAAATGTTTCGGTTTTCCACACTTTTCTTTAAGTCTCTTTGTAACTAATGTACCAAGGCTCCTTTAAACAGGGGGAGGAATCCGTGTGGGGCCGCTGTAGAAACGGAAACAAGCGCGGCAACGTTGTGCACCTCTGCGCAACGCAGCTGAACGTCAAGTTCACGCGTGTCAGTGGGTCTCTGGAGGGCGGAGTGGCGGTGTTAACAAACAGCTTTCCAATGTTTGCGGTGTGCACAAGGAGTTAGACTGAAACGTAAAAACGGGTTAAAGCGAGAGTGACGGGTGTGAACGGAGAGGAAGGAGCCAAGAGCCAGCGGGTGGCCTTGGGGTGCTTCTGGGAGGCGCGGCCGGCGCAGGTGTGGGGACGGGGCGCGGGGCGCCGGCTGGTTCGCCGGACGGGCAGCGACTGCAGACCCCGAGGGACCCTCCCGCAGCGGCGGGCGCCTGGGCGCCGGGTCGGACGGGCGTGCGGGGGCCGGGGCCTGCGCCCCGCCGGCCCACCCGCCTGCATCCCCGCGCCCCGCGCCCCGCGCTGCAGCAGCCGCCCCCACGGAGCCGGGGCCGGGAGCGCGCGGGGGAGGCGTCTGCTCCGGGGACTGAGGCGGCGTCTCCGCCAGCCGGCTGCGCGGGAGCGCGGGCCGCTGCGCCGTCGGCGACATCTTGCTCGGGAGGAAAGCGCGGGGACCGCGGGCCGCTCCTGGCTGCTGCGCCACGCGCGCGGGGGACCGGCCGGCGCGGCGAGAAGGAGGTGAGGCCCTCCCCGGAGGGCGCTCGGAGGACGCGGAGGCCCCTCCGCTCCCCGGCCCTCCAGCCCCGCCCCCGCTCCCGCTCCCCGCAGCTCCTCGGCCTCCTCCCCCTCCCCCCCATCCCGGCCTCCCGCCGCCCTCTCGCGCGGCCCGCGGCCTCTGGCTTCCGAGCTCGGGGGCCGCCTTCCGAGGTGACCCCCACCCCCGCAGCCCCGGCTGCCCCGCCCTCCCGCCTGCGACCCCACCCGGCTCTTAGGACTGGGTCCCTCGGAGAGAAGCCTCTCGGGCAGGTGCCCCTAGGACCCCGCCCTTTCCCGAGGCCCGCCACCCGCGCCCCGTCCCTCTCCCCCGCCCGCGCCCCGCCCCCGGCCCCGCGCCCCGCCCTCACCGAGCCTCTCACGCCCCGCCCCCGGCCCGGCCCCGCCTCTCCGCGCCCCGCCCCCGGCCCCGCCCTCACCGAGCCTCTCACGCCCCGCCCCCGGCCCCGCCCCGGCTCTCCGCGCCCCGCCCCCGCCCCGCCTGCCCCGTCCGGGCGGGGCTCCGGATTTAAACGTCGCGGCGGGCCCAGCGGCCGGAGGGCTCGGCGGCCTCTGTGTCGTGTCCCGGGACCCCGGCGGCGGCGCGGAGCGGAGCGGCGCGCGCTGCGCCCGGCGCGCGGCACCATGTCCCCGGGCAGCGGGGTGAAGAGCGAGTACATGAAGCGCTACCGCGAGCCGCGCTGGGACGAGTACGCGCCCTGCTACCGCGAGCTGCTGCACTACCGCCTGGGCCGCCGGCTGCTGGAGCAGGCGCACGCGCCCTGGCTCTGGGACGACTGGGGCCCCGCGGGCTCCTCGGACGACTCGGGGTCGTCGGCGTCGTCGGCCGCCGGGAGCCCCGCGCCCCGCCGCGCCCCGGCCTCGCCGCCGCCGCCCGCGGAGCCCGCCGTGAGGGAGGGGCCGGGACCGCGGGCGTGCGGGTCCCCGGAGGAGCCGGCCGCGGAGGCCGCGAAGGCCAGGGACTCGGTGGCCCGGGACGCGGAGGCCGGGGACGCGAAGGACGAGCCTCTGCCAGGTACCGGGCCCGGGAGGGGGGCTGCTCGGAGGACTGACGTGCTCGTGGCGTCTCAACCGCCCCGCCGGCTTCTCGCTGCGATCAGCCGCTTTCTCTGTTTTGTTTTTCTGGACGGAGAATCGGCCCCCCTAGACCTAAATGAAGACGATCTCAGCCCCACCCCCGCTCCCCCTTTTATTTCCCTAATCAGGTGGCTTGAGCCAGCTGCCAACTCCATTGAAGCGCCCTTGGCGAGGTTTGGGTCTTCTCCCGAGGGCCGAGGCGGCCTTGGGGAGCCGGCGAACCCCCATGTGTTTATTTCTAAGCGCCCATTTTTTAATGAGAGGAGCCCAGCTTTCATCAGCTTCTCAGACGTGTCCCCAAGAGGCCAAGAACCGCCGAGCTCAGCTCTCTGTGCTGTGAATGGGGCTGTCGTCTCCCCTGTGCGCCCCCGGCCCTCGCCGCGCTGGCCCCGGGCGCGCTGGGCATTTGTTTACGCGGACAGCTGCGTACCTGGGGCGGGGCGGGCGTGCGCCCCGCCCGCGCGGCGCCCCCTCCGCGCCCCTCGCACCGGCTGCGCAAAAGGCGCGCTTCCTCCGGCGGCCGGGGCGCGCGGGGGCAGCAGCGGCCGGAGCGTGGCCCTTGGGTGCTGCGCCTCTGCCGTCCCAGCCCCGGCCCTGCACCTCCTTCCCTGCCCGGAGGGCTGCAGGGTTGGGGACTCGGAGCGGGAGGCGGGGCGGATGCTCGCTGGCGCTCAGGGCCAGGTGCAAAGCCTCGGCTACAGTAACCAGCGGCTCCTGGCGAGGGCCGCTCCATTTTAAAGAGGCCCTGGTGAGAAAAGTAACTAAAATGTCCCGAGAGCATAATACACTTCCAGGCACTGCCTTAGGATATGTAATTTCTCATTCAAGGCTCAGAACACTCGTAAGAGGTAGGAACCATAATTTCTATCCCAATTTTATGGATGAGGCGGTGGAAGAGTGGCGCGAACAGTGGCGTTTTGTTTGCTCACCACGCTGTGAGCGCTCGTCAAACTGTCAGACTCCTCGAGGCCGAGGAGGGGAGGAAATCTGCCCACGAGCCCGGCGACTTTGCTCTTGTCACACGGCCTCGGGCACGTGTGGTCCAGCTGCCTCTCCATCCTCATGTTACCTGTGGATCCCCACAGATTCGGGACCATCTGGAAGCCAGATAACAGTGACCTGTGCTAGAAATTCGGATATCAGAGGGCGGAGGGGGTAGGGGACATGCCTTCCAGTTTATTCCTGTGGGCACTGATCTACCCTTCAGTGAAGAGATGCGCTCTATCAGGCCGAATGGGCTTTTCTCTCTCCCCGACTCTCTTCCCTTGCATGCGTTGCAAAGAGCTGCCAATTATTTTCCTGGGTATGAAAAGACAGTTTTTAGGTAGCGTTGTCGTATGGATGGAGCCTGCGTTTGCCTGAGTTCATGGTTCAGTTTGGTTTCCTTAGAGACACCGACTCTTCCCAGTGGCTTAGGTCAGTGGTTTCTGCCGGTATGTCTGGGTTAAGCGCCAGGGAGGAGGCAGGAGGATCCCTGCTTTCAGGACTCCCACTCGCTTTGCTCCTGCCTGTCACAGCTCCCGTGGATGCCTGTGTCTGGTGCGACTGGAAATCCTGGTTTTTAAGTGGATGGTTTTATAAACCAGAATGTAGAGCACTCTTGAATTTCTGCAAAATGCAAACATTTAATTCTTGTTTTTACTGAAGCCACAGGCACAGGTAGAATCATACAGGTCTGTAGGGCTTATGACAAAGAGCAGCGCCCGCCACCCCCCCCCCATTGTGCTGTTCCTCGGGCGACCACTTACGGCTCCCCCGGCTTTTCCTTTGGTGGTTATTTCTATTACTCCGTGTGACATTGCTTTCACTGACATGCCTTGAGTGTTTTACGTGTTTAACAGTCTCTCTTGGCTCCCCTCCTACCCCTGTCCTAGCCCATGCACACGGCCCATCCCCACACCCGCCAGGTACAGGCGTCATGGGGTTTGTTGGCTTCACAATGAGTGTCCACAGCGCTGTGCCGGTGCAAATGCGGGTCAGAGCTGCGCTACATTGTTTGCTATCATTCCCCTTTCTTTCTTCCCTTTTCTTTCACAGAGCAGCCCGCACGTCAGGTTCACTATCACTCTAGACATCTTAAGACATCCCTCCCAGGGCCTCTGACCTACTTCCATCTGGCCTGGTGGCTGCTCTTGGCAGCTGGTGCCTGGCTGTGTCTTGGGAGGGCCCTTGGCCACCACCCTGGGACTCCTTGGCTTCTTTCTTGGGTAGGAGCCTCTGTTGGGTGGCTTTCGGGTGCTCTTCTTTCTTGGTTTAGCGCCTCCTGGTGGAGCTTATCTTCCAGTAGCCGCCTGAGCACGGGTGTCGTGAGGGGTTGATTTTCTTGAGACCTTGCCTTGCCAAAAGAGAGCTTTATTCTACCCCCGCAATTCAGTGAGGCCGTGGCTGGGCCCGGAATTCTAGGTTGGAAGTAATTGTCTCAAAATCGGGAGGCATCGCCGGATTGTGTTGCAACGTCTGATGTCGCCATCGCAGTTTCGTGTCACTCTCATTCTTGATGCTTTGCAGATAACACCTTCCCCTCCTGGGAGCCGGGGAGCCTCTTGTCTTTGTCTTTTGTGTTCTGAAACTTTTCCTTGCTCTAGATCTGTTTTCCTCCAGCGTGCTCGGTGGGTCCTCGCCGTTGAGCTAATGTCTTGTAATTCTGGGAACTTTCCTTGAATTGTTTCTCTCTCCCCCGCCCCTCCCTGAACCCCTTAATTGGATGTTAGACTTCATGAATTTATTCTTTAATTTTTCTACCCCCACCCCGCTCCCACTTTCCATCTGTCGTCTTCCATGTTTCTGGGCAATATTCTCAATCGTATCTTCCAACTCTCCTGCTACATTTTCATTTGTGGGCTGCTGTTTATTAAGAGCTCTTGGAATTGTTTTCTGGGCCTTTCTCCCTCTTTTTTTTTAAAAAATTAATCCTCATGCAAGGATATGTTTTTATTGATTTGAGAGAGAGAGAGAGAAACATCAGCCGGTCGCCTCCTGTACTCACCCCACCGGGACTCGGGCGTGAAACCTTTTGGTGTGTGACGCGAGATGAAGCTCCAACCAGCTGAGCCACCCTGGCCAGGCCCCTTCCTCTTTCCTTAAAAACAGAATTCTGTTCCTGAGGCACGGATACAGCATCTTCTCTTATCCTGAGAATATTACTAGGAGCTTTTTCATTCACTTTCTTCTCTCTGCGTGTTTCTTCAGCATAGTCTCTGTTTCCCCACCCCTCTCCCTATAATCCTGTATTTCACGTTGGGGAGTTTTCTCATGTCCGTTGATTGTTGGCGGCTTGTTCTAGTTAAGAGATGGGCATTGACAGGCTGCATGGGGTTCCCTGGGTGGGGTGGGGTGTGGGTGGGGTGCTTGTTAACTGTGGATTCCTTTCCTCCCACAGCCAACATGTTCTGAAGAGCAGTCTAGACTGTCTCATTTGCTTTCTTCGTATTTACATTTCTTTCAAAATTAAAATTTATTTTAACTTAGCAAATTTATACCTATGTGTGATTTAAAAAACCATTGAAAATAAAAAGAAGTCCTCCTGACCCACTTGCCACCGCGCCCCTGGGGCGCTCCTTCCAGCTCCTTTTAGCTTCTTGTTCAGCATTGGGCACCCTCCTCCCATTTAGACTTAATTGTTGGCTTTTAAATTTTTTTATATTATATATTGACTCCCCATGTGGGAGATGATTTAGCCCGAGATCATAGTTCTGCCATCCCACCCCCAGGCCTGTTTTGTCCCACAATGTGAACTATAAGACTACTTTTACAGCATTGTTCTGTGTTTGAGTTTCCATGGCTGTGTAAATAGTATTTGTAGGTGAGCCATGTAGTCCATTCTGATTACATTTTCTTTGTTATTTATATTTTCCCTGAAGTTTGTGAATTCTATTAGTTTTTTCCCAAACTAACTGTTGGTTATGTAGGTTTTCTTTATTATGTGTGTTACGTGATGTTGAGTCTGCTCTGACTCCTGGTGACCCTATGAGTGAGTGATGTCCACAGTGTCCTGTCCTCAGTAGCCCTGCTCAGCTCCTGGGGACTCAGTGCCTATGGCTTCTTTTATGGGGTCAATCTCTGGCTCATATTTGGTCTTCTTTGTTTATTATGTTTTCATTAATTCATGATCTTTTTTCCCTTAATTTTCTTTGAGCTTATTTTTCTGACTTTTTAAGATGGATGCTGATCATTGATTTTTTTTTTTTTTGCCCTGCCTTTCTTTTTTGATATAGTATTGATTTTAAGGCTATAAATTTCCCTCTGATTACTGCTTTAGCTGTATCATGCAAGTTTTATTACATAGTGTCTTTATTCAGTTAAGCACATTTTCTAATTTTCATTATGACTTTTTAAATACAGAAAAAATTTATAAAGTTTAACTATGTATAATATACAAATACGGAAACATGCTTATCTTTTAGAAACAGCCCAAATACCAAAAATCTACTACTAACATTGAGCTTAATGAGGGAAATTTAGAAATATTTCTAATAAGGTCAGGATTAAGAAAGGAATGCTCACCATCACGACTACTCTTTTTTTTAATTTTAAAAAATTGTGGTAAAAGATACATAATACAATTTACCGTTTTAATCATTTTTAAGTGTACAGTTCTGTGGCATTGAGTGTATTCACGTTTTGTGCAACCATATGATTTGTTTTACACTATAATTAGAGAATGCATTCTATATGATTTCAGTTTTGTAAATTCACTAAGATTTGTTTTATGGTCTTGGATATGTAAATTTTTTTTAAGTGTTTGTGCATGAAAAGATGGTATATTCTGCAGTTGTTGGGTGAACTGTTTTATCTGTCTGTCCGTCTGTCTATCTACCTACCTACCTACATCCATTAGGTCAAATGTGTTAAATTCTATTGTTCAGATACTTTAAAAAATCAGACTGCTGAACAAAAATTTCTGTGCGGATGGACACGTCCTCTATTTCCACCATCCAACAAGGCAGCCACTAGCCACACGGGATTACTGAGCACTTGAACGCTGACTGGTGCAACTGAGATACTGAATCTTTACTTTTATTTAATTTTAATTAATTTAAACTTATGTTTAACAGCCACATGTGGTTTGTAGCTTTTATACTGGACAGCACAGTCCTAAATGAAGACCGAATTTATATTTGTTTGAGTGGTCTATTGCTTACCGAGAAGGGGTGTTATCGTTTCCGCCATAACCGTGGTGGACACTGCTTTTGTCTGTCTGAAAATGTCTTTATTTTAAACTTCATTCTTTTGAATAGAATTTTGAAACATACGCACGTATCTTGTCCCAGGCACTATGTCGATAGTTTTATAAGTATTAATGTTGTAATGGTAAGTTCTGTCTCTTTTGTCTTCTGTCTTTTGTTTCCTGCTGTTGCAGGTATTTTTGAGCTTGTGTTTTCTCTTTAAGCACAGAGGGGTCAACACAGTTATCTCATGGTCTGTAAATGATAATTCCATGTCTCGAGTCTGTTGCTCCTGCTGGTCCTTCCTGTTGTCTCCTCCCCTTGTGTGCCTGGTCCTCTTGTAGGACACACACGATGGTGTTTGAGAAATTATTTGTAAGAACGCCCTGGCCAGTGTGGTTCAGTGGTTAGAGCGTCGGGCCACAGACCAAAGGGTCTCGGGTTCGATTCCCCATCAGGGGCACATACCTGGGTTGCAGGTTCGATCCCTGGCCCTGGTTGGGGCATGTGCAGGAGGCAACCATCGGATGTGTCTCTCTCACATCGATATTTCTCTCCCTCCCCCTTCCTCCCTCATTTCCACTCTCTCTAAAATTCAGTGGAAAAATATCCTCAGGTGAGGGTTAACAACAACAAAAATAAAAGCTCCTTGTAGGAATAATTTGAGGCCTATGGTCCCCAGAGGCTTTAGTTTCCTGCGTTTGGCGGACACTTGGTTTTTCATGGCACCCTGTAGTTATCCGCGGTGGGAGGGCTGGTCCGGCGGCCCACCGTTACCGGAGGGGGGTCTCCATCCCGTTCGCTTGGCAGCCCGCTGGGCTCTGCCCCCCCCATGCCCCTTCCCCCGTGTGCCCCGTGAGCCGCCTGGCTGCCCAGCGCGAGCCCGAGTGCCCACCCTGCCGCCTTCTCCTTGGCATTCACTGTTAATGAACTGCTCCCCCCCCCCCGTTACCCTTCCTACTTTCTAGCTCTTCTTTCTGTCCCCCTCCTGGCTGGACGCTTCTGCCATTGCCCGCCTGTTCCGTGACTGATGTCCCCAGGGCCCGCCTCTCTCCTGTCCCCGACTCTGCCCTTCTTCGGGGCGACCTGGTCCCCATCTGAGCCTCGGCGCCCGCCGGCGGGCTCCCAGCCTCCGCTCCAGCGCCAGCTGCCCTCTAGAGCCCCTGGCTGAGGGCCCAGCTGCCGCCTGCTTGGTGGTTCCAGGGGCATCTCACACCCGAGGCGCCAAGCACCCCTTTCGCAGCCTTTGCGGGCTGCCAGGGCACCCACGCCCACCCCCTGCGGGGGCTGTAGTTTGCCCCCCAGTGTCCGCATCCCGTCTTCTTTCCCCGATCACCTGTGAGGCTCGCCCGGCGCTGCTGGGCCCTCTCTTGGTTGTCACCGAGGCATTTCTGTTGCAAGCGGAAGGGAAGCCCCCCTGAAAACTCGGGCTCTCGTCTCTAGAGCCTCACCCTGGGATGCGAGGCCGTGTGCCTGGCGAGCAGCTGTGGAAACCGCACCCTGTTGTGACTGGGGCCCTTCAAACTGAGGTCACCCGCCGTGTCTTACAAGGAGCGTGTAAGAGCCTTACGGAGCATTTCCCATAATTTGGGGACATCAGGTGTAATGGGATCCTGGAACTTGAGTCGAGTAACTTAAACACTAACCTCGGGCAGCTGCTGGGTGGTTCCCACAAATCCAGATCTCCCCTGAAGCCAGGCGTGGAGACCGTAGGTCTCTCTTGGGAGTTTGGAAAAAGCCGTTAGGCCCCAGAGAGCTCTTTTAATATTGAATCTCAGAGTGTGAGTGACAGTAGGTGCTTTTGGATGGGCTTGGCTTGGCCTTGCTGTATTTGCTCTTGATTTAAAAATGGGGTAGACTGTCAGAAAATGATCGTACTGGCCCGTTCCTGCGTTTCTGCTTTCAGTGAGGCTCGTGCATTGGACTAGAAGTGAGAATGTTAGTGCCTCGATTAAGCGTAACGTATTCTGGGACCCAGGTATTTAAAGGAATTCTGTGTAGACCTGACTTTAAAGCATTTTTGTCTTGTTTTGTCTCTTTTTTAAAAAAGAACTGCCAGTAAAAGACGGAAAAGAAAAACCCGAACAAGAGATCGGAACAACAGAGGCCGAAGGACTGCCGGGCGGCGTCAAACCTCGACAGCAGCCCAGCGCCTTGTTTGCCAGAGGAAGCCGGAAGGCGGGGAGAAGTCCTCCGAGGTCCTCAAGCAAAATACGAGAAAAGAAGCATCCGTTTGCTCTGTATGGGTGGGGGGAGAGACAGACGGACACAGGAAGCCAGAAAACTCACAACGTCTGCGCTTCTGCTCCCGTGCACGAGGTGTGTGCAGGGGTGTGTGTGTGCGTGTGTGTGCGTGTCTGCATGTGTGCGTGTCTGCGCGTGTGTGCGTGTCTGCGTGTGTGCGCGTGTGTGCGTGTCTGCGAGTATGTGCGCGTGTGTGCGTGTCTGCGTGTGTGCGCGCGCGTGTGCGTGTGTCTGCGTGTGTGTGTGTGTGTGTCTGCGTGTGTGTGCGTGTGTCTGCGTGTGCGTTCAGCCCCTTCTCTGCTTCTTCGGGGGGTGGGCCGGGGCTGCAGTCCCGTCATTGGGTGTCACACCCCGTGGTCCCTGGGATGCGCTGGGGTCATGGCAGACCTTAGGAGATGGTGTGGTGCCAGGGAAAGTGAGAGCTGGGCAGCTGAGTAGCAAACAGGAGGGTGCTGGCTGCTGGCTGCCTGGAGATGAGGGATTTTGCAGGAGGTCCCGGGGCCTGACCCGGTTTACCGACCGCACTGAGCCTGGTGGAGTCTGGGTTCTGCAGTTCCTGGGGGGCCAGGAGGTGTGGACAAAGCGCACACCAGGGCTGGCGGCTGCCCATCCAGATTTGCCAGGGGCGTCTGGAGAGGTTTCCAGTCCCCTCGGCTTTGCCGACTGGGGTTTCCTCGGTTCCTTTGTCACTGGTTTGTCCGTTAGGTCGCTTTCCCTGTAGCTCTGGCCGTCGGCCATAGACGCCCTTTGCTCTTTGGATTAAATTCGAACGATGGTGTTTCCCCTGCTCAGACACACTGGGAAACAGTGTGTTTCCTCTAACTGAGGCCTTGCTTGTCTCTGTTCAACGTCCCGAGAACGTCAGACGGGAGGGTCCTTGCGGGTAGAGCCACAAAACAATTACTCGTGTTAGTGTTACTGTTATTACTACAGCCCAGGGGTGGGGAATGTATGGCCGGCGAAATCATTTGGCCTGGCCCTGCCAAGGCAACCCCAGGCAGGACTCGAAATTCAGTAAATCTAGGAGCTTTTTTTCATAGCTAGTTTTTAAGTTGATAATTTTGTACAGCCCTCGAATGTTGTTATAAATATCAAAATGGCCCTTGGCAGAAGAAAGGTTCCCCACCCCTGCTCTAGCCTAAAGCAAAGAATGAATGCAGAGCAGAAAGTGCAGACTGTTTGGATTCTGATTAAAAACCACGATCACAGTTTCACTGGGCGGCCCCAGCAGATGGTGTTAGTTGGAGTGATATTTGAGACAGCAAAGCTGTGGTTTAACAAAAGACCTATTTTATACTATAGATAAACCCTGTTAAGCTTAACCCTGGGGTTTATCTATGCTCTAAAATGTTTGAGGTGGTAAAATCTCGTATGATTAAAAAATATATATGTTAAAATATATTTTTAGAGAGAGGAAGGGAGAGGGAGAGAGAGTAACACTGATCAGCTGCCTCCTGCTGGGGGTCGAGCCCACAGCCTGGATACGTGCCCAGACTGGGAGTCCACCCAGCGACCTCTCTGTGCATAGGACAACCCCAGCCAACTGAGCCACACTGGCCAGGGCAAGATTTTTATCTATCATTTATCTATCTATTTTGCTATAAAACATTTAAAGTCCTTTAATGGGATACGTATCCATGCTTAATGCCAACCAGATCCAAAAATTTTCCGGAGCCAATTTCTAGAGACACATGCAGATGAGTTGCTTACCATTTACAGCTGAGGTTTAGCCCAGTGGGCATTTTCGGGGGCCTGGTTTCTCTCTCGCTGACCGTGGCTACCGCAGGACCCAGAGGCAGTGGCTCTCCGGAGCAGCCTCTGTGAGCAGGAGAACTGGGAACGAAGGGCTGGGCTCGCTGCGCCCCAGGTGACCCGGCCGGCCTCATTGCAGATGTCCTCGCAAACCAGCTCAGAAGCCACTGAAGTCATTCTGCTTTTGTTTCCGCCCTCCCCGCAGATTCACGAATCGGCCTTACGAGCCAAGAACAGGAGGCAGGTGGAAAAGAGGAGACTGGTTGCTCAGCGGCAGCGGGCGCACTCGGCGGAGGCGGAGAAGGGCAGGAGGCTCAGGCCGGGCCCCGCGGAGAGCCCCTGGGTCACGGAGTACATGCGCTGCTACTCGGCCCGCGCGTGAGGCACCGGCCGCCTGGCGGGCTCCGTGGAGAAGTGCGGGTGAAAATCAAAGGGGACCGTCCGGCAGGACAGCACCCAGAGGGGCTGGACGCAGGTTTAGGAAACCATCTGACTGCGCGTTCTTCTAAGGGAAGGCCCGAAAGATGGTTCTCCCTCGATGATCCCGGGCACCTGCCGCAGCGGCAGGGTCACGGGGAAGCCATAGGCGTTTGCTTGTTTTATAAAGAGGACTCCCTCAGCCTTTGATATTCTTGTCAGGGCTTTTGTCTGAGAGCATCTTAGTCTTTTAAGACACCGACACCAAATGCCTTTAAACGGCTGCAGATGCTTAACGTTCAGTATTTTCCTTCCATACGTGTAGGCCGAGCCTACTTCTGTCCCGAAGAACTTTCCAGATTCCACAGCCAGGAAGGTCACTCCAGCCTCAGCATAAGACTCCTTTCCGCTGTGCGTCGTTTCGTGAGAGAGTCTCGAGTGGCCCGTGGGTTTCAGCGCCGACCGAGGTGCCGTGTAGTGAAGCTAGAGCTCCGGTAGCTTCTGAACAGTTGAGCTTAACTGCATCTCAGCCCAGCCCTTCGTGCAGACTGTGATATTTAAGAGTTACCCAGGCTGGGTGAGGGTCATCCTTTGTCTTTAAAAATCATCATCTAGGCACTTATTTAATAGTTTAAACCGTTCAAGTGCATTCCAATAAAAAGCGCCCGTGCAGTGTTCCGAGGAGGAGGGACATTTCCTTTGAGTGAAAGACGGTCGTGTCGCTTTGCTTTTCACGGTGAGATTTTTCTTAAGAGCACATGAGGAGGACTCGGTCACGGGCTGCTGTTTGTCTCCTGTCGCGGTCGGCAGTGACAATCAGAACTTGCTGAAATGCCATTGAATGGAACTGGGACTGTCTTGCCTGCTCACGGGGGGGGGGGGGGGGGGGGGACAGTCCGAGGCCCGTTAGAGTCTCCCACCCTCCCCTCCCTTCTCTGCTGATGCCCCGCAGACTCCCCGGTAGCAAAGCCTTGGTGACGGACATTCGCAGACTTCTCGCTGGGATGCAGCCCCGGCCCGTGGGCCTGATGTGGGGCCTGGTGCGAGAGACGGTTGTGTGCAGGTGCCAAGTAAGGATGCGCACGGATGAAGAACTCCTCTGGGTCCACTTGCTTTTGGGGCAGAAAACGTGGTTTCAGGAAACACCAGTTTCCACCCAGAGGAGCCGGGAACCCACAGGAGGGAGGAGCGCTGGATTCTGCGCGAGGGAACTTGGCCCTGAGGGGCGGGAATGAAGAGCTGGCCGTGGGCGGGGGCGGGAGCGTTTCCTTGATGGTTGTACTCTGGGTCTTTGAAGTAGTCACTTTTTTTTTAAATATATCTTTATTGATTTCAGAGAGAGGAAGGGAGAGGGAGAGAGAGACATCAATGATGAGTCTTTGATCAGTTGCCTCCGACACTGGGGATCAAGCCCCAACCCGGGCATGTGCCCTGACCTGTAATCGAACCGCGACCTCCTGGATCCTAGGCTGATGCTCCACCACTGAGCCACGCAGGCAGGGCTTTTTTTTGTTTATTTTTTCCCTTAAATAAGTATGGTCACTTTTTAGGACACAACTGTTTTATTCCACATAAAGTCTTCACATAACGTCCACTTACAACTGGATCAAGCTTTGAAGATTCATACTGAAGAATCATGAGCTTTTTAAAAACAGACTTTTTAAATATTTTGCATTGTTTTGAGGTGACTTATTTTAGAGAAAGAGCTCTCCTCCTAATCACTGAGATGTGTATTTAATAAGAGGAAGTCCTGTGCGTTGTCCCGAACCACCTCACCAGTAATTCCGGTGACTTTTGCTGTTGTTAAGTCCTTAAACATTGCAAGTACCCGAGAGAGGAAATTAATGTGGTCATTGGGTGGTGTGGCTGATTGTGAACAGTCCTTTCGAACCACTTCCAGCTCATGTTGCATCTGACAATCGCAGGAGGAGAGCCTGGGGTAGTGCAGGCCCGGCCCTGACGGCCGCCTTAGGGACCCGGTTGCCTCCAGGCTCGAACCAGCCGCACCCCCGCCTTTGGAAAACAGGCCCCTATTTAGAGACCCCCAGGTGGAGGTCTGGGAAACCGAGAAGGCAATATTGGCCTTTCCCCCCTTTTTAAATAAAGGACAAGTGAACATGGTTTTTAAAGTACTTGTAACATGCAGGAGCAGTGAAGAAATCATGAATTAATCGGGGGTCCCCTTCCCTGTGTCTAAGTCGGTAGGTTTGGGTTCCTTCCTTTCTCTGTAGGGGTGAAAGTTAACTTTTGAGCCTATGAATTTGTTTAAGTTGTAACAGTTTGATGGTCTAGAGATTCATGTGTTAATCATGTTTTTAATTCTGGGACAACTTGCAAGACAGTGAGATGGTTTAAAATTGCTCTGAGAATCCAGTGATATTTAAAATACGGAATAAAGTCATTGCTGTACAGACTCTTTTCAAAATGCTGGTTTGAAGCTCTTAATTAGAACAACCTGCCCAGTTCCTGTGCGGCTTTCACTGAGGGAAGCAACAGGCTCCTGAGCAGCATTTCGCTCTGCTGGGCCCACGTGGAAGACCAGTAAGTTGGAATGAATGCTTTTTATACGTATTTTTAAACCTAAACCCCTGCTCTTACGTGGTGCCTCTGGTTAATGTATACCACCCCTTCCCGGAAAATTTCTAAGCACATCAACATTTTTAAAGTTTACTAAAGGCACGAGAGGGTATAGTTGATCTTAACTGCTCATCTTGAGGAGGCAGGCACTTGTTTATGCCGCTTTATATGTGACAGCTTTGTCATTTTTATGCCAGGAAACTCAGCTGAATGACACGGAAGAATGGCGGCTGTTCAGGTTATTGGAAATCATAACATCCAAAACAGAAACTGCACAGTTTGCTGGTTTTTAAAAAAAATAACTCTAGCGTTGTCCCTCCTTTAAATGGGTAATGCTGTCCTGGGCATAAACTTTATACGCGGAACGTTACAGTGCCTGATATTTAAAATGTTCGGAAGTATTATTGACAAAGAGGGAGTGAGGTGAAGCGTATCCTAGAAATAAAACCTTTTCTCGTTGACTGCTTCGATAAAAACTTGTTTAGAGGGTAATTTTACATTTCACTGGATTCGTTAAAATGGTGCTAATATTTATAAAGCCTGATTCTGTGTTGGTTATCAAACTGCTAACGCCTAAAAATACGACCCATTTCAAAATGTTTGCATTTGAAATGGATTTTGTACACTAGGAGGAGTCGGGGTTATTCAGTGTAACGTACGCTTAGTACCAAATTCTGTGCAAGGAGCTACGTCTGGACTTAGGCCCAGATCTGCCCCCTTCAAGCCTGCTCCTGTGAGATGGGAAACAGCGGCTCCTTCAGTACTTATTTCCATTTTGAAAGGCAAGACACCTGAAGGAAGACTTCAGAAGCTTCCTTTTGGATTTAAGAAAAATAATCAGCAGAATTCCCCGTGTCCTGAGGTCCTTGTGAGGCCTGCGTTCGCCGAGATTCCGAAGCAAAAAGTCTGGGCACTTACAATCCCAAAGCTCGGGCAGTGGGGGTTTGGGGTTGTGTTTTGTAAGATCTGTGTATTGCTTTTTGCTTATATTTAGTATCACAGTTACTTGGAAAAAATGTGAATAAACTCAGTTAATATTACAGGCTGGAACTTCTCTTTTGTGGGCATCACTTGGGATCAGTACGTCGGCGTCGGAGAAGATGTGCGGTCGCAGTGACTCCTGGGGGGCTGGCATCGGGGAAACGCGGCTACGTCACACGTCACACGCTCCATGAACATGTCACACGTCACACGCTCCATGAACACGTCACGTGCTCCATGAACGTGTCGAGTCCAGCTCTGCATTTTCCCACTGTTACCTCACACCTTCCTCTTGTTTCGAAAACTGCAGAGGTAGTCCTGTAGGGCCCTGCCTGGGTGGCTCGGGTGGTTGGAAGTCACCCTGTGCACCCAAAGGTGGTGGGTCCGATTCCTAGTCGGGGCACATGCCTAGGTTGTGGGTTCGATCCCGTCGGGGTGAGTAGGGGAGGCAGCCGATCACTGTTCCTCTCTCCCCCCTCTCTCCCCGTCCTCTCTCTAATAATCAATAAACATATCCTAAGGTGAGGACTTTTTAAAAAAAGTAGTTTATGGTTAAAGTAATTAAAAAGTAAGTATAAAGACATTTCCCTCCAGTAGCACCCTCTCTTTAAAATTCCGTGCCCCTGCCTGGAGGAAACCGGTGCTAGTTTGGTGCATAAGCTTCCGGATCGTTGCCCAAGCGCTTCTCTGTGGAGGTGCACGTGCCCTATTTTTGCAGAAGTGGGGGTGAACGCCATACGCATTCCGTAAGTTCTCGCTGAAGATCTTGGGGAAGGTTCCGGTTCCAGGGGAGGTGGAGTCAACACCCCCGTCTTGCTCTCACTGGACACAGCCAGAGAACCTGGACTCTGAGGAGCAAACGCCAGCTTGACCCGGGAGGAGCACCCGAGAACCAGGAGCGGCCGAGGGGGCGGCTGTACCTTTATAAAAACAACTTGGTGGCTCCCAGCCTGGGGACAACACAGCAGTGGGCTCGGCGGTGCAGGGTCCTTCGAAGTCTGGCTTGAGGGACAGAAAGGAACTGTGAACACCCAGAGACAGTGGGGAAGTGCCCCCCCCCCCCCCCCCCCCCGTTTTTCCTGCTGGCGCCCCCAGGCCATCCTGTGGCTGCCAGGAGCCTGAGTATGAGGGAGGAACTTCTGCCTTTTTTTCTCTGAAAGACATGGCTCAGTGACAGAAACGGGACCAAAAATGGGGAGTCCCGAGGAACCAGCAAGTGCTGGAGAGCGCCGAGAGGGAGGAGCCCAGGGACGCAGCTGCACACGGTTTCCTCACCGAGCTCCGGTTCACCACCGCCCCGCTCACCTGTGCTCACTCCCTGCGGGGTGGGTCCTGATCACGCGTGGCCGTGGCCGTGGCCGTGGCCGTGGCCTGAGCCGGGCCAAGGTCCCGGACTGACCGGGGGCGGCCTACACGGGGGACTGATCCAAATGGCTCGGCGAAGGCTTTGAGAGCCGAGCCGACACTGGAGCCAACACCCTCGGAATAACGCTGGAACCAAGTGAAGACACTACAGCTGAAGATACTACAACGTAAGGAAAACCTCACTGGATGGACCCTGAGCAAGGAGCCGCGGTGTGCAGAGGGCTCCAAGGTACAGTGTCGACGGAAAAAGGCCCTGTGTACACGCTGCCTTTTGTGTAATCGAAGCTCTGTATCTACACCCAGCAGCTCTGGAAGGACCGTAAGCTAACAGTGGTCCCCGGGGGGGGGGGGGGGGGGGAGTGATGCGGGGAAGGAGACCTTTGATTTTTGAACCATAAGAATCTATTAGTTGTTTTGTTAAAATCCTAGAGAAAACTCGAACATCAATACCCGCTCTTAAAATGTATGTCCCCCCTGAAGACTCTAAGCTGTGTGTTTCGTGAGCCGGGCTGAGGAACACAACCTCCTGTGGCCCCCTGGACTTGGGGATGGGGCCGGGGGTAGAGGAGCCTGGCTGCTGCACCGGCCCTGGTCTTGAACCTGCACCTTGCCACACTTAAAATGCTGACATTTTTGGCTAGTAAGGTATGAATCTTGAAATTTCACTAAAAAGACTAACCTCTTCTGGGAATAAAATTTTCACGTGTCTGTTAAACCAACAATAAAAGCAGCTGAAGCTCATTAAGTTTTATGACAAGGGCCCGGCTCCTAAGTAGGCCAGGGCCACCGGCGTGCTCGCGCCTCCGTGAGGACACACCGGCTGCTCCCCTTTCCTCCCGCAGGACTGACGTCCCCAGGGGTTCCCGTGGCGACCCGGCTGCGTCATCACCGCCGTGCTCCCTCCCGGCCTGTGCCGGCTGCTGTTTACAGAATGAAAGGGCACTTTCTCCACGGCTACGCGCTCTGTCGAGCTCGGTCTCTGTATTCTTCAGCTCCGGTTTGTTTGGTTCTGTTTCACGTTTTCTGTATCTTTGTTGAACTCATTTTGTTAAATTGAGAATATTGTTTTCTTGACTTTGTTAAGCTGCGCTCTCTTGTAGCTCTCTGAGCATCTTTAGAACAGTTATTTTGAACGTTTGGTCAGCAATTCACGTGCCTCCGTTTCTTTGGGGTCAGTTTCTGGAAGCTGACGTGTTCCTTGGGTGGGGTCGTTTGCCTGGTTCTTTGTGATCCCTGCGGCCCTGAGAAGCAGCCCCGTTCCAGACTGTGGGCTGACTGGTAAGGAAAGGCCTCCACCTGGGGGTGGGGGCACGCGGGAGCCTGCTGTGATCCCAGGACGGGTGCAGGGGCACATGGTGGTTCCAGGTCTTGGGGGGGGTGGCGCGTGTCACTGGTTCAGGCCACTGAGGCCCACAGCACCAGCCGTGTGGTCCTTGGCGAGACTGTGGGGTCCTCGGGGTGCCTCCAGTCGTGGCCAGGGACCAGGGCAGGCAACAGCGTTGCCAGAGCACACGCTCGGCCCTGTGTAGTGGCAGGGACTGGCTGCAGACACACGTAGAGGCGCAGGACAAAGCCAGCAGGGGCCTGGGTCAGCTGCGGGCCCACGGGAGCCACAGGGGTCCTGGCTGTTGCTGTGCTCTCATGTCTGCAGTCTCCCCAAGGGCGTGTGCACAACAGCAGAGGCTGGTGATGGGGGTCAGGCTGGGGGCATGCAGAGGCACAGCCAGGAGGAGGGGGGTGCAACGGAGTCAAGTGTGCAGGCCAGTGACTGGAGATAGGGCCAGGGCCAGGCCCACAAGCAGCCACGGGGGCCGGGCTGTCCGTGTGCACACCCATGACTGCAGGGTAGGCCAGCGATGTCAGGCTGGCAGCCTGCAAGTGCGTAGCTGGAAGGTGTAGCCACAAGGGTGCCCGTGGCAGGGGGGGCAGCCGTGGGGCCTAGGCTGGCATCTTGCACTCTTGTAGCTGCAGAGGCCTGGGCCGGCTGCCAGTGCAGATCCAGGGCTCAGGTGGGGGCAGGGGGAGGGCGTGGGGAGGGCTGCAGGTGGCTGGTGTCCGCAGAGGGGAGTGTCCCTGGTGAGATCTGCAGCGGGTCCGTAGCAGGTGCTGGCCATTGACTCCTTCAGTGGGGAACACTGCCGGGGCTCCGCAGAGCAGGTTACTGGCAACCACGGTGGCTCCCACTGCGTGGCGATACCTCCTCCCTTCTTTGTTCCTGGCCATCTCCGTAGTCTCAGCTTTGGTCTCTGGCTGGGGTGAAACTGAAGCAGGTCCATGTGGTGCCTGGAAAGGCTGGGAAGCTGGTCGCTCGCCCCTCTCGTTTCCCAGTGAGCGGGTCTTTCTAGCTGGGGGTTCCCTCTTGGTGTCACGTCAGCAGGGCCGACCTGAGGGACATGGGGGGCCGGGCGGTGCAGGCACAATGAAGCTGTTCTTCCTTCCCTTTCTGTCATTCTTCTCAGGTGCTTTGTGCTGCTGAAGTTTCAGTGGACCCCTGAGCTCTCCCAGATGTTTTTGTTTCTGGAGAGCTGTCCTATTGTTGATCTTTGTGGGGAGACAGCGGCTGGGGTCTCCTGTTTCGCTGACTTGGTGAGCTCACCCGGATGTTACGAAGCTCCTTCCCAGAGAGGAGGGGATTGAGCAGGATCATAGGCCACCTTTGGGGGATTTGGCCAAAAGGGATCCTGGAGTGAGTAGGCTGGATATCAGGTACTTTAGAAAGACTTGGGGACACAACTGACTCACACCTGTCCTTCCCACGAGCACTGGAGTCCCTGTTATGTGCCAGGCATGGGGCACACAGAAGGCAGCCCTGTCCTAGGGAGGTCTTAGCCCAGAGAGGACAAGTAAGGACAATGTATGGATCAATGTGATCAAGGCCAAAAGAAGGGTCAGCTGGGACAGGAGCAGAGCGTTTGTGTAGGTGCAGGGTGGAGGGTGCAGCTCCCAGCAGGAATGTCCCCCTGCCCCCTACACTTAGAGCAGCAGGTGCACCCCAGGCGAGGGGGACACAGGGCCCGGCTGAAGGCAGAGGCCATGGAAAGCAAGGGGCATCCAGAGAAATGCCAAGCACCATTCCCCCCCAAAATGGGCCTAGTGTGAAGGGATGCGATGTAATTTTTGGCCACAGAAAGCACTATGAGGACTTTTCTGGAAAAGGGAAGATACAGTAGACTTACCCCGAGTTAACCACATTACAAAATCTAGTCAACGTAAAATGACTTGAGGGCTCCCCACCCAACATAGAGAAACCAGCATTTTACTCTCATCTGTAGTAGGTCCTTCCATGCTATTTGGAGATGTAAAATTCAGCAAGTTTGTTTTCTTCATGCTAGTTTTCTTCAAAAGAAAATTTACACACATCGAGAAGTGAGAGAAAGGAGCTGAGAGAGAACAGGCTTGTTTTTCTTTGTCCCCAGAGGTGTAAGGACACCGTCCTCCCGCGAGGAGCTCACCGAGGTGACTGCAGGTGTTCGATGGGGCTCGCCCGCCTCGTACTTGGTGGCCTGCCTTCCAGAGACGCACCTGTCCAAGTTAAACGCGGCATGTGGGCTACAGGCACGGGGAGATGACTGAAATCATGTCCCTTGTGCTGTCACACTGGCAGGGGTGACGCTAAGACACTTCCCGACCAGCGCGGCCAGGGCACCGGCTCTCCGCCCGGAAGCTGCGCTGGCCGTGGTGGCAGCCTGGCTGCCATGGCCCTGCCGGTACGACTGCCCTGGGCCGAGGGGCAGTCCTCTGGCACAGCTGGCCCCGCGCTGGGCAATCTCCCATCGCACTGCATCAGAACTGCATTTGGCTTTCAACACGTGAGAAAAACTTAATGTAACTGCAAGATACAGAACAAAGAGTAACCTTCTTAGCTTTGTAACTATACGGTGACTACACAAAATCTAATACAGTATTGTCAGAGATGCAAATGAATTACTTTAGGTGAAATGATAGGTGTCTTGGATGTTCCCAAATGTTCTGACATGAAAACACAGGGGCAAAGGCAGGCGAAACCAGGCTGGCACAATGCAGACCACTGTGGAAGGCGGCAGCTACAGTGGCTCACTGTTATTTTCTTCATACTTGTGTATGTTTGAAAGCCTCCAAACCAAAATCCTGAAAAGAACCTGAGTGTAGATTCCCTGAGCAGTTTTCTAACGTTAGCAGTATTTTCTAATTCAAGAGTGACGGCCGACAGCTTACCCAGCGACTGTCTTCCTGAAACTGGTAAGTTTCTGTGAACTGCTCCAGCAAATTAATGGAACCCGCGGGGGGGGGGGGGGGGGGGGGGACGGACCTCGGGTTTATGGCCAGTTGGTCAGCACAGGTAACAACCTGGAGTTGTGATCGGCACCTAAAGTAGGGGCGTGTGTGCGACCAAGCCCTCCACCCGTGGGATCGGATACTGTCTGCAGGTGGACACGGTTAGAACTGAACAACTGGGGACACACTGCTGGTGTCTGGAGAACCAGAGGACTGCTTGGTGGGTTGGAACGCGCTGCGCTGGCCGGTGCCGAGCCGTCTCCCCTCTCCATGTTCCCAGAGGCGTTCACGAAGAACACCGGTCTGCTTCTCCAGCAACTTTTATTGGTCAGAAGACGTGGAATGCATACGCAGCACCTTCGGCTAGTTAACAGGCTCGTTTATAAACCAGCTTAACACTGACATTATTTTAAAAGTTTCTGTTCTGAGTGAAAGGATGTGTGGAATGGACACGCTCCTGCCCAGGCAAGAAGCCATTCAAAAGGAGCCGCCTGCAAAGCGACCAGAAAGGGGACCCCGAAAGAGGCATCTTCCAGCCAGGTCGGCCCAAGTATTTGTCCAGTCAGAGAATCTGCTACATATTCCAACTTTACAAGGTAAAATATTCAAGGTTTTTAAAGAGCAAAATTAAATTATCTAAAAGATACTGATATTTTTATCCAAGTTACTTCCCAGAGTTGGGAGTGCCACTGTGCTCTGTTGATTAAAATAAAATGACCGGAGCAGTGGGCAGCTGCCTGGTCAAGTGAGACTCACCCGTCAGCCTGTAACTAACACACCAGGTGAAGAACAGATACAAGGCGAAGTGCTTGTCATCTCTCCAGCCTTAAGTAACGCTGTATTTCAACTCAAAAGGAAAGTTCTTATATATTTTTTGCATTGACATTTTAAAATATCAGAACAAGTCTTTGCAATATAATATACATTATACAGTAAACCTCAGATGAATTAAAAACTTGTTGACTTAGTAACTGTACTAAGGCAATTAAGAATTCGGCAAAAGCTATACAGGAATTTCTTAGTGGTATCCCTTTAATATTGACTTGCTTTAGTGGGTTTCCTTAAAAGGAACACAAAATAATAAAAGGCTTAAAAAAGAGGCAGTGATGCTATAATACCGAATCCCAGAAACAGCACAGTCGCAAACGGTGTTTTCTAGCAGGAAGACCAGACAGATCAGCAGCCCGGGGACAGGTGTGCAGCCCAAGGTTCCAGGCTCTGTGGCATCAACAACAGCCGAGAGCAGAATCAGCTGCCTGGTAAGTTTGGTTCAAGGTCCCAGAGTCCTGGTGTTGATCCCAGCGCCTAAGACAGCAGTGCTCAGGCCACCCTTCCCGCACTGATCTGCATGAAGATGCTTTAAAATCAACAGAGTGCTGGACAGAGTCAAGTTCATAGAAAAACTCCATTGTGATTTTATTTCGGTATGAGATAACTACTGATCTAGTGTTTCCAGCGTGGGTCACGTAACCGCCTCGTGGGCTACGGCAAATGGAATGAAACAAGCACTGCACTGGCCTGAAGCCAGAGTCTGAGGAGCAGGTCATGAGTTAAACCACCGTGCATAACATGATCAGCGCACACCGCACGTCAACAGGTTTTAGTTCATATGATTAAAAAAAATAAAATATTGGACCGCGTTTAGTGTAACGTTCTATTATATCATACATCAGATACCATGCTGCAGAGATGGCGTGGGCTCGATATATACAGTACAGAGCCAGGACTTAACCAAAGGAGGAGGGGCAACTACGGAACAGCAAACTTTACATACGTGTACACACCTGACGTACTGTCCACTGACTCAGGTTCACCGCGTGGTTCGTGGTGCCCCATTCACTAGTTTACGTAACACCCAAGGCGCTTTCCCTCCCGCACAAAGATCTACTTCTGTATAGAGTAGAAGGTGATGGTGAAAAACTTCTTCAAGCTCCAACAACTGTGTCCCAAACATCACTGTGCGATCACCTAAGAAATATGAAGAACAATTCAGAAACACGCATGACTCTCGGTGTACAAATAAGCATGGCTTAAAATCCCAAAGGGAGGAGTGAAGACTTCCGACGTTTACGCTTACGCCGATTAGATAATACATAAAAAGTCCACTGTGGGAAGTAGGACAAGAAAGGAAGCTTTAAAAAGTTAAAATCTCCACATGTGAATGTTTTCAGTGAGCCTCCTACTTGGCAACAGGCATATTCACAACTTCCATGAGCCCAGAGGCCTCCTCACTGACACGAAGAGAGAGACCCTCCCTTGGTCACTCCCATCAACTACGTCCTCCCTCCCTCCCTCCCTCCTTCCTCCCTTCCTTCCCGAGCAGGCGCATAAGGATTTCCCGTAGATCTGGGGATGCTGAACTAGCCTTGCACACCTGGGAAAATCCCACTTAGAGGTGGTATATAATTCTTTTCATAGTGTTGGATTAGATTTGCTAATTTTTTTTGAGGATTTGTGCATCTCTGTTCACAAGAGATACTGGTGTGTAATTTTCTTGTAATGTCTTTGTCTGGTTTTGGAATTAGGGTAATGCTGGCTTCATAGAATGAGTTAGGAAGTATTTCATCTGCATCTGTCCTACGAAAGAGATTGTAGAAAATCAGTGTAATTTCTTCCTTAAATGTTTGGTAGAATTCACCAGTGACCCCATCTGGGCCTGGTGCTGTTTTGGAAGGTTATTAATTATTGGTTCAACTTCTTTAATAGACACGGGTCTATTCTAATTGTCTATTTCTTCTTGTATGAGTTTTGACAAATTGTCTTTCAAGGAATTGGCCTATTTCGTCTAGCCTATCAAATTTGTGGATTTAGAGTTGTTCATAGTGTTCCTTTATTACCCTTTTAATGTCCACAGGATCTCCTTAGTGATGTTCCCTCTTTCACTGTTGATTTTTGTAATTTGCAGTCTTTTTTTTTTAGCCTGGCTAGAGGCTTGTTGATTTTATTGATCTTTTCAAAGAACCAGCTTTGGTTTTGTTATTTTTTTCTCTACTGATTTTTTTAGTTTTAATTTCATTAATTTCTGTTCTAATTCTTATTATTTCTTTTCTTCTGCCTACTTTGGATTTAATTTGCTTTTTTCCAACTTTTCTACGGTGTACACACAGGTGACTGTATCTAGACCTTTCTTCTTTTCTAATACAGGCATTCAATGCTATCAATTGTGCTCTAAGCACCACTTTTGCTGTATCCCCCCAAATTTTGATATGTTTTGATTTATATTTCATTTAAAATATTTTAAAATTTCCTTGAGATTTCTTCTTGAACTCATGACTTATTTAGAAGTATGTTGTTTACTCTCCATGTATTTTGGATTTCCCAGTTATCCTTCTGTTACTGATTTCTAGTTTATCCATTGTGGTCCGAGCACAGACACTGTATGATGTGTTCTTTTAAATGTGTAAGGTGTGTTTTCCAGCACAGAATGTGGTCTATCTTGGTGAATGTTCCAGGTGAGCTTGAGAAGAGTGGGTGTTCCACTGCTGAGACTATATAACATTTAATTATGCAGTTGCCCCTCTTCTTCATAATATAGCTGCAAAAAGCAGTCAATAGTCTCTACATTAAGCATGCGTGGAACTCCAGGTAGTGACAGAGTACAGGGTTGAAGGGCCGGCAGATATACAGTGATGTGAGCACATACCTCTGCTCTCCCACGCTGCTTCTAACAGCCACACTCCTGAGCGCTGGGGGCCTGTGAGCGACGCGGTGACCGCAGCTGTCTCAAGGCAGCATCTCCATACTGAATACCTGAGCCCATTCTCTCTGGGTCCAGCTCACCTGAGGAAAAGCAAGTCTTTTAAAAAAAGTTTTTATGTTCCTGTGATCCCCAAAATATATTAAGTGAAAAACCCAAAAAACAATGTGCAGAACACTGTGTATATACACCACTGCTTTTAATAAAGAGGGGAAAAAAATATACGTTTGCTTGCACAGGCACAAAGTATCCCTGAAAGACACATAAAGAGCTAATAAAAATGGATGACTCCAAGGAGCTCAGGTGGCTAGGGGACGGGGCGGAGGTACTGGAAGGCGACTTTCACTGTATCTTTTCTTTTATACTTTTTGAATTTAGAATTATGTGACTATATTATGTACACAAAGGTAAATTAATGTAGAATTAAACTACAAAGATGCCACTTTTCACTTATCAGAGTGGTGAAATACACCCAGACATGACAATATGCCCCGTGGGCAGGGCTTTGGCGACGGGCAGCTCACTGCTGGGGAAGACAGGCTGCTGCCACCCTGGAGGAGGGGCTGGACAGCCTTACCTATGTTCCAAATGCCTATGTTCTTTGACCCAGCAAGTCCACTCCTGGAAATTTATCCCACACATACATTCACACACGTGAAATGACTTATAAGAGGTTATTTACTGCAGCATTATCTGTGACAGCAAAATACTGGCACCAACCCAAAGGTCCAAAGTAGGCTAGTGTCAATAAATGAGGTTTACCCGATTCGATTTTGTTAAGTATTTTCCTGGCACATTGTACAAAGGCTTCTTCTACATTCTCTCCCGTCAGTGCACTTGTTTCCAGGAACATCAGCTCTAAAGTGGACATCAGACAAAACAGATTCGTATTAGACGACAGTCGTCATTCAATTACTAACAGCCTGTTTAGCATTTTCCTAGGGTAGCAGGCGGGATGCAGTCTATTACTTAAAACCATGTATTTCTGTAAATATAAAGTCAGTAAATCAATCTCTCCGCCCTCCCCCCCCCCCCATACACACACACATTTTACATGTTAGAAGCAGCCTAACCTCTTCTGAAAAGCACTAGCCTGCACTTTGTCATTCTGACCAGGAACAGGTCTTATATGACTTCCCACTTGTCTCCTCCACAGAGCAGTCGCTGGGCCAGCAGAAAGGCCAGCTTCATGCTCCTGTAGGTGAACCTCAACCTCTAGAGCCCTCATTTCCTCCCTTGTAAAAATGGGGTGCATTCCAATGACTTCTAAATGCCTTCTGAGCCTCAACATTCTAGGCTTCTGTATTTCTAAATAGCTTCTTTACAAACTCGTGATGGCTTATGCTTTTCCCTCATGTTTTATTTTCTTAGCAGAAAACCAGTCAATGTGTAAGAATATAATCTGATAGTCCTAGAGTCGAACTGAAAATGGGTATTAGAATATTCTAGTTCTTGATTGGTCCTAAAAGTTAGTTACTTAAAATGTCTGAATTCCTACCATTCTGTTACCTATAAGCAACCATTAATTTTATGTGCAAATCTCATGTATTCTACATGGAAATTCAGAGACATTTCAAAGGCATCTATAACCAAATGACTTCAGTCTCATGTGACAAAGACAAAGCCCAATTTTTCTTCTACAGCTTCTTTTTATCTAGATCTAATTATTTCACCATCTGAGCTTCGAACTACATAAAAAAGATGCCATCACCCGATTGGAGCCGTTAAGAATTTTGTTATCAATTTCACTTCAAACCAAGACCTGTAACGTTCCAAGATCCTAGACTGAAAAGTCACTGTAAAGCACTAATACATTTGATTTTATCATTATAGTAACTCTTTTACAGGCAGAATGCAATATCGTGAGAATATGCTAAGTCAGTCTCAGGCTACAGTACACAGGTCTACGTTTCCTAAATACAGTTTAATCTTAAAACTCCAGTAGCTATGCTAAGCCGAAAGCAATTTGATTACCCCCAAATCTGCTGTTAGAAAAACCACAATAGGTCAAAGGTCACTTGCCATTTTCCTGAGCAAATCTGGAGGCTTCTAAGAAGGTAACTTCCCGGTCTGCGTCCAGGTCCTTCTTGTTCCCGCAGAGGATTATCACGATGTTCTGACTTGCTAGCATTCGGGCATCTGTTAACCAATTAGTAAGCGCATTGTAGGTTTCTCGGCTGCGTAATATAAGATTGTGAAAATAATACATGTATTTTATAAAACTAGCAACTCTTTCCAGTCATTCACACCATTCACACTGCTTTTAAACATCTCAGGGTAATGCCAGCGACCTTTAACCCAGGCACCCAAACACCCCAAGTATACACCACACCCAAAGGGTTTGTTTTATTTTGTTTCCAGGAAAATGAGACAAGTCAGATGTTCTTGTTTTCTGTTTGCCCAATAAAGATGCATAAGGAAATAAAGTTCCTTCACTCATTTTACAAATGTTCAGTGAGCTCACGGGAACACTCTGGTAAACAAGAACTAACAGCTAATTGTTGCCATTTAACAAATCCATGCAGCAGGCGGGAATTTATCACACTGTCTCTTTATAAGGACTCTTATTATCCGCCTTTTCCATGAGAAACCGAGGCTCAGAGAGATAAACTAAGTTACCCAAAGTCACACAGTGGCCAGTGGCTGAGCCAGCACTTGACCAAGCCTTTTCTGACTTCAAGACAAACTCTGAGACCTGCTATTTCCAGCCCTCATGTATATGGGGACAAACTCCCTCTCCTGACACACTCTGATGGCCTCGTCACCCCACACTTGAGCAAGCTGAGCCTTCACTACCTGGTAAGTGGGGTGGGTCTGGGCGGGAGTCGTGCACCTCTTTCCAGAGCGCCTCATTCCAACACAAAGACAGAGAGACACCCTCTAGTGGGACAACTTCCTACCCAGAAAGAGCCCCAAAGGGTGTGGTTTCGATGATAGGTTTCTAAGGCTGTGCTAACAAACACCAAGGCTAGAACCATCTGATAGGATTTTTGCAGGACAGGTAAGTTCTAAAACCCGAACCAGTGTGGCTCCTGAGCATCTGAAATGGAGCAAGTGACACCAAGGGACTGAATGTTAATGTCATTTAACTGTGATGTGGATGACAGCCACACATAGGACAGTGCAGACTTAGACCCTTATAATGTGCCCAGAGCTTTATATTAACTAATTTTAACTGCCCAGTGACCGCACGAGTACCACATGATCATCATTTCCCAGACAAGGAGACTAAAGTCCTGACAGCTGGAGCCCGCCTGAGGACAGCACATGGCTGCTAACCCAGAAGCGGGATTTGCAGCCAAGCGACGTAAGCCCATAGCCTGCGCCCCAACCTCGGTCAATGCTGAGTATTAAGCTTCACTTTGTGAACCTTCGGGAAAGTGTCAAAGCATCACGTTAAGAAATATAATGACGCTCACCAAAACCCTGACGAACATATTTCTTTACATGGCAAAGCCGTGGCCGGGGCTGGTTCAAAACCTCCAAGATCCCAATGAAAGGGCGGAGGGGCTTCCTGACTCCCAGCCACGCGGCCCGCTGGACACAGCACACACTGCGCAGGGGCGCCTGGACCAGGCGGACTTCAGGGGGCAGCGGCCGCCTCTCTCAAGGGGCTGGGGGGGAGCTGCATTACCTGGTGATGTCATAGACGAGGAGAGCCCCTGCAGCGCCTCTGTAATAGCTTCTGGTCACAGACCTGAAAGAGTTACACTGCTTTTACTTTCGGCCAATCGAGAGCCTTCACTCCTGAGCACCACCTTCCTGCACAGAAGCACCCGTTTTGGTTTTGCAAACAACACAGCCAGATGCTGCTTTAAAAGAGACACGATTCAAAGACATCTAAATATATATCTGAGGAGCTGTTCTGTCTGAAATTGGGTCACAGAGACGATGGGAGGTGGGGACATTAGGCTGGAACAAGTATATTCTCTAAAAGGTACACTGCAAACACAGTATTGGACTCTTTAGGAAACTGATGCTGTGTGGAGAGAAACTGGCTTTTAGCTTCTCTTAAAGCTTCCAGAGGCGAAGTTTCTAACATCTGTGCGAGGGGGCTGAGGGGCCACATATATTAAGAGACTACTAATAATCGTAGACAACTACTTGTAATTGATCATTTTAAATGCAATTTTCAAATAGCTTTTTCTCTAATGTGATAAAAATACCTGAATCGTTCTTGGCCGGCGGTGTCCCATATCTGTAGCTTTACGTATTTGCCACCAACATTTATTATCTTTGAACCAAATTCCACTCCTATTGTATGATTCGAGTCGTCTTTGACTGAAAAGGGAAAAGAGCAAGACGTTTAATTTTAGAACATTAAGGAAACAGGCTTATAGATGTGAGCAAGCCACCCTGAAATCAGTGGGAAATGGCCCTTACTGCAGCCGTTCATTTCTCCAGCAGGCAGCCTATAAACACTGTTTCACACACAACACACACAGTCCCTATTCTTAAAGAGAAAATTAAGCTTTTTCTCAAAAACCCCTAAAACAAACCATGCGTTTTAAAGCCTAAGTGCGGAGGGGCCGTGCCAAATGGGAGCCGGGTGCCCCGTCGGCCGCTGAGTGCTCACAGTGGAGGCTGCACGAGATACCCGGGACTTTCTGCCCAGGGGGCACAGACCTGCGACTCAGTCAATAACGAGGGAGTGAGAGTTTCAACTATTTGAGTGGATAAATACTCTAAGAGAAAAAAGCCCCCCAAAGCAGCTTGATGGAGACCAAAGGTTAAGAGGAAAAGATAAGAGTAAATAAAACAAACCAGCCCCAAATCAAAACTCTGTGCACGTTACAGCTGTTGAGTCTTCATGAGTCTCAGTACTGTGTGGCAACCGTGTGGAAAGGATCTGTTCGGGAAATCCACACCGCCTGGGTGGGCAGGGAAGCAGGCCAAATCAGTAGTTTGCTAAACCCAACTGCAATAAGCTGCTCGAAAAGGAAAATTTATGATGAAAGGATAAGCGAAAAGCTACCTTGGCCATACAGTCCACTGACTATATTTATAGCTGCAAGACATACAATTGTACCAGAAATCAGGGACACCGTGTGATGGTGTGTTTGTTCTTTCCTGGAGTGTGGGGCATAAAAGGTTAGTAGTGACTCTACCGGTTGGTCTCATGCCCAGTCGCTGCAAAACTAATACGGACGTTCGCTAGAATTAAGCTACCAGGCAAACCTCGGGGAAAAGCCTTCAAGGGGTGAAGACTCAAGGCCAAGGGCACCCTGATTTCAACGTGGCCACAGGAGAAACACAGTGGAAACTTGTTAGGTCACTGCCACAGACCACGGTGCCTACCACCGTCGGGGCATCCGGGCAGGAGCAGGCCAGGTGCCTGGCCCTATGTCTTCCGGGCGTTTTTCCTGAGACAGAACAATGCAGTGTCTTAGCACATGGTAAGGAAACCAGGTCACTCAGTGCAAGTCAGCAAACACTGGCCCCGTGACTCGCCCACGCGGTCCAGGCCACTCAACAGAGGCTCCAACCAACCCTTGGTTGATGAGATGGAAGGAGCACAACACACTCCTAGAGTTTCATTCCTCAGAGGTCTTTGCAAGACGCTCCGTGTTGCCTCTCTCCCTCCACTCCACCCATCGCCCCAGGGGTCTCATACACAGGGTGGGCAAAAGCAGGCTTACAGTCGTTCATATGGGAAATAACACGATAATTAATAAGCAGTAAGGCAAGAATAAACCGTTTCGCGTACTCACAACTGTAAACCTACTTTCGCCCCACCCTGTACACACCAGCTTAAGAGACACTTTATTCAGTGAAACGAATTCTGTTTTCATGCCTTTACCTGACTGCCACTGAACAGACAGGTCGTTCGCCACAATTCTCTCCAATCACTACTATAAAAGCACTGTTCATAAAGGCCTTTCAAACCTGCAGCTTCGTGCATAGTCTGAATAAAACATTCACCCTCCCTTTCCAAAACAGGGCAAGTCAATGGCAAAGATGGGTTCTGTGGTCAAAAGGCTGTTCCTAGGGGACCAATTACTAGGTGCCCATCCCAAGAGCACACACCAACTTCCCTAAGCCTGTTTCTTTGCCTGTAAAACAGAATCAACGACCACTGCCTTAACTATAACACGAGGCCACCGGGGCGCAGACGTTACTAGTTCACCCTGCTGTCTGCCGCCACATCATCATATTGTACGTCACTATCTGGAAAATGTACAGGACACTGAACAATGAACCACTATAAACTGAAATGCTAACATAATAAAAACTCGGTCATATTATAAAAAGTTTAATAACAAATCCTTAATGTTATTTTCAAACATTTTAAACTCTGACTTCTCCCTGAAGTTTGGCTGTAAATGCGTGAGCGAGAGAGCTCGTAGAAGACACACGTGAACACTGACGTCTGAGGCCACTTACATTTCTTTTCAATAAACTGATGAAGTAAGCACGACTTGCCAGTTCCTGCATTTCCAATAACCAGGAATTTAAATAAAAAATCTGAAAAACAAAAGGAGACCGTGAAAAATAAATTTAAAACAGGTGCTATAAATTTATTCTTAGACTACAACCATAAAATTTAATGACATCTTAGTTGTTAATATAACGAAACAATATTTTGTGAAAACATCAGTAAATATGTACACTTACCTTTTGGATAGTTGGCTTACATGCTAATTCAGTGGTTCTTTTAGATTATGCTTTTGGGACAATTTTCTTGGTTGAAGTTTGAAAACTGCTCTTATGATAAAAATTTGTCCCTTTGCTAGCCACGATTCAAAGATATTTTTAACATCATTAGACAATAATTAGGAAAATGCAAATTAAAGCCACAATGAGGCATCACTACACACCTATCAGATGGCTGACATAAGAGACAGCGGCCCACCAAATGCTGGTGAGGATGCACGGGAGCCGAGCACTCACACTGCCGGGGGGAAGGGGAAATGGCAGAGCAGAGCTACTCTGGAAAATAGTTGGGAAGCTTCTTCAGAAACTAAACATGCAACTCAGCAACTGCAGTCCCAGGCACTGATCCCAGGCATGCGATACAGACATATGTTTACACGAACCCCTGTACACGAATGTTTACAGTAGCTTCACTCGTAAAAGCAAAAAAACTGGAAACCACCCAGACGCTCTTCCACAGGTGAATGGTTAACCAAGGACTACTACTCAGCAATACGAAGCAGTGAACCTGACATACGCAACAACCTGGGTGAATCTGCAGAGAATTATACTGAGTGGAAAAGTCAACCCCAAAAGACCACACCGTATGATTCCATTTATACGACACTCCTGAAGTGACAGGGTGAGAGGAATGGGAGTGGAGGGGCGGGGTGGGAAGAGCGGGTGCCTATGAAGGGGCCCCAGGGCACTATTTGTGGTGACAACGCGGGGTGTCTGCAGCTGTGCGGACATCTGCATCCTGAGTGTGAGATCTTAGTTTTGTGAGATGTCACCATTGGGGAGACAGGGTCAAGGGGATATGAGATCTCTATTTTTTTCTGAAAACTGTCTGTGAACCTATAATTATCTCAAAATTAAAAGTTTTATAAAAAAATAAAATAGGTAGCCTGGCCAGTGTGGCTCAGTTGTTGAGCGTCAACCCATGAACCAGGTCACAGTTCAATTCCCGGTCAGGACAAATGCCCGGGTTGCAGGCTCACTTTCCAGCAGGGGTCGTGCAGGAGGCAGCTGATCAATGACTCTCATCATTGATGTTTCTCTCCCTCTCCCTTTCTCTCTCTCTGAAATCAATAAAAACATATTAAAAATAAAATAGGTAATATCAGATAACTCTCAGTCTACTGTGCACAGTCCTAAACTGAGGAACCCCAGAGGGTGTGCTTCAGGAAGGACGGACGTCAGGTAAGCGGCCGAACTGCCCAGCATCTCCTGTCTGGAGATGTCTGTGTTTAATTCACACGCATAAAACCAAGTACCACAATGGGCGACGAATTATTCCCTGTGGGTGAGAAGCATCCAACTCCCTGAGGAGTTTCAGGGACTACAAGGGGACGGGATTTCACACACCTCCTTGTAGCTGAGCTCCAGGTGGGAGCCCCCTGCAGTCAGCCAGCTACAAACCTGGAGGCCGGGAACAGCCTGGTGGTGTCCTCGGTGTCCCCCCCTTACCCGTGGGGATGATAGAATTTGCACTGGTTTTACTAACTTATCTTGCTTTTATAATCGGTGGGGTTTTTTTCTTTTTCTTTCCTTGCTAGAAGGTGAATGACATCACGTTGCACATGCCAGTGTTTGGTATGTCAGGTGCACCATGCGTAACAGCTCCGAGAAAGGCTTTACGTATTACAAAGTAATTAACAAAGGGAAAATGCCCAGTTAGGCTGCATAACTTACTTAGACTAGTTAAGTAATTATGTCTACTTTAATTAGATTTGATGTTTTATTATATTGGGTGTTAATTTGTGGGCTCAAAATCACAGAGAAATGTACTGCATCCAATTCATGACAATCACAGTCACCTGGTGAGGGTTACACCAGAATGAATAAGCTTGAAGGTGGGGAAAGATCACGTAGCAGAGCAGAAGATCTAAAATGGGCAGGTGCTACTAATGTGCTGCTAACAATAGGAAAGGTGTCAACTAATTAGAAGTCAGTCTTGAGAAAAGTCAGCCATTCAGGAGCAGACCAAATACTGTTCAGGAGAAAGGCCCCCAGGACCCTGAGAGCAACACAGAGCCGAAGGACAGCTCTGCAGGAGAAACCTCATTTGAAACTCACTGACTTGTTTTCAGTCATTTCAAGTGACCTCTACATTCCCAGACCAGAGCAGATGAAAGCACAGACCACAGGAGGACTGTGAGCTGCAGGCCCAATGACATCAACCTCAGACGGCAGGAGACGCAGGAAAGGAGCCGGGAAGTGGCTGTAACTGCCGAGTCCGTGATGACCTTGGCTCTTCAAGGGAATGAAGCACAGCCCGGCCGGGCGTGGCTCAGCGGTTGAGCATCGACCCAGGATCCAGGAGATTGGGGTTCCATTCCCGGTCAGGGCACATGCCCGGTTGCGGGCCTGATCAATGACTCTCATCATTGATGTTTCTGTCTCTCTCCCACTCCTTTCCTCTCTCTGTAATCAATAAAGATATATTTAAAAAAAGAAAAAGAAAAAAGAAAAACAAAACGAAGCAGTGAGGGATGAGATGACCGCTGCCTCCCTACCTGCTCCCACTGGCTTTTGCCTTTAAGGGTTCAAAGGTCAGACAGGAAGCAAAGGGGCATGGCCTCCACTGAGAAGGCTTCGGGAGCCAGCTGGCACGTGATACCAGCAACTGAGACAAGAAATACTAGATTCTGAGGAGGAAGCCATGTGGCAAAATAACAGTACAGATGCAGGCAGGGAGGTCACACTCAAGGTGCCCGTGAGCCAGCCGGGTGGAGACGGGAAGCGGTGAGGGCTGACTCCGAGGAGAGAAGCTCTCAGAGGCTGCAGGGTGCCTGCGGAGTCTCACCACCAGCACCCAGGTGAAACCAGCTTCCCTCGAGGTGGGGCAAAAGCAGTCAGCTGAAGAATGAAGGAAGGCGCTGCAGATGAAAAGTACTGAAGACTCCTGCAAGCTTGGCTGGGACGGAGAGAAGAGGCAGGGGCGCTGGGGGAGGGTGCAGAGTGGGAGGCAGACGGACAGGAAGCCCCCAGTAGAAAGAGGGACGGCTGATTGGTGTGCGGGTCCCTGAAGCCTGCAGGAGGAGGTCCCAGGCGGCAGCAGCAGGCAGGGGTCAGTCTCAGACAAGGGGAGCAGGGTGAGGATACGCGGGGAGGTAGACAGTTTACTGGCCGGAGGGGGGGGGAGAGTGTCTTCAGTGTGGTGTCTTTTTCCTCCCTGCCACCAGCTGAAAGTGAGATAAAGGGCTGGAGGAGGTTAGTGAAGGTTTAAAAGTGCTGATGCAGAGGAAGGGGGAGATGGCCAGGATAAGGGAGAGGGCTGCTAAGTGCCACTCGGGACCCAGCGGAAGCGGAGATCCTAGTCTCCAGCGACCTCCAGCTAAAAAGGGCTGCAGCTAAGGCAGGCGGCTGGGAAGCTGGGGTTGGAATCTGCAAAGCTGATGCGCTTGGCGGAGGCAGGAGGAGGGGCGTGGGCGTCACACCTGGAGAGGGAGCAGCTCGCTGCCTGAAAAGGGGGGCGACCAGGAGCCTGGAGCCCTTCAAGGGAGAACTGGACGGTGTGATCAGAACGGGACATGTGTCCAGGGAGCAGCCAGGGAGGTGAGGCCTCAGCGGGGGCAGAAGAGGCGAGAGGAGGTGACAGAGCTGAAGTCATGGCTGGGCAGCTAGCTGTTGACTGACCCGCTGCAGTCACCAGGGCCAGGGAGGAGCTGGGGTGGAGAGCAAGGCTGTGAGCCAGCTGACCCTGCAGAATAAGGAATGACCCCAAGGCCATCAGGTAACAGCAGGGAGGGGGCGGCAGCAGAGCACAGAGCGGAAGGTGATGCTGGTCAGGGAGGAACGAAGCAGCAGAAGCCGGGGGGATGCTGGCGCAGGAGGGAAGGGAGGCCAGGCAGTGGGAGAGCACGTGACCCTGGAGGCAGGTGAAATAAGAAGGGGGAGGAACGAGCGGGGGCAACTCAGGCCTCCGTGGTGCCTGAGCCCAAGTTCAATGCCGGTCAGCACAGGGAATCGGGACTTCTGTGGACTGAGTGTTTGCAGCACAGACTCTCCAGTGAGCGCTCAGGGGCCGGGGCAGGACCTGTAACTTTGCTGAAGTGCTCATTTGGATCTGACCACTGTGGGCCTGCTGTGTGGACACAGGTCAGGCAGCAGGTGAGTGGGCCCAGCCAGCCACCCAGCATCGAAGCCAGAAGCTCTTAGCTGCTTTCTACTGGATGTGCTAATATGTTAAAAAAGAAAGTATCTCCTAACGTGGAAAAACGCCCAGAAGAGGAAGTCAGCGGCCAGTGCAACAGACAGAAACGGGGGGACCCAATACAAAGTCACCCTTGACCAGGAAGCAAGTCTTGGAAACTTTGAAGGGTGGATGTGAAATTTTATTTCGGTACATGAGAAGACAAACCACTACAAAGAAACTAGGACAAGCCTTGTCAAAATGTTTCACAGAACACTCCAGCTACTGTAATAAAAAGAGGAAAAGCGAACAGTTAATTCCTTGAGACTATGGATGGGAAACATGTCTTTCTGGACTGTGTTTGGAGCAAGACCTGACCCACAACAGAACGTGCAGTTTTACATCACACAGATCCGTGCCCGCGCCCTCGCCAGCGCTGAAGGTCTTTGTATAAAGGCACCAGCTGCGGTCCCCACCCCATGCCCAATCTCACCCCGAGTTCAGAACAGACCTGACTCGTATCAAACACCCAATGTTTGTCTACAACATGCACCAGAGCAATGAGATCCAGGAAGGATGTTTAATCCGGGCCAGCACTCAGAGATTTTATGGAGATGATTTCTGAACAGAAAAGGAAAGAACCTGACCACCCTTGACAACGTGAGGCAAGACGTACCCGAGTTCAAATTCCGGCCCCACCACCCCTAGGCTCTGGGACGGCGGGGAGAGCCCGGCCTTCCCGGTTCCCCACAGATGGGTCCCATGTTTGCCCGGCACTGCCGAGAGGATCAGACACGACAGAGTGCTAACCTCCCCTGGTCTCGAGGCTGGGGTTATCACCCTGCCTAGACACACCAGTGGCTTTTCAATGAGGAAAGATTTCCTGGGACAACAATGGAAACAACAGGTTAATGCCAGAAAACCTCCCATCAGTACACGCTCAAGGCTGTTGACCTGAAGGCTTCTTTAGTCACAGACAGTTAGAAATTACACTGTTCTTGGGAAAACATAACTAAGGAAAATTAAACTTATTACTAAATAACATACACCAGCAGAATTAAAGAGATGGGCCACTTTGAACTTTTACAGTTGTTAACATTTAGAACTGAATCAGCCAGCGCTGGAGCCTCATCTATGCTTATTTGAAAAAATTCATTTTTCTACCTACAGGATTTTCAGTTGGGTTTTTTACCAACTGCAGTTGGAAGCATTCTACCTGAATAAATGACTGAAAGAGTTAATAATCGATTAGCTACTACGCAGAAATTTTCCATTAAGCATAATATTTATTTTTGATCCCCTAGTCAATTAGAGGCTGGTAAGTAAGCATGGATTTAGGACTAGGGAGCTCGTCCACCTAATGTCACTTCACTACCAAATGTCAGGCATCTGAATGTTTAGTGACCACAGATTCAGATCCCCTGATGCATCTGTCACCACAATATGTGGCCCGTGGGGGGCCCCAGGCTCTGTCTGGGCTCAGCACCGGTCCCCACAGCGGTGCGTGATGGATACGCTGAAGCCCGTCTTTTCCATCTTTTACCTCCATGGCCGACCAGCTTCCATTTGACCATCACGTTCTCTCTCCAGGTACAAAATCGCACTCAGCTGGGCAGCAGCCGAGCCCTGCAGCTCCGGAGAGCAAGCACCTTCGCAGCGCTGGACGCACTGAGCTGATTCAGACCCGGACTGTTTCCTTAAGGGCGCCCTGTGCGCCCCCTTTAATCCAGACAGTGCTGCCTGTTGAAGAGGTCCTCTCAGAGCTGCATTTATATGATTACAATGTGAAAGGCTGTTAGACTTCCCCTGTCCTGGCCTTTTGCTCCCAGTCTGTAACGGAGGGGAAAATGCACCACCCCAAACGGGATCAAATCGGGCTGTGGCGCTCCCTGAGGCCGGGCTCAGGAACTGCACCGCGTGACCCAGGGAGCCACCTCAGCAGCCCCCCACTCAGCCCCCCCGCTCAGCCCCCCCGCCTCAGTCCCCCAGGTCAGTCCCCCGGGTCAGTCCCCCGCTCAGTCCCCCGGGTCAGTCCCCCGGGTCAGTCCCCCACTCAGTCCCCCGCTCAGTCCCCTGGCTCAGTCCCCCGGCTCAGTCCCCCGCTCAGTCCCCCGGCTCAGTCCCCGGCTCGCACAGAGCTTACCACCTGGTCATGAAAGATCTGCTTTGTCACAATCGAGAGTTGCCTGAACTGAAGAACAGAACTGCAAACTGCCCCAGGCAGTGGGAAGCGGGGCCGGGCGTTTGCTGAGGATACCGTGACAACCAGTGCAAACGGCAAACAAGAGAAACAGTATAAAAACCGAGGACACTAAGATAATAACATTTTTAATTGTAACAAGGAAGAGAGATGCTGTGTTTTTAAGTCCCCAGTTTCTTTCTTGCATGATTAAAAATTCATCTGAAAATGACAAACCTCCCTCTAAAATACACTCATTCATAATTTATTAGCACTTTATGAATATTGTCCTCCCCATATCTAAATAATTAGCTGCTTTTCAAGACTTAAGTGCCAAAAACACAGCACGGAAGAGAAGCAGTGAGAACTGACAGACGAAGGTCACTAAGTGCTGTCGCAGAGGGTTCCCCTTTCCCACGGGGAGCGCGTTGGGACCGCCTGTGGCTTTATTCCTCCAGGTCCCGTGTCCATCACTCCCAGGGATGGGTTTACTGGCCAAATCTCTCCCAACATAAACTGGCTTTTGTCTGGAAAGCCGTGAGGGGGTCGCCGGGGAGGGAGACGTGCGGACACAGGGTGGCCTGCCTGGGTTGCTGGGCTCGCGCCTGAGGCTGCACCCGCCCTTACACAGCGGCCCGCGCACCACGAGCTTTACTCCACACTCAAGGCTAGCGGGAGGCAAAAGTCAAGGCTAGCGGGAGGCAAAAGTCAAGTATTCATCAAATAAAAGGAGCACAGTCCCCGACCGAGGCTAGACTGGCAGGGGAGGGTGACATTCAAACACCAGTGTTACAGTCCCGGCTGGCGCTGCTCACAAGCACCGAAGGGTCTTGGGTTCGACTCCCGGCCGAGGGCACTACCTCGGCTGCAGGTTGGTTCCTAGGCCAGGTCGGGGCGTGTGCAGGAGGCAACCAATCGATGTATCTCTCTCACATCAATGCTTCTCTCACCTTCTCCCCCCCCTTCACTCTCTCTAAATATCAATGAAACAAGTATCCTTGGCTGAGGGTTAACAAAGACAAGTGTCACAGGATGTGGAGGATTCCAAGGTTTTCCCTCAAACTATTTCCACTGGCAAGTATTCTAGCGGAGTTATTAGGGATGGGGGAAAACCTAACATCAGTCTGATCAATCTCCGTGGTGATTTAAGGGAAAAAATCCAAGAAACAACATCAGCTTTCTTCTCATTCTGAAGAAATATCCAGAGCAAAGACCATCCACACACTTGCTGGGTCACATCTGGTCAGAGTGATCGCTGGGGTACTGAACCTTGTGGAAGAATTGTTATGGCGCCTCTACAGAAAGGGGCCCAAACGGCGAGGCGTGTCCTAAAGACCGCTGGTGATATGATCAGTAGCAGAAGAGATAATACCATTACTACAGCTAGAAGTTCACACCTGTGCTTACACGAAACTGTTTTTCAAGGAGACCTAACAGCTTTGGAAAGGCCATGAACTTATCCCGATTTTTCCGTGAAGCTCTGGCACAAGTCCCAGCAGCCTGAACCCTAAAATAAATTTTTCCAAGTCCCCTTCCAGCTCACCGTCACCGTCACCCTCGCCAGGCAGCCGTCTCGCCTCCCTGCACACAGGAGCGAGAGGCTGCGGACCAGGTGCTGTGCGGGCCGTGCAGTGAGCTCAAGCTGCGGCTATGAACTTTGGGGTGCTGGGTTTCCTTGCTTTATAATCCACTAAACCGGCCTCAACCTAACCTTCCCTTGACTCTTCTGGGGTAAACAGTAACCTGAACTATGTGAAGAGGTCAGTTTTAAAGACTCAGAAACCAACTGGACTCTGGAGATCAGAACACTGGATAGAAAATGGGTTCTAGCTTTGGTGCCATGTGGTAGGTGGATGGGAAGCGTGGGTGGAGGTAGGCAGGGAGGATGCTGCAGATGTGAGGGGTGGGGTGGCAGGGCGCAAGGCGGGTGCCGTGGGCAGGAGAGGGTCGGCAGAGGCGAGAGCTACTTAGAAGGAAGAACCCAGGACTCGACCACCTCTGGATGCGGCTGTGAAGGGAGAGGTATGTGCGATGATCTCGAATGCCTGGCTGGACGCCTGGGCCTCCAGGAGAGAAAGGGAGGGGGGAAAAGGTTCTAACTTTCCCTCTTAGGCGAATGAGTACCTGGAAAAAACAGTAGATGGCTTAAAAGAGAAATTTACTGTCTCTCAGTTCTAGAGGCTAGAAGTTCAAAGTCAAGATGTTGGTAGGACCCATGCTCTCTCTGAAGACTAGGGAAGGACCCTTCCTTGCCTCCTATATTAGCTCCTAGTGGCTGCCAGCCATCCTCGGTGACCCTGGCTTGTAGACACGTCACTCCAATCTCAGGCTCTGTCTTCATATCACATTCTCCATGCATGTGTCTGTGACCACATTCCTCTCATTTTAAAAGGATGCCGGTCACTGAATTACAGCCCACCTAATCCAATGTGAACTCATCTTAACCTGATTACATATGCAAAGTCCCTATTTCCAAATAAGGCCACAGTCACAAAAAACAGGTATTTGGTACCTGGGGTTCGAATCTGAACTTATCTTTTGGGGGAACATAATTCAACCCACAACAGCCTATAATTATATATATATATTTCCCAATAATTCTCAAAATTATGTGGTAAATACTACTTTCAAGATAAAGCATAAAATAAAAATATTGAGAATATTATAATAATTATTAGCATAGAACCAACAATTTGTGTTCGTTTCATAAAGTATTTTCACTGTAGAAAGAATAAACTCCAATGTATGGAGATTTGTCTTAGATTTTTCCTCTCTTCAAACTGCCTCAGCCCTAAACTATTTTTTTTGGTAGCATTTTCTGCACAACTTATACTTAAAAAAAATTTTTAAATTGATTTTAGAAAGAGAGGGAGGGAGCGGGAGAGAAGCTCAGTGTGAGTGAAGCATCAACAGGCTGCTGCGTCCTGCCGGCACGGGCCTGACCAGGAACCCAACCAGCAACCCTTTGGTGCACAGGATCCTCCCCAGCCACCTGAGCCAACCGGCCAGGGCTGCACTAATACTTCTTGGCTCCTTTCTGAACATCATTGCTTGGTACTACCTATTTGATTTGTTAGTCTGTCTCACAAATCTTGGTATCAGAAATGACTTTAAAGTCAATTTGCGATCTTTCAAGTCTCAGATGGCTGGAGTTCCTGGGGAAGCCCCAAGCCGCACTAACTGGCCAGGATTTTAAGAATGCTGTGAATCTAACAATGTTTGGGAAAGACTGTTTCAGTTTAGGGCAATTCAGATTGAGGGTTTCCACCTGAAACCTATGTATTTAAGATGGTAATTTTGTATTACAATATTATATAAAGTACATAGTTTTCCTGTGATTAGTGATTTCAAAGCCACCAAAATGTGACCCCTATTCAGTCCATGAAAAGTGAAATATTGCTTTAACATGCTAAAAAGCAGGTAGATACAGTTCATTAACACTGTAAGCGCTAGCTCTTTATTTTTCATTTTATCCCGGGTAAGGTCCACAGAACCTTCTTTTCCAGGAGAGAGAAAATGAGCCCAGAGCAGTAAGGAGTTTAAAGGTTAGGCAAATATTTTTTTACCAGCTACTGAAGAAGCAACGTCTGGAAGGAGGGCGCTTGATTGTTTTACTTTTGGGGAACCATGCTGTGCAAATATGGTCAATGATAAGAGAAGGTGACAGCTTTAGGACTTGGTCTGGGGTGCTTTTTAATTTTAGGTTGACACTTTCAACTGTCACACTTGCTCTTTCTAAAATTAATTTTCTAGTAGTTTCCTCTAATTTCTTCTATTAGAGAAAAAGATTAAATTCTGTTGTTAAGAAGTAAAAACATGTTTGGAAGGTACCATGAAACAAGAATCCTAATGATCAAAGACTTATGATCAGAACTGAATCAGTTACTGTGATGCTCAAAAGTTCAATGAACTCTGAAGGGAAGTAGAGATGCCAAAGTTATGCTACATTTTATCGAGGTTACCATTTCACACAAGACAAATGAAACATAAGAGCTCTATTTCCTGAGCTCTTTCAGCCATTTCTTCTCACTCATAACCCCTCCCTGTTAACCTCCTCCAGGTGAAAGAAAAAAGGGGTAGGGTAAGGAGCACTTGAAAATAAACAAAAGCTAGAGCAGAACCAAAAATTGCTAGGGGAATGTATTTTCTTTACAAATCAGATTGCGATTCTCTACAGAGAAAACCAGACCACGTGGGCGCAATGTGCTACAGAGCATTTGCACCTTTGACAACACTGGTCCCTAGGCAGGCAGCAACTTCGTGGGGGATCGCCAAAGCCTTCTAGGAAACACACACCCTGCCCCCCAGTGTCACCAAGCAGGGACCCATCACAGGAGTGGCTCAACACGAAGCAAATGCACTGCGACCTTTTGGGACCCCCAGGTCCTCTCTGCCTCACCCCCACCCACGGGCTGTGGAGCCTCGACCACAGGCCTCTTACTCTAACTCCACCTCCTCCAGGGCCTGGGCATGTGCGGCTCTGCTGTGCTCACCCCCTCACGTCTCCCCGGCCCCCAGGCTGGGTTAGGTTTCTTTGTAACATACTTTCAAGGACCACATTCCTACAGACCAGGGTTTTTAACCATTCATTAGTGTCACAACGGGATTAACACTGTATCCCCCACAGCTCCGAGGGCCGGGCTGTGCCAGCCGCGCGCGCCCTCCGCCGCGCGGGCTCCAGATGCCCTTGCGCACACGCGCCGGGGGCAGGGCGGCCGCCAGCACAAACGCGGGCGCGGCGGCCCGGCCCTGGGGGGCATCCTCCCCAATCTGAGCTTGTCCCCGGGCCCGTAAAACTCCCAATCAGTCTCCCCGCCGGGCCCCGCTCGTCTGAAAGAGCGACTGAGACGGGTAACACCTCCTGAACCCCGACAGGACGCCGGGGTGGACCGTGCGGCTCGCGCTCGCCACGCAGGGCTGAAGCCCGAGCAGAGCAGCTCAGCATATGGATCGGGAAGGCGCTTGTTTATTCAAAAAAAAAAAAAAGAAATTAAAAAAACCTGCGGGCCCCTCCAAATGTGGGTGCTCGTAGGGGAAGCAAAGATCAAACACAGGACTAAGCCTCCAAGGCGGTTGTGGTTTTAAAAAGACACATTTGTAAACAGTCATAATGCAACTAGAAAGGGGGAGGGGGGGAGGGGGCACGAGTCTCGGGGAGGAACCGACCCGTCTACCGACGGCTCCCCGTCACCGGGCGCAAAGAAAGGCACCCCAGCCCGGGAAGGGCGGCAGGAGCGGGCCGTCCCGGGCCCGCGGCGACGTGCGGGCGTCGCCCGAGGTGCCCCGCATCCCGCGCGGGGACAATGCCGCGGAGGAAACTGAGGCTCGCGCGGCCTCCCCGGACCCCGAGCCACCGAAACCGGACTTAGAGGAACCGCCCCGGGGAGGGGAGGGGGGCGACGCGCGGAGACGAAGAAACTTGTTCAAGCCGACCGCGCCCGCCCTCCGTGGGCCCCGGCCGCCCGCCGCCTACCGTAGGTCTCGGACATGGCCGTCTGCGACATCTTGGGAGCGGCACCGCCTCCTGCGGGTCGCGGCTGCAGCTCCGGCGGGGCGGGAGGGGCCGGGGTCGTCCGCCGCGTCTCGGTGGCGAACGGCGTGGGGCGGGGACCGGAGGAGGGAGGGGCCGCGGTCCCCACGGCAACCGCCGGCCTCCCAGCGGCTGCGGCCCTGCCGGACTGCCGGCTCCGCGCAGGCGCACTGGGCCCCGCGCCGGCGGGACGGCCCGGGAAGAGGCGGCGGCGGAGGGGGCGGGGCGGAAGGGGCCGCGCGAGGCCCCGCCCCCGAGCCCGCGCATGCGCACGCAGCCCGGGCGGCGCGGGGGGCGGGGGCTGGGGCGGGCGCCGCAGCGCCGCGCTTGGTGGGGGGCTGCGGGCAGGCTCCTAATCAACTGTGTCTTTTAACACGTGACCCTGGTGGCGCTCAGGTGCAGCAAACTCCCCTCCAGAATTTCCCCCGCGGCACGTGGTTAGCTCCACGTCTCCAAACCAGGGCGGGGGCGCCGCGTTCCCGCGCTCGCGGGGCAGACGCGCCTTGGAGAGGACGGGGGGCGGGGGGCGCCCCGTGCGGCTCTCAGCCGGGACGGGACGCGCTTCCAGCTGGCACGGTCCGCGCGGGACCGCGGTTACGGTGTAACCGGGGGGCGGGCGGCCGCGCGGGCTCCCCCGCCCCCGGGGCCCCGGGGCGCGCCGAGCCCGAGTCTGCAAAAACCGCGGGCGCCGAGGGGCCCCGTGCGCCCCACCCCGGGGCCCTGGCTGGTGGCGGGAGGCTGCCCTGGCCCTCCGCTGGATGCACTGCCGAGGTTAGGAGCCCGAACCTGAACTCGGGGTCCCCTTGGGTTGGAAGCGCAGAGATGCGCACTTACTACCGGGCGGGACATTGTGGTCGGGAGTCTGCTTCATCTGAGCGCCGTCAGGGTCGCGTCATAGCTCATGAGACTCAGCCTTGTTCAGAAGACACAGCGGAATGCTAAAAATACGCCTTGGCTGGGTTCCCGAGTGACGTGGGCTGTGGGGGAAATGCCAGCAAGTACATTTTTTTCCCCCAGGTCCGTTCGGTTCCGTTCTCCACGTAAATGGACATCAGATCTTCCCTGAGGCTGTTTCTCCTTCTCCAGTGGCTCCTTGGCCCTACAGTTTATTTTTCATTTCTGGTTCTAATAGCAAATGAATGTCCTTGCTTTCTAACCACAGGGCAGGCCCCTTGCTGAAACGCTGCGGGAGTTGTAACTTTGTATTTCTTGTTCAGTGGCTCAGATACTTGATTGCTTTTTATTTGGCTTCCTGCACCTTAGCTTGGCCGACGCTCCAGAGCAGAGCGGACTGATTCTGATTAAAACTATTTCAGAAGAAAGACAGGGATCCCATTATTTAGACTCCAGTTTTCTTTCTACCAGAAACTCCTGTGGATAAGAAAGGTATCATGGGGTTATAGGATCCCTTGGGTTATTGACCGAAACTGGACCCCGAGATCTCTGAAACCTGGACAGGGTGATGGAAATAAAAATCAAGCTGCTGTTTCAAAGCCGAGAGCAGTTTTCTATTCTGTGGAACGAAGACTTACATAGGCCTTTGGGAAAGACTGTTTTGGAAGAGCCACCCAAAGAAATCATTTAGTTTGCGGATATAAAAGCCAAATATCTCAACTAGAAAAGGAAATCCTGGCGCTCTCTCTCTGCACAGCTCTGTCTGCTCCTTACTGGGCCCTGAGGACTCTGGTTACCTCTCTGCCTCCCTATTCCCAGCTCAGAGTGCTGGTGCGTCCTGTCTCTGACCCTGAGCTCAGTCCGTGCCCCTCTAAATGCCATCTAAAGATGATGCTTTCTAAACTTCTCTCTTGCCCAGGCTTCTATATACAGTCGCTTACTCGATATTTCCACTTGAATGCCTGCTAGGCTGCTTAATACTAATAAAATAAAAACCAAACACCCAAATTTCTCAACAGCTGCTAGAGTGAGCCTATTGAAATGTAAATATACGATAACAAAAATAACAGTTCTCTTTTAAAGCAGCCAGTGTTGGAGGTGGGGGGAGTGTAATATAAGTCCCATCATGCTACTCTCTGCTCAAAGTGCCTCATCTCACTTACTATGGCCTGTAAGATCCCCACGGTCTGCCTCCCTCTGACTTCCCTCCTTCCCCCTCCACCTTACTCGCTTGGCTCTAGTCATATAGGCCTTCTGGTGTCTTAAGCACATCAAGCAGGTTTGGGCCTCAGGACCTTTGCACATGCTTTTTCGTCTGCTTGGAGTGGTCTTGCCCCAGGCGTCTACATGTAGCTCCCTCACATTCTTCATGGTTTCTGCTCATGTGGTGTCTCATCAGTGAGGCAGCCTTTCAGAAATAAAACAGCAATCCCACTCCTCCCAGCGCTTCATACAACCACTACTTTGGCCCCCCCACCCCGTAGCATTAAACCACCACCTAACACATATACTGACTATTTGTATGTTGTCTGCTCCCTTCTAGATTATAAACTCCATAAGGGAAGGGGTCGTATCTGTCTTATCCTCTGCTCTATCCCCATGCCTAAAATAGCAAACCCTCAATAATTAAATAGTTGTTGAATGTAAACCCTCAATAATTAAATAGTTGTTGACTGAGTGAATGAAATAGTTGTTGACTGAGTGAAATAAAACTCAGCAGCTCTCTATTTAATATGGACTTAATTATGTAATGAACTTAATTTTAAACCTGCTGATTTATGAGAAATTTAAAAGTTCATCTTTTATATGCCACCATATAATTGTAGAAAGGCTGTAATAAAACCATTTAAAAGTATCATCTAATACTAGTGTGATAAACACTAGATATAGAGCTAAGGGCTTTACCTGTCTCATAAACCCTAATCCTTACAACAGACTCAGGAGGAAGGTATCATCCCATTTTGTAGATGAAGAAACTGAGGTCTAGATGGCTTATATTTTGCCCCAGTTCTCCTGGTTAGTATGGCTCAATGGTGGGATTTTTTTTCTCTCTAAAGCCAAACAAAGCTAGACACCTCTGCATCTATAATGTATATGAGGGGGGAAAAATCCGGTATAAAACATCTAAAACACAGAGGTGTGGCTTCAAAGGGCAGCAAATTGTTTAATGGAATAGAACCTAAAGAAAATAATGCCCTTTAGAGCCGAGCCCCGTTCTGGGTGCCTTACGTCACCTCCCTTGACCCTCACGTCACCCGACCAGGTACCTCTCCTCATGTCCCTCCAGTCCGGGATGGACCAGACCACGGCCCTTCACTGCCCTCCGATGCTCCGTGAGCACAGGGATGTGGGTGAGAACTGCCCGTGGGTGCGGCAATTCCCAGCGCACCCCGTAAGCGAAGCGGGAGCTCGGGCTTGCCCCGAGAGGGAATCACACTGGCGTCAGCATCCAGGCTCCAAGGCGAAACTCAAGGCTTTGAATTTGCTCCTGAAACACACCGGCTCTTGCGCACCTGACGGGCCTGTGCCCCACCTGCTCTGGGTGCACAGTGGTGAGGCAGGGTCAGAGCTGGGGACACGCGGCCCAGGTCGGTGACGCCGTAGTGCCCCACTTCACCTTTCCATTTCAGCTCCCAGCAGAGCTCCCATTAGTTCTCAGGAGGACACTTCTCAGCTTAAGTCCACACTGGACAGCATGTCATCGGTCCTGTTTTTGGAAAAAATGAGTTTTCTGGTTCCTCTTTTTATTATATTTCGCATATCAGATTACCCCACTGAGGATACTAAAATATATGTGTTTTCTTCTCATTTTGTGATAAAAGTACCATAGAATTACATTTCTTTTATTTTTCTATTTTTTCCTATACTGTTTCAAATCAAATGGTCTACTTTTAGCCTGTTTTTTGTTAAATATATATATATATATATATATATATATATATATATATATATACACATATATATATATAGGCTTTTTTCTTTCTTTTTAAAGTTTCCCCCTGAAAAACCACCAAACCAAACACAGTTAACCAGAATTTTCTTTGTGGGCTGATCTCTTTCACTGTAATCAGCTTTATTGAGGTATAATTTGCATGCAACCAAATTCACCAGTTTTAAGTGTACAATTCTATGAATTTTGACAAATTACACAGTCGCCTAACAACCACAACCGCCTTTTAGATCACCCTCCAAAGCCCCTGCGTGCCCCTTGGCAGTCCTCCGTGGGCTGGGTTTAGGAGGGAGGTTGTTGGCTGTCACTTAGGAAAACACAGTATGTTCCGGGAGCTTGGGGGGGGGGTCTCCCCCTGCGAGGAGCACCCACGGTGCCCTGTGTCCCCAGACCTCCTGCCTCCTTTCTCCCTCTTCCAGAGTCCGCCTGCGTTAGCCGCCAGCCCTTTATTTGGGCCCAAACAGAGGCCAGTAAGTACCCTTTCCCTCCATCGGCTTGCTGAAACGTGCCTTTGATGGGAGCCGCATGGGACCCAACAGAAGGCCCTTGCTGGGTCTCTCGACGCCGCCTCTGACTTCACAGGACAGAGACTTAGGTCAGAGTCGGTCGGATCTCCCTTCCTTTCCCTGACGCGGTGTGGCCTGGCCGGCAGACGTGCAGCGTTTGCACCCTCCCACCTCCCTCCGGGAGCCTTCCGGGGCTGCGGCGACCAAGCACCGCAGGCTGGGTGGCTCGAACGGCACGCAGGCACCGTCTCCCGGTCCTGCGGCTGGAAGGTCAGGACGAAGGTGTCGGGGGGCTGGTTCCTTCTGAGGGCCCGGAGGGAGGATGGGTTCCCTGCCTCTCTCCTAGCTCCTGGTGGCTCCCTGGCAGTGCCTGGGGTTCCTAAGAACATCACCCTGATCCCTGCCTTCACGTGGCCTCCCGTGTGCGCATCTCTGTTGGCATGTCTCCTTGTCATAGGGGCACCAGTCAGAGTGGACTAAGGCCCCCCCTAAGGACCCACCTCTTCCCAGTCACATCTGCAACAACCTTATTTCTAAATAAGGCCCTTTTCTGAGGTCCTGGGTTAGGACTTCAACATATGAGTTTGGGGGGCCAGGCAGAAGTCAACCCTACAACGCTTTTAAAATAATATATGATTTTATTGATTTTGGAGAGAGGAAGGGAGACTCTCTCAGTGATGAGAGAGTCATTGACCGGCTGCCTCCTGCAAGCCCCCTACTGGGGATCGAGCCCACAACCTGGGCATGTGCCCTGACCAGGAATTGAACCGGGACCCTCGTAGATCATAGGTCAGTGCTCAGCCACTGAGCCACACAGGCCGGGCGACCCACCATACTTTTTATCAACCAAATGCCCCTCAGAAGAGTAAACGCATCACAATGACACCTTCCTTGGGACAGGCCCTGCTGTCTTCTCAGAGGTGAGATGCAGAGCCCTGAAGGCGCTCAGACCGTAGGGCACCTGTGAACCCCTGGGACCTCTTAGAAACACAGGGTTTTGGATCCCAACTCTGCACGGCCTGGTTCACAAGTCTGGGCCAGAGCCCAGGTATCCATGGTTTTGTTTTTTGTTTTTTTGTTTTTAAACAAGCACCTTGGTGTTTCCAGTGCAGGTGGCCTCCCCATTTAGAGAAGCCCTGTGTGGCCTGGGGAGTGGTTTTATCCCTAAATGTCCCGGGCACCGGCTGCTTGTGGAAAATGGACTGGGTTGAAGCAGAAACAAGTAGAATATTAAATGCAGTGAGCGGCAGGCTCTTTACGTCTGAGTGGATGGGTTAGAAATACACTATGGAATTTTAAGCTGTCCGTAGATATTTTTTTTGGCGGGACACTTCCTTCCCCTTCAGGACTCATTGTTACTCCATCAGCCAGAGCTTTCTACCCAGGGGAAGCAGCCAACACTCTGCATTCAGGGGACAACTGCGAACACTGCTGTGAAAGGGCAGCTTTGCAAACCCCCCCCCCCCTTTCCTGAGGCTCACTGTCGCCCCGGCACCCTCCCCCCTTCTTAGGGAGGAACTTGGCCCGCGGAGTTTTCCTGGATTTTCTCTGTTGAGATGGTTGATTTTCTTCTTAAAGCACAAGGTGTTTGGTTTCTTCCTTTTACTCTCCCCATCCCCATAGTTTAGCGATAGTGTTAGCTGGGCAAGGAGGCTGGAGCCCTCTGACTGCGGTAGGTAAACCCTCTGAGGGCAGAGACCTTCCCGTCATTGCTCTCCTTTATTTTTCCCCCTTGTAGTGCCTGCCCCAGGGACAGACACATTTTAGGTGTCCCAAAATTTTGTGGAATGAGTGGATGAGTGGATGGATGGGTGGGTGGGTGGATGGGTGGGTGGATGGATGGGTGGATGGGTGGTTGGATGGATGGATAGATGGGTGGATGGATGGGTGGGTGGGTGGGTGGATGGATGGATGGATGGATGGATGGATGGATGGATGGATGGATGGATAGATGGGTGGGTGGGTGGATGGGTGGGTGGATGGATGGGTGGGTGGGTGGTTGGATGGGTGGGTGGGTGGGTGGATGGATGGATAGATGGGTGGGTGGGTGGATGGATAGATGGGTGGGTGGGTGGATGGGTGGGTGGATGGATGGGTGGGTGGGTGGTTGGATGGGTGGGTGGGTGGATGGATGGGTGGATGGATGGGTGGGTGGATGGATGGGTAGATGGATGGATGGATGGATGGATGGATGGATGGATGGATAGGTATGGGTGGATAGATGGGTGGGTAGATGGATGGATGGATGGATGGATGGATGGATGGATGGATGGGTAGTTGGATGGATGGATGGGTGGGTGGGTGGATAGATGGGTGGATGGGTGGGTGGATAGATGGGTGGATGGGTGGTTGGATGGGTGGGTAGGTGGATGGATGGGTGGATGGGTGGGTGGGTAGGTGGGTGGATGGGTGGGTGGATAGATGGGTGGATGGGTGGTTGGATGGGTGGGTAGGTGGATGGACGGGTGGATGGGTGGGTGGGTAGGTGGGTGGATGGGTGGGTGGATAGATGGGTGGATGGGTGGTTGGATGGGTGGGTAGGTGGATGGATGGGTGGATGGGTGGGTGGGTGGATACATAGATACTGGTACCACCTGTAAGGAAACAGTGAAGATAACCATTGAGAATATGTTGAGTCTCAACCGTCTCAGCTGAGCCCACAATGTGTGTTGAGATGTAGAGCCAGGATCCCAAGGAACAGGTGAGTCGCTCTGGAAGCCAGACTCAGGGAGGTTTATACTGAAGCTGCTCCTGTGATTTTCTTTCCAACTGCCTTCTTACTCAGCCTAAAAGAGTTTCACATAAATTTGCATAAACTTTGTTTGTGGGGGATATGGTTCTGGAACTTGGGAGTTCTTTGGGAAGTGATATGCACTGGAATTTGGGGGCAAGTGTGTGGGACACGTGTCTGAGTGGGAAGGAGGGGCTGGGTGATGGGGCCAGCAAGGGCGTGGTGCCCTAACATCACCTTTTCTTCTTCGGCAGCTTTTCAGAGCTCAAAATTACCCCAGAGAGGTAGGAGGTTGATCTGGTGCTGGAGGGTCAGCGATCCTATTGTTTCCACTTATTTTTTGATGTGTGATCTCACAAATCTTGGATCCAGCAGGAGTGCCTGCCCCCTAAGCTGGTTCTCCTGGCTTCCCGGCAGCGCCCTGTTGGAAGGACTCTGCTCTGCTCCCTCCCTTCCTGAAGGATCTCCCAGCACAGGGAGGCTCCAATCACCCTGCAGGAAAGTGAGTTTCAAAGCTGCTGGGAAACCTGTGAGTGGAAAATCCGAAAATCCTCTGGGCTGTCCCATTTTAAGCTTCTCATTAAAGAAATAAAGTTTAGGACCAAATTCACTAAGGGATTTAATAAAACACAGGTGTGTCTGTTATTTTCTGGTCAAGCAGTGCCCCCTGGTGGATGCCTGGATGTACTTTTCACCCGGGTTTCCCAGGCTGCGCCGGGCGGCAAAGCAAGAGCAGGCCCAGGATCCCCACCGTAGGCCCAGTCCCACCGCTTGTGAAAGTGTTGGGGGTTAGTTTGTGTCTTCTCCCAAAGGTATGTTGAAGTCCTATCCCCTGGGGCCTGTGAGTGCGAGTTATTTGAAAATGAGGTCAACCTCAGTGCAGAGGAGCTCACGGGGAGGGAGCGATTGTGCCCACCTTTGGAAAATACGGTCCGCCGAGGGGGGTGTGCAGAAGTCAGGACTTGCAAAGTGCGAGTGGGATGCTGAGTGCGCAGGTGGGTGGATGAGTCGAGAGGTCAGCCTGAGAAACAGATTTTGGAGGTTTCAGTATTTAGTAGTTCGCCGGTATTTAGAGCCACCGGGAATGAGTGGAGAGAGGGAGAGGGTGCCGGGGAGGGGGAGATTATTAAGCACTGGGTCATTTACTATTTATTGAGAGGTTATATATACACTTAGCATTGTGGGTTTACGTTGTGGATATGGCGCAGTAGGGCTCACTCCTCATAGGAACAGAAATCTGCTCAGTGTCTGACTCTGCGTCTTAAGAGCTGACACTGCCTCTTTGAGCTCAGGAAACTGACCTCCCTGCTGTTCGCTGGAGAGCCTTCAGGCCTTCCCCAAATAACAGCAGCCAAACGCATGCGTGACTCCTGCAAACAGAGTAGCTGGGGGAGAGGGATGCACGTTGTAAACTGGTCCAGAGGCCAAGCTCACCTTCAGAAAGGTTATGCTAATTCCCGCTCCTGCCAGCAACGCAGGAGAATGCTGTTTCTCTACACTCTGCACATCCATGGCCTGCCGTCACATTTTATTTCTGCTATTGATTTTTAGTTTAATTCTATTGTGGTCAGGAAATATACTTCTTATGAATTCAGCCCTTTTAAATTGACTGAGATTTGTCTTCCAGGCCGGGATGCAGTCTGCCTTGCTGAACGCCCCAGGTGCGCTTGGACAGAATGTGTTTTCTGTTGCTGGACGGAGCGTTTGGTGAGGGTCAGTCGGGTCGGTTGGGTTGACGGTGTTGAAATCTTCTGTTTCCTGCTGACCGACCGTCTGTCCACATGTTCTACCAGTTACCCACAGAAGGCCGGAGTCTCCCACGGCAGCTGGGCGTTTGTCTATTTTCTATCAGCATTTGCTTCCTGTGTTTGAGGCTCTGTGATTAGGGGACACGCGTTTGACCTTGTTCTGTGTCCTTGAAGAATGGACTCATTTGTCATAACATGAAGTTCATCTTTATCCCCGACAGCATTCTTTGTCCCGAAGTCTACTCTGTCCGCTGTCAATAGATGCTGCTCTTGTTAGATTAGTGCTGTCTCTCTGGCATATCTTATTTTCACTTTCACCCTGTTTATGCCTTTATATTTAACGTGAGTTTCCTGAGGACAGCATGCATCGAGGCTTGCTGTGTGAAAAGAGCTACCAGACAATCCCTGCCGTTTAAGTGACGTGTGTAGACCATTTATTTAATGTAATTTTTGAGGCTGTCGGTTTCCATCTACTATCTCGCACCTTCCCCCCATCTGTCCCATCTGTTCTGTTTCTGCTTTCCCTTTTCCTGCCTTCTTTTGAATTAATGGTAGACTTTTTACAATTCTATTGATCTCTGCTCTTGGCTTTCCCAATATGCCCCTTTGTTTTACTGTTATCCTTCAGTGGTTGTCTAGGGCCTACGATACGTATCTTTAACTACCAGTCTCCCCGTATAGTGCAGGAGCCGCACGACAGGCCCTGCCAGGGGCTCAGTTTGTTAGAGCTTCATCCTGATAGTCACAGGTTTGGGGTTTGATCCCCGGTCAGGGCACATATAAGAAGCAATCAGTGAAGGCATCAATAAGTGGAACAACAGGTCAATGTTCCTCTCTCTCTCTCTCTCTCCTTCCCCTCTCTCTAAAATCAGTAAATAAAAATTAATAAAAAGAACCATACAACAGTGTACTTGCATCTCTGCCTCCCATCCTCTGTGCTGTTATTGTCATATGTATTTTATATCTGCATATCTTTTTTTTTTTTAATGGACAACCAAAATTTACACTTAATGCTGGATACAGAAGCGAACAGCCTCACATATCAACAGGAAAAACCTTCCTTTAAGCAAAGGATATTTACCAAACCATCAAACACACAGAATTTCAAACCCTACAACCCAAACAAATGCTTTAGACCATCTAGAAACGACCAAGCAGGAAAAACACAGAATTATCAAAGGAAACAAACACCTGAACAGGTATGTTTATATGTCTTATAAATCCCAAAACACTTTGAAGTTTTTTGCATTAGGACCAAGCTTTTCCTGTGAAGAGGCGGATAGTGAAAGTCTCTGTCACAACTACTTACCCCCCATGGAGGTCAGGATTGGGGGTGATTTCGGAGGGCCTCTGGCTGCGGGTGCTGCTTCCTGCCTCCCACCCCCCTCCTCGGAGCTCTCCCACCTTTGCAAGTCCCAACGACACGTTGATGGGCTAATTGCTTTGCTGCCCAGGCCTGGAACTGGGCCTCGAAGCCCCTTCCTAGGATCCTGGGCCTCCGAGGTTTCCGAACAACCTGTTGCCTCGTCTTCTGCATCCCAAAGCCCCAAGAAATAAGTTTGCTGGCATTATATGAAAGTCGCATAAACAGAAGTGTCCTCTTTCCAGTTTCTCTCTGGAATGCAATCTTTAAAGTGAGAGTTAAAGTGTGCCCGGGACAATTCTGGGTCCCACCTGTTATCCGAGCGTAATTATTAATTGCACCCCCCCCCCGTTTGCTCCCTAAAACGTTTATTAGATGAAAAATTACATTGTCATAGGAAGTTGAGAGCCCTCCCCTCACATTCAGCTTTGCTTTGGCGTAATCTGTTTTCTCATCTGTTAAATACGCCTAACAGCAGTTCCCATGAACGCTCCGAGGGTGGAGGAGAGACCAGAAGGAAGTGCTTTGAACTTGCCAGAAGGAAGTCACGCGGGGAATCCAAGGTGGCCTATGACTGTGACGTTTGTTACGCCTGCTGGCTTGTCGCAGCTGTGCTCTGCTTTAGACGCTAGCGAAAGCTCTACGTCGGGATTCTAATTTTCTACCTCTAATTCCTTATGAATTTATGTAGCTTTGGAGATGCCTTTTCTTTTTCCGAAGATCTTAGATGGTTTTTCCCTCAATCCCCCATTTCTCCCCTAAGTGCCCGCCCCCTGCACCTCTCCTTGTAAGGTCTGGGCGGCTTTTGTGACACAGGTGTTGGCAGAGCTGCTGGGGACCCTGCTCAAGGTGGGTGCCAAGTGTCTAGAGCAGGGGCTGGCCAACCTGTTCTCTAAAGGGCCAGGTAGTAAGTCTTTAGACTTTGTAGGCCTTATGGCCTCTGCTGCAACTTTGTGTGTTTCCTTGTTATTGCATTTATTGGGGTGTCCATGAGTTTTTTCATTATTTTTTTTCTTTTTTTGCTCAATCCCTCCACGCCCCTCGCCCCAGCAGACCCCTCCCCGGCCCCCGGCAGCTGTCGTTCTGCTCTCTAGGAGTCTGCCTTTATTTTGCTTGTTAGTTTATTTGGTTCATTAGATTCCACTTAGGAGTGAAATCTTATGATACGTGTCTTTCTCTGATGGGCTTATTTTACTTCGCACAATGCTCTCCAGGTCCCTCCGTGCTGTGGCAAAGGTAAGAGATCCTTTTTTATGGCCGAGTAGTATTCCGTTGCGTAAATGTCCCCCAGCTTTTTACCCACTGACCTGCTGATGGACACTTGGCGGCAGCTTCTTGACTCTGCCTTTTGTAGCTCGAGAGCAGCCAGTGATAACAGTTAACAAATGAGGGTGTCCGTGTGTCCATAAAACTCGATCGACACAAAGGCCGTTGGGAAATAGTGTGGGGGGAGGGAGGCCCTAGAGAACTATTCAGGGGCCCTGATTTAACCGGGGCTCTCATCTCAATAAGCCAGGCTGAACCCGGTGTAGGAGACAAATTCATATTTAAAAGAGGCCTCATGGACTCCTTCAGGTGCCAAATAACGACTCCTCCCCTTCTTTTGATAAATTGGGGTTTTCTTAGGATAATGACAGGTAAGTATAGGTTTATTTATTATCAAACAATTAAGGAAATGAAGATCCTAGGTATTTACCAGTCAACTGACAGTCAGTTGGAAAAAGTGAAATCCACGTGGCTGGGTGGGGGGCCATGCCAAGCGCCGGCAGGGGGCAGAGGCCCCCTGCCCAGGATCTCATCTCCTTTCTTCTTCACGCTCACACTGCTACCCACCTTTCATGTCCCGTTTACCTTCTTGGGGAGAAAAGAAATATTTCTCTATTTCCACATGGGTGAGTGGCCCCGCGGAGCCTCTTGGGTGGGGTGGGGGGAGCCAGCAGTTGGAGGTAAATGTCACAGCCCTGCGAGAATGGGTGGGAGCGGGGTAGGGGCGAGAGCACAGCTCAGCTCCGGTGGGCTCCCCTGCTCCTAGTTAGGGTGCTGACCGTGGGGTGGCTTTGCCGGCCAGTGCCCAGGGCTTCCTGAGACCACAGCTCCATCGGGGTCACCTGGTGTCACTGTTGCATGAAGTGTCGCTGATGAGGTGGCAGTTAGGATGGTGGTGGATGGGCTGGATGTCCTCTCATCAATCCTTTATCACGAAGCAAAGCATGTGTCTCCTCCCTTATTCATAGGCTCCGGGCCTCTATCGTGGGGCCGGTTCCCAGGGCAGTAGCCACAGGTGGCCATTGGCAGTGGGACCTCGGAGAGCAGTTCTTCCTGCAGGAATCCTGTTGCTGCCCAATTCGCCGTCACCGAGCGTTCACGGGCAGTTCCCAGTTTCCACGTGTGTGAGGTGCTACGAGGCTCGTCGTCTGGACCCCGAGTGTGCTCTTATTGAAACACGCTGCGTCTTGTGGTAGGTGGCTGCCGGCTCACGTGCTCCGTTTAACCCACAGAGAACTGATCTGTTAACACTATAAACCCTGCCCAGAGTGTGGGGGGACCACGGGGGAGGGGGACCAGCAGACAGTGGTGGGGTCACATTCCGCCTCCCCCAAGCTTCTGGGAGCATAAGAAGCTCCCCCCTTTGTATAGAGACGACTTGAGGCTTTAATGGCCCCAAAAGCCCAGAGGGCAGGAGGCCAGAGGTGCCCTGGGCCCCAGGGAAGTAGGGGGAGGAGCTGCGTGGGGGCCAGAGGTCCTGGGGTGGGGGGACCACCAGGCTGCACCCAGTTCTCAATCGGCGCCTTTATATTATTAAATACAGTAACACTTATTGGTTTTCTTACTCCAGCAGTGATGAGTATTCATTTTAGAAAACTTAGAAAATCTAAGTAAGCAGAGGAAAAACAAGCTGGCGGCGTAGGTCACAGCTGCACCCGCCGCCTCCCGCAGCCACATCAAAATTACAGCTAAAATCCAGACCCACCGTCACTCAGAGCCTCCTGAGATCAGGCTGCACAGAAGCCCCGCAACCAGGGAGCTGAAGAAGCATCGAGACCGGCAGGAGGGGCGGAGACGCGGGAGGGTCGGGGCTGAATCACAGAGACCCGGCCGCGGCCCACACCCGGTGAAACCCGGGAGGGAATCTCGGCGGTGGAGTTTTCCCGGAGGAGGGAGGGGTCCCAGCCCCACAGCAGGCCCCCAGCCCAGGGCTCCAGGCTGGGAAGAGATGTCCCCACAACTCCGGGCTGTGAACCCAGCGGGGACTGTCCCTGAGGGTCGCGGAGGCTGCGGGAGCCCCAGCAGCTCCTCTAAAGGGCCCGGCACGGACTCACTCGGACGCTCCCTCTGAGCCCAGCGCCGGGAGCAGCCGGAAAGGACCCGGGACACTAGGGGAGGAACTAACCTGCCTGAGATCCGGGCGAGAGGCGGAGGGCGGCTTCCTCCAGGCAGAAGGGCTGGCGGAGGCCGTGGCTCCTTGGCGAGTCCTCCCCGCACAGCCGGCGGGCAGGCGCCATGTTTGAGTCGCCAGCACCTGACGCACACCCTTGGCCCCGCCCCGTGATTCCCGGAGGCCCCTCCCCTCCCCCACCTGCAGCTCATCCAGGCCATTTCCAGGGGCTTTTCTGTGCAAGTGGCCTCCCGAGCCTCATGCTTAGGACTTTCCTAAAATCTCTCAAACAAGCAGCAGCAGGCCCCACACGGCTTGATAAGTGGCCCCAGGCCTGGCACTAGCGGCAGCTGCATTGGTTCATAGCTGGGCCTCTCCTGGGCACCTCCAAGCCCAGCACAAGGAGCAGCCAACTACGGTTTGCTGTGCAGCTCATGCTGGGGGGCCCTGGGCAAGGCACTGGCACAGGCTGACCCTGTACCTCCCAGGAGGCCCCAGAGACAGTGCACCCGGTGGTCAGACTCGACCACGCTGGATCACAACCCTACCACATCCACGAGTGACACTCAAGGGGCGCACTTGGTGAACACCAAAGCTCCACTGAAGTAAATCCTGCTCCACAGGGGTGTCTCCAGCACAGCAGCTCTTTAACTATAATTGCAGCTGGTCCTCACAGCTGACTGGCCTGGGGGTCAGTTCCTCCCAGTGACGCCAACAGCAACCAAGAATCAACTACAACAGGACAGTGCACACGGCCCACACAGGGGAGCACCTAGAAGGCCCAGCTCAGGCGACTGGGGAGGCTGAGCCACTGGACCCTACAGGACGCCTACTACACAAAGCCACTCTACAGATTCCAGGAGACATAGCAGCTCTACCTAATACATAGAAACAAACACCTGGAAGCAGCCAAAATGTGGAGGCAAAGAAACATGTCACAAAGGAAAGAACAGAAGAAATCTCTAGAAGAGGAACTAAATGAAATAGATCCAAGCAAGCTAACAGATACAGAGTTCAGAATACTGGTTATAAGGATGTTTAAGCAGACTGTAGGGAAATAACCGAGAAAATCGATAACATAATAAAGTACCAATTTGAAATGAAGGCTACAGGAACTGAAATGAAGAATAATTTACAGGGAATCAACAGTAGAGCAGAGGATGCTGAGAATCAAATCAGCAATTTGGAACATGAGGAAACAAAAAACACTCAACCAAAAGAGCAAAAAGAAAAAAGAATCCAGAAATATGAAGATAGTATAAGGAGCCTCTGGGACAACTTCAAGAGGCCCAACATTCGTATTATTGGGGTGCCATAAGGGGAAGAAAGAGACCAAGAAATTGAAAACCTATTTGAAAAAATAATGACAGAAAACTTCAAAGCCTACCTGGGAAAAGAAATCGACTTTCAAGTCCAGGAAGCACAGAGGTTCCCAAAGAAGAGGAACCCAAAGAGGCCCACACCAAGACACATCATAATTAAAATGCCAAAGGTTAAAGACAAAGAGAGAGTCTTAGAAGCAGCAAGAGAAAAGCAGTTAGTTACCTACAAGGGAGCACCCATACGACTGTCAGCTGATTTCTCAACAGAAACCTTGCAGGCCAGAAGGGAGTGGCAAGAAATATTCAAAGTGATGGAAAACATGGAACTACAACCAAGAGTGCTCTACCCAGCAAAGCTATCATTTAGAACTGAAGGTCAGATAAAGAGCTTCACAGATAGGAAAAAGCTAAAGGAGTTCATCACCACCCGACCAGCACTACAGGAAACGTTGAAGGGTCTTCTTTAAGAAGAAGCTAATGAACAAAAGAATCTGATGAAGTAAATAGATCCAGAGACATTGACACATGCAACAGATGATCATATTCCAGAGGAAAGAGGGAAGGGGGATGGAGGGTGGGAAGAGATTAACTAAAGAAGTTATATGCATATATGCATAACCCATGGACACAGTCAATAACAGGGTGAAGGCCTGGGGAGGGGGTGGGAGCGAGGTGGAGGGGGTCAGTTGTGGGGGAAAATGGTATACCTGTAATACTCTCAACAATAAAGATAAATTTTAAATGTAAAAAAAAAAAAATCTAGGTAAGCAGAAGGAAGAAAATTTAAACATCCTATATTCTCACCAACTTGGTACATAGTCTTCCAGTGTTTCCCCCTGTTTTCCTGTGCATCTTCTGTACATATACAGGGTGGGGCAAAAGTAGGTTTGTTCGTATGGAAAACACGATAATTAATAAATAAAAATGCAAGAATAAACTCTGTTTTGCGCACTCAGAGCTGCAAACCTACTCTCCCCACCCAGCATTTACATGTGCATCCACAAAGTTATAAATTGCTGCTTCATTTAGCAAAATATTGTGGACATCTCATGCCATTCAGGATTTCCCTTCAGCGTTTCCAATGGATAGGTGTACCGTAATTTATTTAACCAACCTCCTATTAGGTTTTTGTATCACAAATTACCCTGAGTGAGGCCCGTGGAGCTGTGATCTCTGCTCCAACCCACTAGTGTTTCTTTGGATAACTCTGGACGGGGACAGAGGTGGCCTGAGTCAGGGCACTGCGTGTCTTACTGCCAAAGTGCCTTTCACCCAGGGCGTGCGGGGCCACTCACCTCTGCTTTTCCAACACTTGATATTTAAAAATCTAAAAACTCTTTGCTAAATTGATAAACAGCGGCACCAGGTTTGGCCGCGTTTCCTTTGAAGTGTGGGCGAGCCTGGACATTTTTATACATTTATTGGCCCTGCGGTGGATGGGCTGCTTCCTTCTGTAAATCACAGCCCCGGTGTCCCGGGCTCGTTACAGCCTTTGGGACGGAATCCAGGTTTATTACCCTTTGAAACCTAAATGCCGGCGAAGCTCCCCAGGGCCGTTCATTCTCTGTCTCTGGCTCCCGAGCCCTGTTCTCAGCCCCTTGTCCCTCGGCCAGCTGCCCGATGCGCAGAATCACCAACATGCTCCCGTTTTCCCACCGCAGGCAGCGGGGACCCGGCTCTGGGCAGACACTTGGCCTGTTGGGGGCTGTGAGCTTTGAAGTCACAGGAACGGAAAACAGTAGGAAATCGCGGAGGACCTTAAAGCCAAGAGATCGAACATATCCACATGTGATGCCCAGACACTTGGGTTGTCGCAGCGTTTGGCTGTTGCAAAGAAACCCGTGCGAGTGCTCGGGCGTCGGTGGACAAGTGCTCCTATTTTGTTTGGGGCATTTACCCAAGAGCGGAATCGTGGGTCAGGATGCAGGGGCATGTTCTGCTTTAACAGATAACGTGAAACAGTTTTTCCCAAAAACCCAATTAATGTTCCAACCAAGCCGCGTCTGAGAGTTCCGGTTGCTTTAAACCCTTCACGACTTTGGGTCTCTTCAGTCCTCTAATTTTAGTCATTCTGGCAGGTTTCGTATTTATTTTAATAAGCTAAGTTGATGCCACATGTATTTCTACTTTGTCCATTTCATTTCATTTGCTTTTAAAGTAGATCTTTTAATCTCTCTAATCTGTAGTTACTACATTTTACAGAAACACCCTACTTTCAAGATTTTATACAGCGCTTTCTAATAAAAAATTCTGGGTATGTTATTCTCTCAATTGTCCTCACCTTTTTATGTCTTACGGACACGTACTTTCCTCTTCATGTCTGCACAAAGGTAACGTGTGTTTTTATCGCTTCTCATTCGACCTAGGCTGTGGTATCCAATGCCTCACTTCTAAGTTTTATCTTTTTATTTTTTTTACATGTTTTCATTGATTTTTTTAGAGAGAGAAGAAGGGAGAGGGAAACATTGATCGGCTGCCTCCTGAGTGTCCCCTACAAGGGATCGAGCTCGAAACCTGGGCATGAGCCCCAACCAAGAATCGCACTGGTGACCTCTCAGTGCTGGGATGACGCCCAGCCAACTGAGCCACACAGGCCAGGGCCTACGTTTTATATTATCCATCGCTATCAAAATGAGGATATTGACAGGGCCTAAATATTACGGTGAAATAAATTCAGAATGGGTTATCCTTAAACCACCTTTCTTCAGAAGGAATTTACACTGTAAAAATTCACTCATATCCACAACTTACTAGCTGTGTGACCTTGGGCGGGTCACTTAACCTCTCAGAACTTCAGGTTCCCCATCTGTGGGGCAGGAATAACAAACTCCATCTCTAGGATTTTTGGGGCGATAAATGAGATAGCTTACATAAAGTGCCTGCATGTAATATGTAGTAAATATTAGTTTCCTTCTATGCTGAAAGCACAGACATTAGCTGCCTCTTTATTATTACATCTGTCTCATTAGCTCACAAAGCTATAAAAAATGGGCATTATTTTACTTATCTGCTGACTGTACTTACCCAAACTATTTACTGTTGGGCCACCCTGCGCCCCAGGTGAATCAAAACATCCTCTGTGACAGTCCTGACCCTGGCCCAGGACAGAAATAATTCAATGTAAGTGTCTACTTTTGATGCTCAGAATGTCACCAGTCTAAATACTGCTCTTACCCTCGCGACCCTGAGAGGCTGCTGCAGATTTGTGGGTTAGGCACTGTCTCTTTTTTTGGCCACGGCTGTGAACATGTCTCCTGCAGCTGAAACTTCATCCATCTTCTAGCGGGATGGGCGGCTGGGCCCCGAGTTTAGCTAGACCTTCGCCAGCAGCCTGCAAAGAGGAGCCACTTTATGTTCTGGAGCCAACTTCATCTCCACTGGCCAGGGCTCCAGCTCTCCTGCCAGGTGAAGGTGCTGGTGTCCCGTCCACTTGGCCCCTGATTCTACGCATTGATCCCAACACTTTAAAATGGGCGGCTGAACAATGGGAGATAAAAAATTCCGGATGCTCAAAATTGCTAAGGGAAAGGGGCAGCTTGTGTGGCAGTGGGGGACTTGGAAGTTCTCAGCGTGTCCCTTCCTCTTGTCTTGCCCCCACCAACGTGCACGCACATCCTAAGAGGGACTGGCATCAAGAAGGAGATGCCAACTCACTTAGTAAGGAGAAGTCACTGTCAAGCTAGTGTTCAAATACAACTGAAACAGTTTGACAAAAGGAACCCCCCCCCATCCCCAAAGGTCAAGCGCCAGTGCCATTTGGGACCAGGGACACTAATGGAAAGTGGATTTACACTTCCTTTTTGAGACAGTCTAGGAACACACAGTACTAGGCCTGCAGGCCACTGGATCGTCCCAGATAAGGCTCATCCTCTCAGTCCCGCTGGACAGCGTGACTGTCACCTGGGTTTCCAAGCCTGTCTTGTCCCCTCAGCTTCAGTGCCAGGTCTCTAAATGGCCCCAAGCCAGTGCTCCTTGAGGGGCTCCTTCCTGCGGCCTAGACCGTGCAGGGGGTGGAGCAAGTCCCTTTGGAGACGGCCAGCAAGGGCAAGGCTGTAGGAAGGGCAGGGCACCCGACGGGAGGGACCCGGTCGCAGACACGTGGGGCTGCCCCGGGCGCCTTGGGCTGCCCAGGTGTGGACTGTTACAGGAGAGGGGAGTCAGTGTCTCCATTAGTTCCTGACTATTTTGGGGTCTCTGTTAGAACATCTGAAATTTATCCCAATGAAAACAGCCACCAGAGAGACCGGTTTCCCGCACGCTGTGCCTCAGAGCTCAGTCTAGGATCAGACCGATTTAAGGCAGAATTTGGAGGCGACACCGGTGGCAGGTAGGGAAGAGCCATGAAAAATCCTACCATGTTAGTTGGAAATACAGAGGCTCAATCTCCCCGTCACCTTCACTCCGGTCTTCTGTTGTCACCTGGACACCGATCTTGCCTTTTCTGCTGTTGCGTCTCTAGTATCTGCCCCCCCCCCCCCAACTCCTCAGTGCTTCGGGTCTGGGCGACATCGGGGGCTTCCTAGAGGCTCTGCCTCTCTCCTTTCTGTCCTTCTGCCCTTTCCACTTCGGTACCAGATGAATCTTTGTAAAATAGTTCTTTCACTACCTTAATTTCCCCCTCATAGATCTCCAGTGACCCTTACACCGTCGGGGACCTCATCTGACCTCACCGGCCGCCTCTCCCTCGAGCAAGATTCCCTGGCCTCACTGTCCTCAGGACCCTGTTGGCTTCATTTCCACTTTGTGTCCTTGTTCATTGTGCCCCAGACCGTGGCTCCTTTGCTTTTCCCCCCTTTCCTGTCCAACGCTGGCCCGGCCCCCCCCCCCCCCCCCCCCCCCGCTGAGAAGGCCAAGCCCGGTCCTGCTCAATGTGACCTCGGCTGTGTCTGAAGTCCCACCCCACCTGTAGCTGGTCCCTGAATCGCTTTAGGTGTGATGTGTCTTGTCCCAATTCCGGTGGCTCCTAGAATCATTGGAATTTTGGAGTTGTCAATGATTCAGATATATTTTCCCCAGTGAGAATATCCACTCAGATAGTCTTAATCAGACCCTCTTTTATATAATGAGCCCCCCCCCCCCAAACTGCTGCTTGGATCATATTAGGATCAAACTCAAAATCAGACTCCATAGGGGACAACCGAGTGCTACAGAACCTAGAAGGGTGTTCCCCGCACCCCGACTGTACCCTGGGAAGTAGGTCACGACCCTCACTCCCTGTTTGAGGTTCTAGAGAAAACAGTGATTGACAGCCCATCAGACGTGAAGCAAGTAGAAGGGGGTCCTGGCCAGGCTCCCAGGCTCCCGGGTGTCCCCCCTTGAGTTGAATCAGGGGATCACGGTTCATCTCTGGCCTCCTGCGTCAGACACAGAACCCCCCTGTCATCCGAAGCAGGAGAGGAAAGGTTACAGCGGCAGTTGGGATGAATTCCAGTTATAAGGGTGGATTTCTTTTTCTAGAAGAGCCTAGATAAATGGTTCCGAACACAACGTCACGATAGATGCTTGCTGGCTGCCTGGTCATTGCGAGGCTCATCTTCAGCAGCGGAGAGCGGCTCTGACCTCAGAGAAGGAGTCTCCAGAGTTTCCCTTTTCTTTGTCACATCGCTTCCCAAAGCCTTTCTCCAGTTTCCAGTGAACCTGGTTTTCATTTCCTGCCCAGTTTCTGCTTCTACCTGCTTTGCTTTTTGTGCTCTTAACTATCGCTACCGTCTGGAGAGCGAGCTACTGTGGCGCCCTCAGAAATAATAAGGCTTCATAGTGCGCTGTGAGTTTTATTTCTTTTTTCTTGCAAGAGGCCATAGACTTCAAAGGTTTGGTCCAGCCCGGAGAGGTGGGGTGGAAATACTGGGCGCTCAGATGCCTTGGGCAATTGGAAAATTCCTCGGGCCCAGCAAGACTGAGTGGTGCGGTCGACTCCGTTTAAGATAGAATTTAGGTATCTTGGTGAGTTAACATTCATTCTGTTGACAGTAGCAGGTGTTTGCTTTGAAACTTAGCAAGAGGACATGGTAAGGGTGAGTCATAAGATCCATCATTTGTTCTGAATTCTGTAGTTTCTGCTGATTGACTGAGCAGAGAGCCTGAGAGGAGCTGGGGGCATGGTTTGGAGCAGGTGGGATGCAGTGAGCAGTGCAGGGCCCACGGGGAGAGGGGAGAGCGCAGGCCCCTGGCTGCCCGGGACTGGTCAAACGCCTGCAGGGCTGTCACCATGATTTAAAGCTCTGAGAATATAAATTAGTGGGAGGTAGGTTGAAGGTGGATGGTGTCATTCTGGCCCTGAAAGGCCTCCATAAATCAGTGACAGGGAGGCCCCAGTGAACTCCCTTCCAGCTGGTTTCCGGAGGCCCTGCTTCCACTCTGCTCAGACAAGTGGAAAGAAGTGATTCTTTGAGAGGGTGAGGTCTGGCCAGTGGCCGGCCCTGTCCCAGCTCCAAGGGGGATCCGAGCTGCAGGCTTTACTCCCTGGTGGCTGAGCCCCAGAGCCTTGGAGCCCTCCCTCCAGTGCTGGGACTGGGGCCGGTCTTGGGAGGAAGCTGACTTTGACGCTGGTGGCGATGATGGAGCCTTTAATGAAACCAATTCCGTCACGTTGGATAAACACAATGGAGCTCTCTGAACAGGGCACAAGAATGGCTTGTTCCTTCCTTCTACCCTTTGTGCTTTGTAAACAGAATGTCCCTGGCACATCTGTGTCCACTGTGCTGCCAAATGCTGAGCTCTTCCCTTGCATAACCCTGGGGACACTGCCAGGTCAGCTGGGAGTCCCTCACCTGAAGGCAGGTGAGGTGGCTAGAGCCCCGCAAACATCCCCAAGACGTTTTCAGTTTTAAGATTTAAAGCTGATCCCTGTGGCCACATCCTATCTCCTCCCCAGTTCACCGACTCGTCCCTGCGGCTGGGGCAGAAGTCAGGGCTCAGGGTGTCTTTAGCTCCCCTCTTTAAAGCCAGACCACCCACCACCGACCCCAGGACCCACGTGGGTAGTTCTCTGTTGTCTTCAGTTCCAAGCTCCAGCAGGCCCTGCACTTTATAAAGAGCCAGGAGTCACACCGAGGTCAGCTGTCGTGAGCTTTGCCCCCTGAACCCACTTAGCTCTCCTGTTAGGCAAGTAGGCACAACATCACCGCCTAGAAGAAAACCGAGTCGGAAATAGGACCTCAGAGGGCCTCTCAGGAGCCGAAGACTCCAGAGGCGCCTCTGCACCTCAGTCAGTTTGCATCTATATTGTCCCTGGAACACAAATTCCTTTTAGAAACTGTGAGAGGTGACTTGCTATAGCGGAGCAGCTCTGCCTAAGGCTCCTTAGCTCCCCCTTGCTCCCCAGGGCTGTTCGGCTCATGGGGCAGGGGAGGTTTGCATGGTGAGTCTGCTTCCAGGAGGGGACTGGGTAGGCCTTCCTCTCTGCCACGGACAGACGTGAACCACCGTGACTGTCTGACGTGCTCGTGCTTTGTTTTGGTTCTCAGGGGAACCTCTTAGTCTCCAGAGTGACACGCTCCAAACCCAGAACCGGCTCCAGCATGGCTGCCGTGTTGTTTCTCTGAAGGAAAGAGCAATGGATGGCCCAAGTGCCTTGTCGCTCTGGGAACACTGTCGCTGCGCACACGCAGGGGAGCACAATTATTTGTTCCCTAAGCGCATAATCTGTCCCCTCCGGGTCTTTCGCTCACTGTTTCTACCCTCTCTCTTCCACTTCCTGGCTGTGTGACCTTCTGCAAGTAACTCTGCATCTCTGTGCATCATTTTCCACATCTGGTAAATAAATTAATAATAATGTTATCCCATAGGGTCACTGTGAAGATGAAATGAGATAATAAAGGCAAAGCTCTCAGAATAGTGCTTGCACATAGTAAGTGCTCTCATATTGTTTTTGTTAACCTTTCCTGTATGACTATGTGTGGTTCTTATTAATTTTTAGTCATGGATCAGACCCCTTGCTCGTCTTTGCACTTTGAATTCAGGCCTTGTGAATTCAACCTGAGGGGCCCTTTGCATTTTAGGAACACCCTCTCAGTGTTCCTTCAGTTTTACATGCTCCCCTCTACCCTCTTAGTCTCCAGAATGACACGCTCCAAGCACAGAGCCGGCCCCAGCATGGCTGCCCTGTTGTTTCTTTGTGAAGCGTCGTTGTCCAGGTCCCTGTAGTCAGCCTGTTGTTTCACCAGCTCTTGGAGGGGCCAGCAGGGGGCGTCAGGCCGCCGTTTCCGAGCTCTCGGGCCAGGGTTTGTGCCCGGCAGGTGCATCTCTTCCCCAGTTCAAGGGTGCAGGCACCTATAGCTCTTTCCGTTGGGAAGCTAGTAGCCTTCCTTGGCACAGAGCTCCCTGCGAGCTTCGGGAAACAGCACTGCAGGAGACAGACAGTGGTGCATTAGAGTTGTTGAGGGCTTTGCAGTCAGACACGCCTGTGAGGGGGCTTTTTACCTGGGGCAGGTGGCCTATGGGGACATTGGAAGAGTCACTGTGCGGCTAGTAGAGATCTGAGCCCTGAAGGCACTTAGGGGATGCCAGGCATTCTTACTTACTGGACACCGAGGCGATTTCGGGGCACCCTGACTATTTGCAAGGATCTGTTTTCTCTCTTTGTCCATCCAGCTCCTTTCCCCCTCCCTTGGGCTCTGCTTTCCCTCCCTGCCTGTGTCTGGGGCCTGGATACCTGCAAATATGAGTCTCGCCCAGGGGCTGCCCGCAGGGCCAGGATAGCTAGAGAGGCTGAGCAACTGGAAGGTTAAGAAGAGGCCACACAAACACTTTGCTACTTCCCTCTAACTTTTCAGATGCCGTCTACAAGCCTCATGTGGGCTCTGGGTCACTAGGAAGGAAAATTACCACGGGCCTCTCAGCCTACCATCCCTTTCCACCCAGTCGAGTATGTAGGACACCAGCAAGTGTTAGACCCCCACAAGAACATTCTCTATAGCTCGATGCACAGGCCTGGCAGTGCTGTGGACCCCTGGGCACCTGGGCAGCCTGGGCAGAGCTGCTGCAGGGGGCTGGGGACCTGGTGGGGGTGAGGGGCACAGCCCTTGCTGGGTGGGAGGAAGGGCAGGCTTAATGGCCAGGCTCTGCTCTCAGAAACTGTTCAGGTCCGGGCTGAGGCTGGTGGTGTGGTTTGGGACATGCCTGGATGTCTCCATCCGTCCTGTCCTCTAACCTCAAAGAGGCTGGGTCTGTCCTGCAGGGGTGCTTTCTGTCCACAGAGACTCGTTTAGCTTGTACCCGGCTGAAACAAGCTATCTCTCAGTGGCGGGACAAGGGACCTGTGAGTAGAGTGACTAATGTGTCCTGGTTTTAGCCCTGAAAGTCCTGAGTCCCAGGAAACAGCTCAGTGCCAGGGAGGATTGGCCACCTCCTGGGTGTGGTACATCCAGCTTTCATCTCAGAAGAGAGGGCTGTGTGGCTCTAAAGAGTGACAGGGAAACCAGGGAGGGAACACAGTCCTGCTCGAGAAGAAATAACCGTGCCATTTCCTCCCACCACCGAGTGGCTGTTGGCCTTACTCGGTATTTCTCACAACTCCTAATGAATGGGGAACCAGGCCAAGCCACCGTCTCCCAGAGTTCAGCAGGGGGAGGGGGCGAGGGCAGACTCCTTCCAAAACAGGACACCTTGCAATGGCTTCTCGCCTTTGCTCAGGGGCCCTGCTCCGGCCCCCCAGCCCCCGGGAGCTGAGCCCTGGAGCCTTGGCCCCGGCCCCAGGCAGGCTGCAGCAAGCCTGCAGGGGAGCAGCTCCGGACCTTTGCCTCTAATTGGCCACCTTTCTGCACACAGCCGCTTCCTCTGCCTGCAGCAGGGCTCATAAAAAGCCGGCTCTCTTCCATACCTTTGAAAGTTCAAAGGAACCCATATCCTAGGGAGATCTGGCGGCGAAGGCACCTGGATCTGAGGGTTCGGGGACCTCTGGGCGCCCCCGCTCTGTACTGCTTGTCAGTGTCAGTGGGACCAGCTCTGCTGTGTTTTATGGGATCAGGCTGTGCCCTATGACCCTGCACTGCTTCTTGCAGCAGGAGCCCTTGTGGCCATGAAACAGATGTCAAGCCCATCGGAGAGCAAGAGGGTGATGAAGCCAGACTCAGAGATGGAGAGCGGCCGGCCCTGCAAGTGCCGCCTCCACAGCTCGGCCCCCATCGCACACCCGCTCTTCCACGGGGCCCTGGACCCCGACTTTAACTGGGGCTGTGGGGTGCAGGTGGGCTCATCTGAGACCAAGGCACAGACGTGCTCAGGGTGCGAGCTCTCTTGTGGGCTTTCTTGGGCACGGACCAAACTTGGTTCTTCCCCAGCATCCAAACTGGTGATGTTTGTGCGTAAACATCTTAGATGCTGAGTTTCTACCAGAGAATGAAACAGCTCTGTGCTCTCTACCCCGGTTGATGGCAATTTCAACATGTTCAGGATGTGCTCATTGAATGGATGAATGCACTCCGCCTACAGAACAGCAAACCGAGGCTCCTGGTTCAGTTACTTAAGGGTATCCGCAACCAGGAGAGGCCTAGATTGGAAGGGGAAAACACATTTTTATTTTTATTTTTTTAAATATGTTTTTATTGATTTCAGAGAGAAGAAGGGAGAGGGAGAGACAGAAACATCAATGATGAGAGTCATTGATCAGCTGCCTCCTGCACGACCCCTATTGGGGATTGAGCCTGAAACCAGGGCATGTGCCCTGACCGGGAATCGAGCCAGGATCTCCTGGTTCATAGGTCAACACTCAACCACTGAGCCATACCGGCCGGATGAAAACTCATTTTTAATACTCTTTCCTCCTCCTAATGACTGTCGCTCTCCTCTACTCCCCATCAAACCCCGTGGTAGATGAATAAGTTGTGCTGATGAGATTGCAGGGATATGTACAGTGGGAGGATGGCCACCACCCTCCAATCACCCTGCTGACCAAGCCCAGTGTCTCCCAGCAATTTGGGGAATTCTGTGTGGGGCCTGTCTTGCCCTCCTGACCAGCCTTTACCCTTCAGGGGATGGACAGTGGCCTCTGCTGTCACAGTGTGATGAGAAATGCTCTGAGGGGAGCCCGCCAGACGGGTCCTGTCACTCAGGGTGCTGTGAGCTTGGAGCCACTGCTCACTCTGCCCCTTGGTTCTCCTGGGACATGGGCACAGTAAACATGTTGTTCGGGGCTCTCATGAGGAGTGGATAAGATATTCTGGCAAAACGCCTGACACTGGCTTTATCATCTGTCGTTGTGACCACTAATGAAATTAATTTGATGGGTTGTGATCAGCATAATAAAATAAAATAAAATAGCTGGCCAGTGTGGCTCAGTCCTTGACCTATGATCCAGGAGATCCTGGTTCGATTCCCGGTCAGGGCACATGCCTGGGTTGTGGGCTCGATCCCCAGTCAGGGGCGTGCAGGAGGCAGCCGATCCATGACTCTCTCAGCATTGATGTGTATGTCTCTCTCTCCCTCTCCCTTCTTTTCTCTGAAATTAATAAAAATATATTTTAAAAAATCAAATAAAATAGAACAGATATTGGATAAGAGGCTTATTTTTGGGCTGATGGAAATTCTCAAAGTTCCAAAATTTGACTATGGTGATAGCTGCACGACTCTGGAAGAACACTGAACACTCCTGAGTCCTTCACTCTGGATGGGCGAATTCTGTGATACATAAGTCCCGTCTCAATAACGCTGTGTGTAAAAAGATTAGCAAGCCCTAAAAAAATCCCTCAAACGGCACCTTTGAGATTTGAGCACTTTATTATGGTATGTTAGATTTCCATCAAAGACTCAATATAAAAATAGAGAATACTAGAGTACCTCACATATAGTAAGAGCCTGCATTATTTTTATGAAATTTATGTATGTGAGTGTGTGTGTGTGTGCTCATGCTTGGCTGCAATAAAAATGTGCTTTTTGTTTTTCTTCTTTCTTTTAAGCTCTTAGGTTAACCTCCCCTCTCCCACCCACCCACCTACCCCCGCCTTCCCTCTGAGATCCCTCAGTCTGTTCCATTCTTCTGTGTCTCTGGATCTACTTTGTTTATTGGTTTATTTTGCTCAAAAATGTATTTCTTACTGTGGGTCATTGCGTAAAGTGTTTACAGCCATTGGCCTACATCTACCCAGTCAGAGTGGGCTTGGGACACTGGTCACTATACCCTTCCCTCTCTTCCTCCCCAGTCACACAGCTCACGCCCATGTTCGGTCACTGGCCTGCGAGCAGGGCCACTTCTGGGACAGGGGAGCAGAGCTCTGACTGGCTCTCAGGGCCCCTTCCACGTGCACAGGGGAACACGCTCAGACCCACAACTACGTCGGGCCCTCTTTTCCAGTTAAATAAACATCTCACCCTGGAAAGGAAGAGCAGATAGCTGGCCTGTCCCCAAAGAAAATGTGCCCCTGGGCTTCTGGTTTTGGAGGTTTTGTAATGTTTACTTTTCAGAATTCTCTTCTTGACTCCCTCCCTTTTTCACTTGGTTTTAAGTATCACGGTTTAAATGAGCTGCCTGCGTGCGGCGACCCTGGTGGGGGCTGACTCGACAGGCTTAGGCCCCTCAGCCCCTTTTTCCTCTCGTAGTTATTTATAAATATGTCTGTACTGATTTCAGACAGAGGAAGGAGAGGGAGAGGGAGAGAGAGAGGAACCTCAGTGATGAGAGAGAGTCATTGATCGGCTGCCTCCTGCTCGCCCCGACTGGGAATGGAGCCCTCAACCCGGGCCTGTGCCCTGACCGGGAATCGAACCCTGATCTCCTGGATCCTAGGTCGATGCTCAACCGCTGAGCCACGCCGGCCAGGCCAGGATTTTCTTTTTAAGGGTTAGATGGGAGAATGTAGGAAAAGCACTTGGCATAGTGCTTGGCTCAGTAAATGATGGCTGCTTTCGGTATTTTAGGGTTCACTCCTCTTTCTGGAGAAGTAAACTAAATGATGACTTTCTCAGAAGCCACCCAAATGTCTATGTGTCACCTCACAGACCACTGGCCCTAGAACTGCGAATTTGGGTAGGGATGATAGAACCGGCTCTACTCTGAATGACCCCACATGGCTTGGCTCACGTCAAGTTCGAGATTCCCGAGGGAGCAGCATGGCTTTTGAGGGCCCTGAGAGTGGGGAGCCCACCTGTGCAACTTCTTAGAGTCTTTCCCCTGGGTTCCCACTACCTCGCTGTTTTCATTACCTGGCCTAGTAAATACAAGCTCTCCATATAAAGAGCAGAAAATCTTGCTTACGTCCCATGAACTCTTTTTTAAAAAAAATATATCTTTATTGATTTCAGAGAGAGGAAAGGAGAGGAAAAGAGAGAGATAGAAACATCAATGATGAGAGAGTCATTGATCGAGCCCGCAACCCGGGCATGTGCCCCGACTGGGAATCGAACCCCGATCGCCTGGATCCTAGGTCAACGTTCAACAGCTGAGCCACGCCCGGCTGGGCCCCATGAACTCTTCTAAGAAAAGGTATGGTAATTAAACACAAGGTTTTTCTTTGAGTTATTATAAAAATAATGGAATACCACTCTATCTAATATTTAATGAATGTATTTAGTGGGAGAATTTTTTAAATGGAAACACTAGTAAGATGAAAAGTGGTCTTTATTTTCTTGAATGAGGCTGCATATTGGACAAAAGGACAGAATGGACACAATTTTTCATAGGAAGACAGTTGACGTGAGTGGTATTTACTCTGTAACATTCCAGAAGAGGGCCCGAGAAGCGAGACCAGCCACAGGCTCTCTGTCCACGCGTTTCTCAGCCAGACGTGGGTTAGTTCTGCTCTGTCCTTTGCTCCTTCAGCCAAAGGCCTTGCGCTGCAGCTGATGCACTGCCTAGGCTGGGTGGGTTTATACTGTGTCTGGTAAAGAGAAAACCAGACGAGTGATTTTGGATTCGAACCTGGAAGAATCCAGTAATGT